>NC_059199.1:20207588-20520088 GCF_020615455.1 Coregonus clupeaformis | reverse complement strand
GCTTATGTGTGTCTTCTCACAGTCCCCGCTGTTCCATAAGGTGTAATTTTATCTGTTTAAAAAATAACATGATTCCACTGCTTGCATCAGTTACCTGATGTGGAATAGAGTTCCATGTAGCCATGGCTCTACGTAGTACTGTGTGCCTCTCATAGTCTGTTCTTGACTTGGGGATGGTGAAGAGACCTTTGGTGGTATGTCTTGTGGGGTATGCATGGGTTTCAGAGCTGTGTGCTAGTAGTTTAAAAACAGACACCTTGGTGCATTCAGCATGTCAACACTTATTACAAAAACAAGTAGTGATGAAGTCAATGTCTCCTCCACTTTGAGCCATGAGAGATTTACATGCATATTATTAATGTTAGCTCATCGTGTACATCAAAGGGCCAGCCATGCTGCCCTGAGCCAATTGTAATCTTTTTGAAATATTTAGGACTAACTTATTCCTTGCCACCCATTCTGAAACTAACAGCAGCTCTTTGTTAAGTGTTGCAGTTATTTCAGTCGCTGTAGTAGCTGACGTGTATAGTGTTGAGTAATCCGCATACATAGATACACTGGCTTTACTCAAAGCTAGTGGCATGTCCTTAGTAATGACTAAAAAAAGACAGCTGCCCTGGGGAATTCCTGATTCTACCTGGATTATGTTAGAGGGGCTTCCATTAAAGAACACCCTCTGTGTTATGTTAGACAGGTAACTCTTTATCCACAGCAGGGGGTGTAAAGCCATAAAACATGAGGAGCTTTTCTAGCAGTAGACTATGATCGATAATGTCAAAAGCCGTACTGAAGTCTAACAAAACATTTCCAACAATCTTTTTATCAATTTCTCTCAGCCAATCAGTCATTTGTGTAAGTGCCATGCTTGTTGAATGTCCATCCCTATAAGCGTGCTGAAAGTCTGTTGTCAATTTGTTTACAGTAAAATAGCATTGTATCTGGTCAAACTATTTCCCCCCAAAAAAGTTTACTAAGGGTTGGTAACAGGCTGATTGGTCGGCTATTGGAGCCAGGAAAGGGGGCTTTACTATTCTTGGGTAGTGGAAATACTTTTGCTTCCCTCCAGGCCTGAGGGCACACACTTTCTAGTAGGCAACAATTTTTTCATTTCTTCCACACTCACTTTACAGAATTCAAAAGTACAACGCTTGTCTTTCATAATTAGATCAGTTATCCTTGGATGTGTAGTGTCAGTGTTCGTTGCTGGCATGTCATGCCTAAATTTGCTAATCTTGCCAATTAAAAAATAAGAATGTGGTTCTGAATATAAAACGGTAACACCTCCACCTTTGGCATTTCTGTCTTTTCTGTAGATGTTATAACCATGTATTGCTACCACTGTATCATCAAATGTATTATCTAAGTGAGTTTCAGAGGTTGTCAGAATATGAATGTCTTCTGTTACTAGCAAATTATTGATTTCATGAACCTCGTTTCTTAAACTACGTATGTTAATGTGGGCTATTTATAGCACTTTTCTGGGATGTGTGATTGTTTTCATTACTTTACTGGGAAGCTTAGCAAAAGTAGACATTCTCATGTTATTTATGTCAGAGCAGGGTGAGCTGCACACAGTGGATTTCCTACTAGGGCACACCACCTCAGTCCTAACAGTATAACTGATTCATAGGCACATGATTACTGCATACAATAGCTGTAGGATCAGCAGAGGCATTCAGGGCAGTTAGAGGGACATAAATTAGGTTACTTACATTGTGTCTTCAACGCCCCTGGGATAATGTACATTTGCTGAAGCATTATGACAACTCAGAGACACAATGGTAGGGATTAGCTGAGCTGGGATTGGGTCATTGTCTCAACGCAGCCTTATAATGCTGTGAAAGGATCCAGGAACCCAAATGATTTGGGTGGATTCCATCCTCCTTATAAAACGTGTTTTGTTTCCAAAAGGTATCGAAATTGTCAATAAATATTACACCCACAGAGATGCAATAGTCTCGTAGCCAGTTATGGAGGGCTAAAAGTCGTTAAAAGACACAATTTAGGGAGGGCACAGGGCCAAATATTATGGGGCGGTTGTTGGGTGTCAAGCAGAGAGCCAATCAGTTCTTTAAAATCCATCTTCAGCTGTTCTGAGCTGCCCTTCACAGTGTCATTGAAACCCACGTGAACTACACTGCTCAAAAAAATTAAGGGAACACTTAAAGAACACAATGTAACTCCAAGTCAATCACATTTCTGTGAAATCAAACTGTCCACTTAGGAAGCAACACTGATTGACAATATATTTCACATGCTGTTGTGCAAATGGAATAGACAACAGGTGGAAATTATAGGCAATTAGCAAGACACCCCCAATAAAAGACTGGTTTTGCAGTTGGTGACCACAGACCACTTCTCAGTTCCTATGCTTCCTGGCTGATGTTTTGGTCACTTTTGAATGCTGGCGGTGCTTTCACTCTAGTGGTAGCATGAGACGGAGTCTACAACCCACACAAGTGGCTCAGGTAGTGCAGCTCATCCAGGATGGCACATCAATGCGAGCTGTGGCAAGAAGGTTTGCTGTGTCTGTCAGCGTAGTGTCCAGAGCATGGAGGCGCTACCAGGAGACAGGCCAGTACATCAGGAGACGTAGAGGAGGCCGTAGGAGGGTAACAACCCAGCAGCAGGACTGCTACCTCCACCTTTGTGCAAGGAGGAGCAGGAGGAGCACTGCCAGAGCCCTGCAAAATGACCTCCAGAAGGCCACAAATGTGCATGTGTCTGCTCAAACGGTCAGAAACAGACTCCATGAGGGTGGTGTGAGGGCCCGACGTCCACAGGTGGGGGTTGTGCTTACAGCCCAACACAGTGCAGGACGTTTGGCATTTGCCAGAGAACACCAAGATTGGCAAATTCGCCACTGGCGCCCTGTGCTCTTCACAGATGAAAGCAGGTTCACACTGAGCACGTGACAGACGTGAGTCTGAAGACGCCGTGGAGAACGTTCTGCTGCCTGCAACATCCTCCAGCATGACCGGTTTGGCGGTGGGTCAGTCATGGTGTGGGGTGGCATTTCTTTGGGGGGCCGCACAGCCCTCCATGTGCTCGCCAGAGGTAGCCTGACTGCCATTAGGTACCGAGATGAGATCCTCAGACCCCTTGTGAGACCATATGCTGGTGCGGTTGGCCCTGGGTTCCTCCTAATGCAAGACAATGCTAGACCTCATGTGGCTGGTGTGTGTCAGCAGTTCCTGCAAGAGGAAGGCATTGATGCTATGGACTGGCCTGCCCGTTCCCCAGACCTGAATCCAATTGAGCACATTTGGGACATCATGTCTAGCTCCATCCACCAACGCCACGTTTCACCACAGACTGTCCAGGAGTTAGCGGATGCTTTAGTCCAGGTCTGGGAGGAGATCCCTCAGGAGACCATCCGCCACCTCATCAGGAGCATGCCCGGGCGTTGTAGGGAGGTCATACAGGCACGTGGAGGCCACACACACTACTGAGCCTCATTTTGACTTGTTTTAAGGACATTACATCAAAGTTGGATCAGCCTGTAGTGTGGTTTTCCACTTTAATTTTGAGGGTGACTCCAAATCCAGACCTCCATGGGTTGATACATTTGATTTCCATTGATAATTTTTGTGTGATTTTGTTGTCAGCACATTCAACTATGTAAAGAAAAAAGTATTTAATAAGATTATTTCATTCATTCAGATCTAGAATGTGTTATTTTAGTGTTCCCTTTATTTTTTTGAGCAGTGTATGATAGAATCAATTTCCTCATGCAGGTTTAAAATGTTTGGAAGCAACTTGAGGTCCTGTACTCGTGCTCCTGGATAGCACACAGTTTTTGCTCCAGGGACAGATATTTCTCACCATTGAACTGCCCAATACAACGGCCAGAGAAGGGGATGGAGAAATCCGCCCATTAATAGCCCTTACAATTCGTTGAACATTTAAGGGCCCACGAGAAGCAGGATAGCATACACCCGCTGCTCCCGGCGATAGGTCAGATTTAGAGAGAGAGAGAGAAAGGAGCCGAACTTGACGTCATGATTCACTCACTAGCTAGCTAACATAACGTTAAGATGGCTAGCCACCAGTGCTGAGTGGTTTTTAGACAACCAAATTGACCGACATCGGTTCAAGTATTTGAAGTCCATTTCGTTAGTTTTTTTCTTCTTCTGTGAGCTTGATGTGCAGTTTGTAGAGATAAAATCAGATGAACCCTGAACTGTAGGGAGTTGTAGTTTTCAACAGGCCAATATTCTACATAGTTTAGTGCAGAAAACGTGGTAATTAACTACAATAACCATCATTCATTGCGCGCCTGCTTAAACTTGTCTGGTCTGTGCGTAGCAGACACAGAGACTGAAGCCTAGTTTACATTACCCATAAGCACTCGGGTTACGTTGCGCCGGATGTCACGCATTTCAATGTAGACATGCACAACGGAGTGAAAACGAAAGGCCCCTTTACGATTCAAGGCTCCGTTGCGAGATGGACACACAAACTCTGAAACTTTGCGTCATCTTCAGTCCAGCCAAGTCCGTAGAAGAATAGGAATTCACCAAAACAGAGAAGATGAGAATGTGGTTTTGGTGATGGCTTTATGGGATACACTACATGACCAAAAGTATACGGACACCCGCTCGAACATATCATTCCAAAATCATGGGCATTAATATGGAGTAGGTCCCCCCTTTGCTTCTATAAGTGCTTCTACTCTTCTGGGAAGGCTTTCGACTAGATGTTGGAACATTGATGCGGGGACTTTAGTCATTTTACATTTTAGCAGACTTGCTTCCATTCAGCCACAAGAGCATTAGTGAGGTCAGGCACTGATGTTGCGCAATTAGGCCTGGACCGCAGTTGGCATTCCAATTCATCCCAAAGGTGTTCGATGGGGGTTTAGGTCAGGGCTCTGTGCAGGCCAGTCAAGCTCTTCCACACCGATCTCAACAAACCACTGCTGTATAGACATCGCTTTGTGCACAGGGGCATTGTCATGCTGAAACAGGAAAGGGCCTTCCCCAAACTGTTGCCACAAAGTTGGAAGCACAGAATCGTCTAGAATGTCATTGTATGCTGCAGCGTTAAGATTTCCCTTCACTGGAACTAAGGGGCCTAGCCTGAACCATGAAAAACAGCCCCAGACCATTATTCCTCAACCAAACTTTACAGTTGGCACTATGCATTGGGGCAGGTAGTGTTCTCCTGGCATCCGCCAAACCCAGATTAGTCCGTCGGACTGACATATGATGAAGCATGATTTACCACTCCAGAGAACGTGCTTCCACTGCTCCAGAGTCCAATGGCGGTTAGCTTTACACCACTCCAGCCGACACTTGGCATTGCGCATGGTGATTTTAGGCTTGAGTGTGGCTACTCGGCAATGGTAACCCATTTCATGAAGCTTCTGACGAACAGCTCGTGCTGACGTTGCTTCCAGAGGCAGTTTGGAACTCGGTAGTGAGTGTTGCAATAGAGGACAGATGATTTTTACACAATACAAGCTTCAGCACTCAGCCATTGTTGCTCCTAGACGTTTCCACTGATATTTGTGTGTCAAACTTTCACACAATATTATTCACGATTCATTCAGGACTATTCATAATCATGGTAGCATCCACATTAATGTATTAGTGTTTAGAAATTTATTATATTCTTATTTACAATACCAGCGACTCCAAAATGGCACAATACATGATTTACTATTAATTTCTATTGGGCACAAGATAATCTGAAACACAACCAAAACAAACAGCAAAATGCATCCAACAAGTTTGTAGAGTGAAAAGCTCATTGCGTGCTAAGAATATGGGACCAAATACTAAACCTTAGAATACATTAATAAACATAAGTGAATTTGTCCCAATACTTTTGGTGCCCTAAAATGAAGGGGGGGGTGGACTATGTACAAAAACACAATTTCTAAACGGTTCACCCGATATGGATGGAAATACCATCAAATTAAAGTTGACAGTCTGCACTTTAACCTAACAGTCATTGTTTGATTTCAAATCCAAACTTTTGGAGTATAGAGCCAAAGTAAGAAAAAATGCTTCACTGTCCCAATAATGACGGAGGGCAATGTATGTCACGATGTTAATGGAACATGAGAGAAGAGACAGCGCGATCGAGACGGATAAGAGCCTGAAAATACATTATGTAAATCAGGGCTCTCCAACCCGGTTCCTCGAGAGCTACTGTCCTGTAGGTTCACTCCAACCATAATCTAGCACACCTGATATTAATATTTACAGTTGAAGTCAGAAGTTTACATACACCTTAGCCAAATACATTTAAACTCAGTTTTTCACAATTCCTGACATTTAATCCTAGTAAAAGTTTTTTTTTGGGTCAAGCAGTAGCAAATATATATACACTAACGGTCAAAAGTTTTAGAACACCTAATCATTCAAGGGTTTTTCTTAATTTTTACTATTTTCTACATTGTAGAATAATAGAGTGTGCAAAGCTGTCATGAAGGCAAAGGGTGGCTATTTGAAGAATCTCAAAATATAAAATATATTTTGATTTGTTTAACACTTTTTCGGTTACTACATGATTCCATATGTGTTATTTCATAGTTTTGATGTCTTCACTATTATTCTACAATGTAGAAAATAGTAAAAAGAAAAGAAAAACCCTTGAATGAGTAGGTGTTGTAAAACTTTTGACCGGTAGTGTATCACCAGTAGTACATTTACCGTTAATTCCTAATCTAAATCGTTTGTTCGGTTACAGTAATTTCTGTTAATACATTCAATATATTATTATTATTCCAGTCTTTTACCATTCCCATTTTCGGAATGGACATGTTTGCAGAGCGCACAACCTATGCTACACTTGCGAGAAACAAGTTTTGGTTCATTTCATTCCATTTACGAGTTTAGTCAATTTAGTCATTGTCTTTTGTTTGGAGCGCTCCTGCCAATGTTGAGTAAGGACAAGCACCTGATTACGCATAGAAATAGGCCTATAGGCTACTTGGCCAGGCCAAAAATGTAGGCATATAAAACGTGCCCATTTGGGGATCTGATAGTTTTCTGATTGGCTTAATGCATTACTAATGAGCTGTGGAGTTTTTCAAATAACATGTTTCTTCACCTCAAAACAGCAAGCAAACCAAGTCTATTTTTACATCCATTGAGAATGACAATAGTTCCTCAATGTATTTGAAAAATCTTTCCAAGCTCTCTCCCTTTCGATAACCACTCAGCATGAAAGGGAAAAATGTCATGCTATGATTCAGTGGAAACGTCATAAAATAGGCCTACCTGATTACTTCTTATGCCTTGCGCAAATAGCCTACAGCTGTAAAAATAATAATGTAAAAAATATATATATATATATATATATATATTTTGCAGGCTGCAATGTTTTTATTTGTTGGCTTTATGTAGGCTATTTTTACATACAATACAATTTATTGGTCACATACACATGGTTAGCAGACGTTATTGCGAGTGTAGCAAACTGCTTGTGCTTCTAGTTCCGACAGTGCAGCAATATCTAGCAAGTAATCCCTAACAGTTCCACAACAAATACAGTGGGGAGAACAAGTATTTGATACACTGCCGATTTTGCAGGTTTTCCTACTTACAAAGCATGTAGAGGTCTGTAATTTTTTATCATAGGTGCACTTCAACTGTGAGAGACGGAATCTAAAACAAAAATCCAGAAAATCACATTGTATGATTTTTAAGTAATTAATTTGCATTTTATTGCATGACATAAGTATTTGATACATCAGAAAAGCAGAACTTAATATTTGGTACAGAAACCTTTGTTTGCAGTTACAAAGATTATACGTTTCCTGTAGGTCTTGACCAGGTTTGCACACACTGCAGCAGGGATTTTGGCCCACTCCTCCATACAGACCTTCTCCAGATCCTTCAGGTTTCGGGGCTGTCACTGGGCAATACGGACTTTCAGCTCCCTCCAAAAATGTTCTATTGGGTTCAGGTCTGGAGACTGGCTAGGCCACTCCAGAACCTTGAGATACTTCTTACGGAGCCACTCCTTAGTTGCCCTGGCTGTGTGTTTCGGGTCGTTGTCATGCTGGAAGACCCAGCCACGACCCATCTTCAATGCTCTTACTGAGGGAAGGAGGTTGTTGGCCAAGATCTCGCGATACATGGCCCCATCCATCCTCCCCTCAATACGGTGCAGTCGTCCTGTCCCCTTTGCAGAAAAGCATCCCCAAAGAATGATGTTTCCACCTCCATGCTTCACGGTTGGGATGGTGTTCTTGGGGTTGTACTCATCCTTCTTCTTCCTCCAAACACGGCGAGTGGAGTTTATACAAAAGCTCTATTTTTGTCTCATCAGACCACATGACCATCTCCCATTCCTCCTCTGGATCATCCAGATGGTCATTGGCAAACTTCAGACGGGCCTGGACATGCGCTGGCTTGAGCAGGGGGACCTTGCGTGCGCTGCAGGATTTTAATCCATGACGGCGTAGTGTGTTACTAATGGTTTTCTTTGAGACTGTGGTCCCAGCTCTCTTCAGGTCATTGACCAGGTCCTGCCGTGTAGTTCTGGGCTGATCCCTCACCTTCCTCATGATCATTGATGCCCCACGAGGTGAGATCTTGCATGGAGCCCCAGACCGAGGATGATTGACCGTCATCTTGAACTTCTTCCATTTTCTAATAATTGCGCCAACAGTTGTTGCCTTCTCACCAAGCTGCGTGCCTATTGTCCTGTAGCCCATCCCAGCCTTGTGCAGGTCTACAATTGTATCCCTGATGTCCTTACACAGCTCTCTGGTCTTGGCAATTGTGGAGAGGTTGGAGTCTGTTTGATTGAGTGTGTGGACAGGTGTCTTTTATACAGGTAACGAGTTCAAACAGGTGCAGTTAATACAGGTAACGAGTGGAGAACAGGAGTGCTTCTTAAAGAAAAACGAACAGGTCTGTGAGAGCTGGAATTCTTACTGGTTGGTAGGTGATCAAATACTTATGTCATGCAATAAAATGCTAATTAATTACTTAAAAATCATACAATGTGATTTTCTGGATTTTTGTTTTAGATTCCGTCTCTCACAGTTGAAGTGTACCTATGATAAAAATTACAGACCTCTACATGCTTTGTAAGTAGGAAAACCTGCAAATTCAGCAGTGTATCAAATACTTGTTCTCCCCACTGTATCTAATACACACAAATCTAAGTAAAGGAATGGAATAACAATATATAAATAATTTATATAGATGAGCAATGTCATTATCAGAGTGGCATAGCCTACGATGCAATATATACTGTATTCTATACCATCTACAAATGAGATGGGTAATTCAAGATATGGAAACATTATTAAAAGTGGCATTTTTAAAGTGACTAGTGTTCAATTTATTAAAGTGGCCAGTGATGTTCAAGTCTGTATGTAGGCAGCAGCCTCTCTATGCTAGTGATAGCTGTTTAACAGAGCTGGTGTAACCGAGTCAGGTTTGTAGGCCTCCTTGCTCGCACACGCTTTTTCAGTTCTGCCCACAAATGTTCTACAGGATTGAGGTCAGGGCTTTGTGATGGCCACTCCAATACCTTGACTTTGTTGTCCTTAAGCCATTTTGCCACAATTTTGGATGTATGCTTGGGGTCGTTGTCCATTTGGAAGACCCATTTGCGACCAAGCTTTAACTTCCTGACTGATGTCTTGAGATGTTAGTTCAATATATCCACATCATTTTCCTTCCTCATGATGCCATCTATTTTGTGAAGTGCACCAGTCCCTCCTGCAGCAAAGCACCCCCACAGCATGATGCTGCCACCCCCGTGCTTCACGGTTGGGATGGTGTTCTTTGGCTTGCAAGCTACCCCCTTTTTCCTCCAAACATAACAATGGTCATTATGGCCAAACAGTTCTATTTTTGTTTCATCAGACCAGAGGACATTTCCCCAAAAAGTATGATCTTTGTCCCCATGTGCAGTTGCAAACCGTAGTCTGGCTTTTTTATGGCGGTTTTGGAGCAGTGGCTTCTTCCTTGCTGAGCGGCCTATCAGGTTATGTCGATATAGGACTTGTTTTACTGTGGATATAGATACTTTTGTACCCGTTTCCTCCAGCATCTTCACAAGGTCCTTTGTTGTTCTGGGATTGATTTGCACTTTTCGCACCAAAGTGCGTTAATCTCTAGGAGACAGAACACGTCTCCTTCCTGAGCGTTATGACGGCTGCGTGGTCCCATGGTGTTTATACTTGCGTACTATTGTTTGTACAGATGAACGCGGTACCTTCAGGCATTTGGACATTTCTCCCAAGGATGAACCAGACTTGTGGAGGTCTACAATGTTTTTTCTGAAGTGTTAGCTGATTTCTTTTGATTTTCCAAGGATGTCAAGCAAAGAGGCACTGCGTTTGAAGGTAGGCCTTGAAATAGATCCACAGGTACACCTCCAATTGACTCAAATGATGTTAATTAGCCTATCAGAAGCTTCTAAAGCCATGACATCATTTTCAGGAATTTTCCAAGCTGTTTAAAGGCACAGTCAACTTATTGTATGTAAATTTCTGACCCACTGGAATTGTGATAGATTATTTTACTTATAATTCACTGTGTCTGTAAACAATTGTTGGAAAAATTACTTGTCATGCACAAAGTAGATGTCCTAAACGACTTGCCAAAACTATAGTTTGTTAACAAGAAATTTGTGGAGTGGTTGAAAAACGAGTTTTAATGACTCCAACCTAAGTGTATGTAAACTTCCGACTTCAACTGTAGGTATTCCTCTTGTCCAGATGGGATAGGGCAGTGTGATGGCCTATCCAGTTTGCATAAAGTCCAGTGAAGTTCCTTGAGGGCCGTCGTGGTATCGGCTTGAGGGGGGATATACACGGCTGTAACAATAACCGAAGAGAATTCTCTTGGGAGATAATACAGTCGGCATTTGATTGTGAGGAATTCTAGGTCAGGTGAACAAAATGACTCGTATGTCTTTCTGGAAAGCAACCCTTGCCCTGATCTCGTCAACTTTGTTATCTAGGGACTGGACAATATACTCGGAAGCGATGGATGCTGTGCGCGCCTCCTAAGTCTGACTAGAAGACTGCTACGGCTGCTTCTCCTCCGGCGGCATTGTTTTGGGTCAGCCTCTGGAATCAGTTCAAAATGCCCTGGGTTGTGCGGACAAAGGATCTGCTTCGGGAAAGTCATCTTCCTGGTCGTAGCACTTGTAAGTTGACGCCGCTCTGATATCCAGTAGTTCTTCCCGGCTGTATGTAATAACACTTAAGATTTTCTGGGCTAACAATGTAAGAAATTATACATAAAAAAACAAAATACTGCAAAGTTCCCTAAGGACTAGAAGCGAGGCAGCCCTCTCTGTCGGCGCCATTTTCATATGACATAGTTGGCAATAGAAGTTATTTTTTAGGTTTGTAGCATTTTAATTTAGATTTGGATAGAATTTTGATTAACCACATGACAATGATTTTGAGACACAAATAAATAAATTAAACTGTTCCACAAAAAAAACATAACTGGCACAAAGATTGGTAGAAATTGTAAGATAAATTGCCATTCCACATGAGAAAGGTTGCCGGATCAGCAACTTCAGGAGAGTATCGGCAGAATCCGTGAAAGCCAGCAGGAGGAGAATGGTCGGGTCAGTTAACGGTTTTTTCCCCTTCTGTTTATCTTTATCTCTGGCTCCTTCATGAGTGTCTTATTTCATCAAACATAGTTTTTAAAGCATCAGACAATCGATTGGTCGATAGAACAGACAACTTTAGGTCGACCAAAATAATTTTTTAGTCGGGGACAGCCCTAGTTACAGAATTCAACCCACATAATGCAAAGTGCATTTAATGTCCTACATTTTTTAATCGAAACCCGTGATTTTTTAATAATCAAACTGACCTCAAAAAACACTAATCGCTCAGCACTACTAGCATCAATTATCAAATCAAGTGATGCCCCATTCCATATTGCCAGTGCATGATACAGTCCACGTTAAAGGAAAAATCCACCCAAAACCACTAATTCCTTTAATTTAGTGTTATTTAACACTAATATGTGTGAACAATATTTTTGGTGAACAAATGTTTCATTTTGGAGTTATAATAAAGTTGGTAGCATCATTAAAAATTGTTGTTGAAATCTGTTGCAGCTCAAGTCGACTACAACATTTGCTCTCTCTACTGGTTGGCTGGCTAGCTAGCTAGCAAGAAAACGCAGCTACACACAATAATATCAAAGACAATATCTGCATGTAAAATAGCTAGTTAGCTGTAAAATCAGCTAAACTGCACTATCAATTTAGGAGTCTACAATCTCACCATGTTCAACCTGCAGATCGATGTGCCTCACAGAGTAGACATTCGCAACGACAGATATACTCTCCATGCTACGTCAATGGGCCGCGCGGTGCATTCTGGGACAAGGAGCTCTCTCCTTCAAGGAGTGAATCGGAGTCTATTGGGCGCTAGCTCAAAAACCCAACATTAACACGAATTTCGTCAACAAGCTATACAACATTACAAATCTTTTCCGAGATGTGAAATAATTAACTAGCTATCTGTAATATGGTTGAGCTTTGGAAACGTGATATTACGTACTTGAGGGAAATAGGCACATCTCGACATATACACTGACTTAGAGAAGGGATTGCGTGACGATTATCTAAGCAACCGTGTGCGGCAGCATGACAACGTGAAAGCGATTGGTCAACAGTCTGCTGGGTGAGGAGTTATACCTTCATTCATTGGATTCCTATCTCCTTTCTATAATATCTCTGGCAACGCACCATGCAATGCACCCTGGACTAAAGAGGTAGACAAATAGGAAAAATGTGCTAGTCCCTCTGATAAATTACTAACATCGCCAAAATATGATCAATGGATCATTCGAGAGAAGACATCCTCCCGAGTTATGACATCGGTCAGTATTGAAATCTGACATGTACGATAGACGTTTTCGCGATCTAAAAATCGTATTCATATTAACTTCCATATTAACTTCCAGTGTAGTGAGAATTACGTGAGAATGCTATTCATTGACTACAGCTCAGCATTCAACACCATAGTGCCCTCAAAGCTCATCACTAAGCTAAGGATCCTGGGACTAAACACCTCCTTCTGCAACTGTGTGGTCCTCTGTAGCTCAGCTGGTAGAGCACGGCGCTTGTAACGCCAAGGTAGTGGGTTCGATCCCCGGGACCACCCATACACAACAAAAAAAAAAAAGATGTATGCACGCATGACTGTAAGTCGCTTTGGATAAAAGCGTCTGCTAAATGGCATATATTATTATTATTATATAACTGGATCCTGGACTTCCTGACGGGCCGCCCCCAAGTGGTAAGGGTAGGTAACAACACATCTGCCACACTGACCCTCAACACGGGGGCCCCTCAGGGGTGCGTGCTCAGTCCCCTCCTGTACTCCCTGTTCACCCATGACTGCATGGCCAGGCACGACTCCAACACCATCATTAAGTTTGCCGACGACACAACAGTGGTAGGCCTGATCACCGACAACGATGAGACAGCCTATAGGGAGGAGGTCAGAGACCTGGCCGTGTGGTGCCAGGACAACAACCTCTCCCTCAACGTGACCAAGACAAAGGAGATGATTGTGGACTACAGGAAAAAAAAGAGGACTGAGCACGCCCCCATTCTCATCGACGGGATTGTAGTGGAACAGGTTGAGAGCTTCAAGTTCCTTGGTGTCCACATCACCAACGAACTATCATGGTCCAAACACACCAAGTCAGTCGTGAAGAGGGCACGACAAAGCCTATTCCCCCTCAGGAGACTGAAAAGATTTTGCATGGGTCCTCAGATCCTCAAAAAATTATACAGCTGCACCATGGGGAGCATCCTGACTGGTTGCATCACCGCCCGGTATGGCAACTGCTTGGCCTCCGACCGCAAGGGGAGGGTAGTGCGTACAGCCCAGTACATCACTGGGGCCAAGCTTCCTGCCATCCAGGACCTCTATACCAGGCGGTGTCAGAGGAAAGCCCTCAAAATTGTCAAAGACTCCAGCCACCCTAGTCATAGACTGTTCTCTCTGCTACCGCACGGCAAGCGGTACCGGAGTGCCAAGTCTAGGTCCAAAAGACTTCTCAACAGCTTCTACCCCCAAGCCATAAGACTCCTGAACAGCTAATCATGGCTACCCTGACTATTTGCACTGCCCCCCCACCCCATCCTTTTACGCTGCTGCTACTCTGTTAATTATTTATGCATAGTCACTTTAACTCTGCCCACATGTACATATTACTTCAACTACCTCAACTAGCCGGTGCCCCGCACCTTTACCCCCCTGTATATATAGCCTCCCTACTGTTATTTTATTTTATTTCTGCTCTTTTTTTCTCAACACTTTTTTTGTTGTTGTTTTATTTTTACTTTTTTGTTAAAAATAAATGCACTGTTGGTTAAGGGCTGTAAGTAAGCATTTCACTGTAATGTCTGCACCTGTTGTATTCGGCGCATGTGGCCAATAAAATTTGATTTGATTTGAGCGAGAGTGACTATCACAGTGCTACGTCATACCGGCCTGATTTTTTTTGGGATTTCTCAAATGCACAAAAACAATATAACGTTCAAAATGGGTGAACCTTTCCTTTAAGGCTACCGTATTGCTTCCACAGATTGTTTGCAATGACTGAGCACAGAGTAGCCGATTAACGTTAGCCTGTAGCTAACGTGAATAGGTTTAGACAAATGGTACTACTGTTCCTCGATATCCTAACTAACTAAATACAACTATGAAAGCGAACGTTAGCTGAGCGTCGCTAGCTACCAAACAAACCCCATGGAGTAGTGACGAGCTATTTCTAACGTTAACGGGCTGGTTTCCCAATGTGTGCCAGTCAGACTCAATAATTAAAACATACTTAGGAAGCCCATTTGCAGTAGGTAACTAGCCTAGCACTGGAGGAAGGTTCTCGACTGTTCCATCTAAATCTCTGATGCGCCACACTGCTGTCAAGACAACAAGACCTAGGCTAGGTAGCCTAGCTAGCGTTAGCACAAGTTGTTGACAGACCAAGCCAGTAGCTACGCTACAACTAAACAATATCCATGGATTTACACTTCAAACCTAACACTATCAAACCATTTTAGCATATTACTAAATTACAACATGCTAGTTCTATGAACTAACGATACAGGAGAGTCACAGCTAGTTAGCTAGCAAGTAATACGCCCATTTGATGCGAGGAGACACTGGCTAGGTCCTTGTTAACATCATAACGGTGGACTTTAACGTCTTTTATTTGAAAGATAATGTTTCCAACTGGGTAGACAGAGCCTACAATGTACAATACATGTGATTTGGTAACACATATCTCTTGATAACTAGAAGGATGGAGGTGGATTTCTCAATGAGCGAAGCATGAACAGCTACTCACCATCATCTTTGCAGTTCTTTCGAAAGAAACGACACCGCAGTTCTATCCATTAATGCTGTTCGACTTCTTCTTTTTATTTTTCTTCTTCTTCAGTGGGGTTTATCGGTGGTTGGCATCCAACGTTATGGTACATTACCGCCACCTATTGTACTGGAGTGTGGGCCAGAGACAGGGAGAAACTCAATTCTACCTGCCAGCCTCGTTGCTCTTAAAAAAGATAACAAAATATTTGAGACTATATCTAATGACGTTCTAATCAATATACTTTTTAAACTAATTTCCTGTATCCCCTTCTCCCTCATACTAGATCTCATACTCTCTCTTTCCCTCTGATACTGTCCACACGGTAGCAATGCATGCTCCATTGTTTCCTGACAATAATCACACTTTCCTTTTGGATGCTTTCCTATCACATTTAATGTATTATTCAACTGGCTGTGTCCCACCCTTAATCTTATAAAAATAGCCTCCTCTCTTCTGTCCCTTCCTGCCGTCCTCCCCTCCCCGACTTTCCTCTGTACTTGAAATAAATGCCTTCCCTTATTATCTCTATTCCACTACTCCTGCCATCTCTGCACCATCACTGTATATATCAGTATTTTTGCCTCTGCCTTGCTCATTGAAACTTCAACATCAACATCCCCACTACTAAGTGCTTGTTTAGCCAGCTCATCTACTGCCTCGTTCCCCTCCACATGGGCTGGGACCCACGTAAATCTTATCTGTATACCCATCTGGGTTTGTAGCACCTCATAAAGCAGGTCTTGTCTACTACGTGAGCTAAAGGACTGGAGACTCATTAACACTGCACATGAATCAGAGCAAATAACTACTCTGTCTTGTTTGACTTCCTCCACCCACTGCAAGGCCAACAAAATGATCTGGGCTCCCGAGTGGCGCAGCGGTCTAAGGCACTGCATCTCAGTGCTTGAGGAGTCACTACAGACCCCCTGGTTCAATTCCAGGCTGTATCACAACCGGCCGTGATTGGGAGTCCCATAGTGCGGCGCACAATTTGGCCGGTGTAGGCCGTCATTGTAAATAAGAATTTGTTCTTAACTGACTTGCCTAGTAAAATAAATAAAAAATGGCCATCTGTTCGACTTTTTTCGTCTTCTTCTTTGTATTGGCGGATCGCAACCAACTGAAAGGTGCGTACACCGCCACCTACTGTACTGCAGTGTGAGGCTGGTCCCTATTCATCTATTAAAGTCACAATATGCAACTTTTTGCAAGAATGGGTAACTGCATACTTGGAGCATGTCTGAAAGTCGGCGCGTCAACAGAAGTGGAAGGATCAACAGCGATAGGCGTTATACCAGCGCTCTGTAATTGGTTAGACGGTTTTGATTGCGCTTGTTTTTCCATTTCTTAACACGTTTTTATTGGTCAGTTCCCGACCATGTGAAATAAAGCACTCTATTCTTGTTAGAGAATCATACTGTGCCATTTGAATGTTAACAAAACACATAACAAACACCTAAGTGATATAGCCTAAATCTGAAAATATAAGTTATTTTGACGTCTACCAGTTTTTCATTTATTACCAATACATTTTCATTATTAGGCCTATAACTCATTATGACATCTGTTCGGCTATCTGATGATGACAATAAAATAGTGATTTGTGAATAAGGCTCAATATAATTACTCTTGTATAATTGGGCATCAAACAGCCTACCGATTTTTCATTTACCAATAAATCTATGTTTGATTATTATAACTCATGGCATCTACAGTTGAAGTCGGAAGCTTACATACAGAACGCGTCTCCTTCCTGAGCGGTATGACGGCTGCGTGGTCCCATGGTGTTTATACTTGCGTACTATTGTTTGTACTGATGAACGTGGTACCTTCAGGCATTTGGAAATTGCTCCCAATGATGAACCAGACTTGTGGAGGTCTACAATTTGTTTTCTGAGGTCTTGGCTGATTTCTTTTGATTTTCCCATGATGTCAAGCAAAGAGGCACTGAGTTTGAAGGTAGGCCTTGAAATACATCCACATCCACAGTACACCTCCAATTGACTCAATTAGCCTATCAGAAGCTTCTAAAGCCATGACATTTTATGTAATTTTCCAAGCTGTTTAAAGGCACAGTCAACTTAGTGTATGTAAACTTCTGACCCACTGGAATTGTGATACAGTGAATTATAAGTGAAATAATCTGTCTGTAAACAATTGTTGGAAAATGTACTTGTGTCATGCACAAAGTAGATGTCCTAACCAACTTGCCAAAACTATAGTTTGTTACCAAGACATTTGTGGAGTGGTTGAAAAACACGTTTTAATGACTCCAACCTAAGTGTATGTAAACTTCCGACTTCAACTGTATATAGTACCGTGCGACTCCCATAGTCTGTTCTGTACTTGGCGACTGTGAAGAGACCTCTGGTGACATGTCTTGTGGGGTATGCATGGGTGTCTGAGCTGTGTGCTAGTCGTTTAAACATACAACTCGTGCTTTCAACATGTCAATACCTCTCACAAATACATATAGTCAATCTCTCCTCTACTTTGAGCCAGGAGAGATTGACATTAATGTTTGCTCTCTGTGTACATCCAAGGGCCAGCCATGCTGCCCTGTTCTGAGCCAATTGCAATTTTCCTAAGTCCCTCTTTGTGGCACCCGACCACAAGACTGAAACTAGAGCCTGTAGGACCTGCCTTGTTGATAGTGCTGTTAAGAAGGTAGAGCAGTGCTTTGGTATGGACAGACTTCTCCCCATCTTAGCTACTGTTGTATCAATATGTTTTGACCATGACAGTTTACAATCCAGGGTTACTCCAAGCAGTTTAGTTAGCTCAACTTGCTCAATTTCCACATTATTTATTACAATATTTAGTTGAAGTTGAGGTTGTCCCAAACACAATAATTTAATTTTTTGAAATATTTAGGACAAACTTATTCCTTGCCACCCATTCTGAAACTAACTGCAGCTCTTTGTTAAGTGTTGCAGTCATTTCAGTCACTGTAGTAGCTGACATGTATAGTGTTGAGTAATCCGCATACATAGACACACTGGCTTTACTCAAAGCCAGTGGCATGTCGTTAGTAATGACTGAAAAAAGTAAGGGGCCTAGACAATTCCTGATTCTACCTGGATTATGTTGGAGAGGCTTCCATTAAAGAACACCCTCTGTATTCTGTTAGACAGGTAAATCTTTATCCACAATATAGCAGGCCCCCACAATCTTTTTTATCGTCAATTTCTCTCAGCCAATCATCAGTCATTTGTGTAAGCGATGTGCTTGTTGAGTGTCCTTCCCTATACGCGTGCTGAAAGTCTGTTGTCAATTTGTTTACTGTAAAATAGCATTGTATCTGGTCAAACATATTTTTTCCCAAAACTTTATTAAGGGTTGGTAACAGGCTGATTGGTAGGCTATTTGAGCCAGTAAATGGGCTTTACTATTCTTAGGTAGCGGAATGATTTTTGCTTCTCTCCAGGCCGGAGGACACACTTTCTAATAGGCTTAAATTGAAGATATGGCAAATAGGAGTGGAAATATTGTCTGCTATTATCCTCAGTAATTTTCCATCCAAGTTGTCAGACACCGGTGGCTTGTCATTGTTGATAGACAACAATCATTTTTTCACCTCTTCTACACTCACTTTACGGAATTCCTGTCTTTCATCATTTGGTCAGATATACTTGGATGTGTGGTGTCAGCATTTCTTTCTGGCATGTCATGCCTAAATTTGCTAATCTTGCCAATGAAAAAAAATCATTAAAGTAGTTGGCAATATCAGTCGGTTTTGTGATGAATGAGCCATCTGGTTCAATGAATGATGGAGCTGAGTTTGCCTTTTTTCCCTAAATGTAATTGAAGGTGATCCAAAGCTTTTTACTATCATTCTTTATGTCATTTATCTTTGTTTCATAGTGTAGTTTATTCTTCTTTTTATTCAGTTTAGTCACATGATTTCTCAATTTGCAGTACGTTTGCCAATCGGTTGTGCAGCCAGACTTATTTGCCATTCCTTCATCCCTCTCAACCATACACATTTTCAATTCCTCATCAATCCACAGGGATTTAACCGTTTTTACAGTAATTTTCTTAATGGGTGCTTATTAGTAACTGGGATAAGCAATTTTATAAATGTGTCCAGTGCAACGTCTGTTTGCTCCTCATTACACACCACGGGCCAACAATCATTATTTACATCAACAACATAGGAATCACTACAAAACGTATTGTATGACCTCTTATACAGTATATTAGGCCCAGCCTTTGGAACTTTGGTTTTCCTAGATATGGCTACTATATTGTGATCACTATATCCAATGGATCAGGATACTGCTTTCAAGCACATTTCTGCAGCATTAGTAAAGATGTGATCAATACATGTTGACGATTTCATTCCTGTGCTGTTTGTAACTACCCTGGTAGGTTGACTGATATCCTGAACCAGGTTGCAGGCACTGGTTACAGTTTGAAGCTTTTTCTTGAGTGGACAGCTTGATGAAAGCCAGTCAATATTTAAATCACCCAGAAAATATACCTCTCTGTTGATATCACATACATTATCAAGCATTTCACACATGTTATCCAGATACTGACTGTCTATACCAGATTCCCACAAGAATGGGCTTTAGGTGAGGTAGATGAACCTGTAGCCATATTACTTCAACAGTATTTAACATGAGATCCTCTCTAATCTTTACAGGAATGTGGTTCTGAATATAAACAGCAACACCTCCACCACTGGCATTTCTGTCTTTTCTGTAAATATTATAACCTTGTATTGCTACCACTGTATCATCAAAGGTATTGTCTAAGTGAGTTTCAGAGATAGTCAGAATATGAATGTCATCTATTACTAGCAAGTTATTAATTTAATGAACCTTGTTTCTTAAGCTACACATGTTAACGTGGGCTATTTTGAGCAGTTCTCTGGGATGCTTGCTTGTGTTCATTGCTTTACCGGGAAGCTTAGCAGAAGTAGATATGTTCATGCTATTTATGTTAGTGCAGGGTGAGCTGCACACTGTGGACTTCCTACTAGGGCACACCGCCTCAGTGCGGTGTGCCCTAGTATGCTAACAGCATAAATCTAGGCACGTTTGCTGCAGGATCAGCAGAGGCATTCAGGGCAGTTAGAGGGACACAAATTAGGTTACTTACATTGTGTCTACCAATGCCCCTGGTATAATGTACATTTGCTAAAGCATTATGATGACGCAGCGACACAATGGTAGGGATTAACTGAGCTGGGCCTGGGTCATTGATAAGTCATTGTCTCAATGCAGCCTTATAATGCTGTGAAAGGATACAGGAACCCAAATGATTTGGGTGGATCTTATCCTCCTTATAAAACGTGTTTTGTTTCCAAAAGGTATCGCAATTGTCAACAAAAGTTACACCCACTGAGCTGCAATAATCACGTAGCCAGTTGTGAAGAGAAAGAATCCTGCTAAAGCATTCAATGCCACGATTCAGAGAGGGCACAGGGCCAGATATGATGGGTATTTTATTAGTGTCTAGCAGAGAGTCAATCAGCTCTTTGAAATCCAGTTTCAGCTGTTCAGAGCTGCCCTTCATAATGTCATTAAAACCCACATGGACTACGATAGAATCAATTTACTGGCATAGTACATTCGGGAACAGCTTAGTGATGTAATTTACTCGAGCTCCGGGATAGGACATTGTTTTTGCACCAGGAATAGTCACATTTCTTACCATGGAGCTGCCCAAAATCACGGCTAGTGAGAAGGACGAGGAAATCCGTCCATTCCCACGCTTCACAGGATGGTGCAGGCCTCCGACAGATTGAGAAGCCCCACTCGATCCAGAACAGGGACGGAAGGTTGCCGACGTCGACTTCGACGTGTGTAGCTGGGGTTACTAGTTTTCTGTTGTACTTACAGTTAAGACAGTAACTATCCTAGTTTCCCCTGGAAACTCACATCTCAGATCTATTACACTGAGTGTTTCAGTATATAGCTGGGTTTACTATAGTTTTGTTACATTAGTTTACAGTACAGACAGTAACTATCCTAGTTTCCCTTAGTGTGTAGCTGGAGTTGCCATATTCATTTATTATACTGCAGGGTATACACTACCCATCTCTTCTTCCCACAAAGAGAAACTACCATATGCACAGGCAGCAACGTCTAAGAAGGGTGGCAGTCTGCAGTCACCCTGAGGTGCTTGCCGCTGGCATTGGCAGCTTCTCACAGGCCCAAAGGCCAAACAGAGGCAAGTGGAGTCCCCATGGGCACTGAATACAGTGATGGAAGGCTACGAACTCCAATTCCGATGCTGGCCACCGCTATAATTCTGGTGCCTCAAATGTCTCAGGGTCTTCTAGTGTTGACGCCCTGGTTGATGGAATGTTTCCGAATGAGTTAAAATGAAGGAGTGTCAACCTACATCCAAACCCCTCATTCTGGCCAAGGGTTCTGTCTGACAGACACGTTAACCGCCCATTACATTTGTCCACACACACCCCTTTCGCTGTTGCGGGTGAAATAGGGGCTTCCCCCAGTGGGCCTATCCGACCATACTCTCACATTGCATGGTGGACACTGTTACTGCAATATTTCAGCTGGCCCGCCGGCCTTTGCCTTTTGCTGTGGTGGCACATTCTACTGGAGGAGTAACTGCCTTACCTGGACGATTGGATAGTCTGCCTCATCCAGTGAACAGGCCACAACGGACACAAGGACCCTCTTGATCCACATTCAAGTTCTGGGCCTTACCCTAAACGAGGAGAAGAGTCACCTGTCCCCCTCACGGAAGGTGATCTACCTAGGGATGTCCATAGACTCGACTCTCATGAGGGCAAGTCTCCCTCAGGTGACAGTAACAAAATCCTACTTCAACCGTTTCCGGCTCGGACGAGCCATGTCGGTGTTAGAGTACCAACAGTTACTCGGCCTACTGACGGTGGAGAGACTAGAGTCTACACCTTCAGGTGGTGCTACAGCTTTGAGACAGGTTCGGGAGAGCACAGGTGGACCTGTTTGCATTTCAGGAGAACACTTATTGCCCCAGCTGGTTCTCAATGTTGGACCCTATGGGTCTGGACACCCTCGCTCACAATTGGCCGGCAAAACCGCTTTATGCTTTGCCACCATTTCCCTTGATCACAACTACGTTAGACAGGATCATCTTGATTGGCCACCAGCTGCTCTTGATAGATCTGTGCTGGCTGAGACCACCATGGTTCAGCCTTCTCTTGTCTCCTCTCGGAGACCCCATGGCAGCTTTCCCTAACAGTTTTCACAGTCACTGCTCGATGCGGGCCGAGTAGCATCCACGTTGAGAGTGTATTTAGCCGCTATCTCGGCATGACATGACAAAGGCCAAGAGGGACCCATGTCGGAACGGCTGTGCTGGGTGTTGCCTCCACTTCCCTGAGAGGGGATGGATGGACATAGCAACTACGACTGCCCTGAGCTCAGTCCTATGGGACTTTGCTCTCTGTCTGGCCCTTACCTAGTTCACCGGTTAATCTGGAATTGTGATACCATATTGGAGTGATCCAATATAGTGCTACATAACGAAGGTTATGTATGTAACCACAGTTATGTGAGCTATTGGATCACTCCAGTCCTCTTTGCCGGTGATCTACGGTGCCTCGAAAAGGACACGAGGTGGAAGTAGTGCGGCGGCAGCTATTTAAGGGGGTCAGCCGCAGTACTACCCGGTACACGGGACTAATCTGAAATTCTTATTCTGAATATATCCTGCCACGCGGAAGGATACCATATTGGAGTGATCCAATAGCTCACATAACCGTGGTTACATATATAACCTTCATTATCCCTGAAGGATTCGTTGCAATAGAATGTACCTGGCTAAAAGGCGAGCCACTTTCGTGTCAACCATTAACCAGAGTTGAACTCAGAGTTGACCAAAGTTAGCTCGCTAACAAAGTTGCCTCTTTAACATTTTCCTAGGACTCCTTTCGACCTCTTTCCACATTCAGAACTATTGCGCAACTTACCGTATCAGTGCAGTAAGAGCGCCAAGCGACCACTAGATGGAGGTGTAGGACCACTACACAAGGAAGTGCAGTGTACTGTGCAGTATAGTAGCAGTCAACGCACATACGAGCTTTTGAAGTGAACTTTGCATTACAAGCCAACATATCTGCCGTTTTACAGGGTAATTTGATCTAACTCTTATTGCTGCTGTTGACTGATGCAGGACTTTCTCAATAAGAGAGTGTGTGTGTGTGTGTGCGCACTCAGATACAATGTGTCTTTGTGAGTCCTTGGCATGCTGTCAGAAATGTCTGGATATCAGTGAAAGGAGAGAGAGAAAGTAGGAGGGAGGGAGGGAGGGAGGGAGGGAGGGAGGGAGGGAGGGAGGGAAAGAAAGAAGGAAGGGGGCCTTTCATAATTACACTACCTTATACATCTCTCCCTCTACTTTCCATTGTTATCCTCCTTTCATCCCCCTCCCTCTCTTTTCATAACCTAATTTGACGACTGTCAAATTATGCTTCTTTAACCATCCTCCTTTCCCTCTCACTCCTCTTTTTTCCCATCTTTACTCTTCAACATCATGAATAAAAAAAACATTTAAAAAATGTATTATGACCCAATATATAGATCATTGGAGAAGAAAACAGAATAAAACAAGCTTTTCTCTAATTACTTACCTAATACTTCCTTTGGGAACAGAAGACCTGCTGTGGGTCCCAAATACCTGTTGTAGAGAGATGGAAAGTAGTAAGAGGGAGAAAGACAGAAATCAAAGAGAAAGGGGGTAGACTCGAGGGAGAGAGAGAAATGTAGAGAGAGGGTTAGAGAAAGAAAGAAGAGAGAGAGAGAGAGAGAGAGAGAGAGAGAGAGTGAATGAATGAGACTATTGCCACCACAGGTGTCCACTCTTCAATGTTTTCTTCCAAGTATGAGAAGGCCATTGTAATGTATGTGTGCGCGTGGGTGGGTGTGTGTGTCAGGGGGCTGGTGCACTGTTCAGGGTAGGAGAGAGAGGCTTGTTGGGATATGAATGGTGTGTGTGTGTCAGTCAGGGTTGGGGTCAATTCTGAATTTCTTAAAGGTCTTTATCTCAATATCAAATCATTTCTGGGTAACAATTAAGTACCTTATTGTGATTGTTTTAAATTAAAATGGTCAAAAAGAAACAAAAACAGCTTCTTAGCAAAGAGCAATTTCTCAAGCAAGGATTTTGCTAGGACTGTCTGGGAGTGGTTTGAGTGGGAGGGGAAAACTGAAAACTAGCTGTTATTGGCAGAGATGTTCTTATTGGTCGATTAACTCATTTACTGTCTGGTGATGTCACCAAAATTCCATCCCACCAAAACAGGCTGAAATTCTAGGCTGCCTTTTCAAACAGCTCTTACACTAAAAGGGCATTATCATCATTTTCACAATTTCACAGTATTATTCCAACCTCATAGTGCGGAAATATATATAAAACACAGGAAAATCTAGTTTTTGAATGATTTGGGCCTTTAATTTAATTCAATAGCCACTATGCAAATTCCATGCTCTAACATTCCACGGCCTCCTCTTATCGGGGGAGCCTTTTCTGGTGTATCGTCAGGCATTGCCAACAGGGAGGATATGTCGTAAAAAAAATGTTTTTAATTTGTTACAATTACTAAATTACATTCATATAATTGGAAAGCTACAGCAATGTGCTGGTTAGCTAGCTAGCTAGCCTCTTCCATAGACTTGACATGGCTGGTTTGCTAGCTAGCATCAGAGACTTCTGGCTATTATCATAGCTAGACTGTATCTAACGTTGTTTTGCCGAGAAATAGGTCTAAGTACTTTTTTATGTTAGTTGAGGCTAACATTCGTTTACAAAATTATTGTTTGCTCGGGTGTATATTTGGTTGGCTTTGCTATTTGGCTATTTAGCTAAGATCTTTTTTTTCAAGTTAGTAATCCAATGTTTTGAGGAGAACAGCATGGCTAGCCTCCTGTCCAGAATAGATATAGCACATAACATGCAATATCTGATGTTATCCTAATATTACATCACTGCACTGTTCTGTTATTAATAGGCTCTACATTTACCTGCTTATTACCTGACGTTGTCCGTATGTTCTTCTACGGATGCCCTCTGTTTATACAACTATAAAATGTTTACTCAATAATTCTCACTTCCTCCGATGTATTCCATATTATCCAATACCTCACCAGGCAGTAGTAAAATAAAAAGTAGAAAACAATGAATAGAAAGTGCATTTACAGATCATAGCCTAGCCCAAAACTAATGAGACTGTTTCAGCATGTACAAAGTAACAAACACTTAAAAAGGCTACATAAAATAATCCAAGAGACTTGTGAATGAATATGTATTTAATACAATACATTATACTATAGACCTGTTAAATTACTCACATCTAGCATAAAAAACAGTTGAAACAGAATATAAAAAAGTCATGGTATATTTATTTAGAAGATGCAACAATTGTTCATGAAGCAAACATTGGATGATTACTTGGTGAATGTGTGGTAGAGATAAGCTATCTGTTTTCCTCCCCCTCCATCTGTTGTGCTTGTTCAACATAGCATTTGGAGAGTCCTGTGAACATCAACAGTCATGAACATGCCATTCTGAATTCCACCATTTCCTAATTGATAACTTTGACATATTGGCATAATATATTAAATCTGATGGGCAACCGCATCACCCCCATAACCTCAAAGTCTATAGACATGTTTAAAGATTTTTACCCAAGCATGTTGGCCATGACGTGTAGAAGCTGTTATTGACAAAAGGGAATATAAATCATAAATACATAGAAAATGATGTTGTTCCATGTACAATATGCTGATTGAGGAGTGGTGTTCATTAGAAAAGTGGTGGTGGATTGCATGTGGATGGTAGTCATGTATAATGATGGATGTTTGCCATCCTAGAGAATAATTCAAATGTAGTCCAGATCAGCTAAACAGTCACATTTGCAAAATACTGATATACAACACCAACATAACACTCACTGTTCTTGTTACAAATGCATGACTTTTGTTATGGTTTCATGATGACACTCGAATAAACACATGGTGGTAGGTACTCACACTGATGTGAGGGGCTGGCAAGATGTGGGCAGCTTATGCAGATCCATTGTGCACAGAGAAAAGCTCCTTGGCCACCCATCAAGCTACAAACAGGTACGTATTTGAATGACTTCTGAGTATTTTGTGTAATTTGAATTAACCTGGGCTGAACTACACTCCAATGTATTTCAAAATACGGTCATTTGCATTTTCAAAATAAAAAAAAATAGGGTTCTTTGGGAAGGGTGATGGTTCTATATGGAACCATAATGACTCAAAGAACCTTTCAGCTCTTCAATGGTTATTTGCAGTTCACAAAAGGGTTGTTTTCTCTTTTAGTGATAATTAAAATGTAGGGGAGGCGTGGTTTGCTCACAGCTCTTTTTGTGCAACCGTGAGTGATAGTGTAATTCCAGTTTATCTAATGTGTTGTGTTATGCCATTGCATATTTTATTTTACTATGGCCAGTGATGGTGTCTTGTGAAATACTTACATATGGCCTTGGGTCAATTGACTAAACAGTTGCCTAAATCAGTCAGTGGTTCTCAGTTCTATCCTCAGGGACCCCCAGCTGTTCCAGAGGTAGCACACATGATTCAACTTGTCAATTAACAAGAATACTATTCATTGAGAATGCTATTCATTGACTACAGCTCAGCGTTCAACACCATAGTGCCCTCAAAGCTCATCAGTAAGCTAAGGACCCTGGGACTAAACACCTCCCTCTGCAACTGGATCCTGGACTACGTAACAACACGGGGGCCCCTCAGGACTCCAACACCATCATTAAGTTTGCCGACGACACAACAGTGGTAGGCCTGATCACCGAAAACGATGAGACAGTCTATAGGGAGGAGGTCATAGACCTGGCAGTGTGGTACCAGGATAACAACCTCTCCCTCTATGTGATCAAGACAAAGGAGATGATTGTGGACTACAAGAAAAGGAGGACTGAGCAGGTTGAGAGCTTCAAGTTCCTTGGTGTCCACATCACCAACGAACTATCATGGTCCAAACACACCAAGACAGCCGTGAAGAGGGCACGACAACACCTATTCCCCCTCAGGAGACTGAAAAGATTTGGCATGGGTCCTCAGATCCTCAAAAAGTTATACAGCTGCACCATCAAGAGCATCCTGACTGGTTGCATCACCGCCTGGTATGATGCAACCAGTCAGGCACTACAGAGGGTAGTGTGTACGGCCCAGTACATCACTGGGGCCAAACTTCCTGCCATCCAGGACCTCTATACCAGGCGGTGTCAGAGGAAGGCCCTTAAAAATTGCCAAAGACTCCAGCCACCCTAGTCATAGACTGTTCTCTCTGCTACCGCATGGCAAGTGGTACAGCTTCCACCCTCAAGCCATAAGACTCCTGAACAGCTAATCAAATGGCTACCCGGACTATTCGCATTGACCCCCCGCTGCTGCTACTCTCTGTTTATTATCTATGCATAGTCACTTTACCTCTATCTACATGTACATATTACCTCAATTACCTAGACTAACCTGTGCCCCCACACATTGACTCTGTACCGGTACCCCCTGTATATAGCCTTGCTATTGTTATTTTAATGCTGCTCTTTAATTATTAGTTATTTTAAAATGTGTCTTCTTTTTTATTTTTATATATTTTTGTGACAGACTGACCAGGTGAATCCAGGTGAAAGCTATGGTCCACTATTGATGTCACTTATTAAATCCACTTCAACCAGTGTAGATGAAGGGGAGGAGACAGGTTAAATAAGGATTTCTAAGCCTTGAGACAATTGAGACATGGATTGCACGTGTGCCATTCAGAGGGTGAATGGGCAAGACAAAAGATTTATGTGCCTTTAAATGGAGTATGGAATTAGGTGCCAGGCGGACCGGTTTGAGTGTGTCAAGAACTACAACGTTGCTGTGTTTTTCACACTCAACAGTTTCCCATGTGTATCAAGAATGGTCCACCACCCAAAGGACACCCAGCCAACTTGACACAACTGTGGGAAGCATTGGACTCAACATGGGCCAGCATCCCTTTGGAACGCTTTCAACACCTTGTAGAGTCCATGCCCTGGCGAATTGAGGGTGTTCTAAGGGCAGAAGGGGGTGCAACATAATATTTGGAAGGTATTCCTAATGTGTTGTACCAAAAAGGGTTCTGCTATGGTTACAAGCCAAAGAACCTCTATCTGGTAATATTGTTTTTGTGTGTACTTTTTCTATACCATTCTTTATAGCAGTTCACATGTTGTGGCCCCCTTTCACCCTGCATTGGTATCAGAAGTCTGATAGCACTATGGTGTGATAAGAGTGTCTGCTAAATTTACTAAATATAAATGTACAGTACCAGTCAAAAGTTTGGACACACCTACTCATTCCAGGGTTTTTCTATATTTTTACTATTTTCTACATTGTAGAATAATAGTGAAGACATCAAAACTATGAAATAACACATATGGAATCATGCAGTAACCAAAAACGTGTTAAACAAATCAAAATATATTTTATATTTGAGATTCTTCAAATAGCAACCCTTTGCCTTGATGACAGCTTTGCACACTCTTGGCATTCTCTCAACCAGGTAGTCACCTGGAATGCATTTCAATTAACAGGTGTGCCTGTTAATTTGTGGAATTTCTTTCCTTCTTAATGTGTTTGAGCCAATCAGTTGTGTTTTGATAAGGTAGGGGTGGTATACATAAGTTAGCCCTATTTGGTAAAAGACCAAGTCCATATTATGGCAAGAACAGCTCAAATAAACAAAGAGAAACGGCAGTCCATCATTACTTTAAGACATGAAGGTCAGTCAATTCGGAACATTTCAAGAACTTTGAACGTTTCTTCAAGTGCAGTCACAAAAACCATCAAGCTCTATGATGAAACTAGCTCTCATGAGGACTGCCACAGGAAAGGAAGACCCAGAGTTACCTCTGCTGCAGAGGATAAGTTCATTAGAATGAACTGCACCTCTGATTGCAGCCCAAATAAATGCTTCACAGAGTTCAAGTAACAGACATCTCAACATCAACTGTTCAGAGGAGACCGTGTGAATCAGGCCTTCATGGTCGAATTGCTGCAAAGAAACCACTACTAAAGGGCGGCAGGTAGCTTAGTGGGTAAGAGCGTTGTGCCAGTAACCGAAAGGTTGCTGGTTCTAATCCCCGAGCCGACTAGGTGAAAAATCTGTCGATGTGCCCTTAAGCAAGGCACTTAACCCTAATTGCTCCTGTAAGTCGCTCTGGATAAGAGCGTCTGCTAAAATGTAAATGTAAAGGACAACAATAAGAAGAAGAGACTTGCTTGGGCCAAGAAACACGAGCAATGGACATTAGACCGGTGGAAATCTGTCCTTTGGTCTGATTAGTCCAAATTTGAGATTTTTGGTTCCAACCGCTGTGTCTTTGTGAGACGCAGAGTAGGTGAACGGATGATCTCCGCATGTGTGGTGCCCAGCGTGAAGCATGGAGGAGGAGGTGTGATGGTGTGTGGGTGCTTTGCTGGTGACACTGCAAGTGATTTATTTAGAATTCAAGGAACACTTGGCCAGCATGGCCACCACAGCATTCTGCAGCGATACGCCATCCCATCTGGTTTGGGCTTAGTGGGACTATCATTTGTTTTTCAACAGGACAATGACCCAACACACCTCCAGGCTGTGTAAGGGCTATTTGACCAAGGAGAGTGATGGAGTGCTGCATCAGATGACCTGGCCTCCACAATCACCCGACCTCAACTCAATTGAGATGGTTTGGGATGAGTTGGACCGCAGAGTGAAGGAAAAGCAGCCAACAAGCTCAACATATGTGGGAACTCCTTCAAGACCATTGCAAAAGCATTCCTCATGAAGCTGGTTGAGAGAATGCCAAGAGTGTGCAAAGCTGTTATCAAGGCAAAGGGTGACTACTTTGAAGAATCAAAAATCTTAAATTTTGATTTTGATTTGTTTAACACTTTTTTGGTTACTACATGATTCCATATGTGTTATTTCATAGTTTTGATGTCTTCACTATTATTCTACAATGTAGAAAATAGTTAAAATGAAGAAAAACCCTTCAATGAGTCGGTGTGTCCAAACTTTTGACTGGTACTGTATATGTACAAATGTTGATAAATACTTTGTTGAGGGAAAATGTACTTGATATAATTGTGATAGGTTGTTGTCTCACGTAGCTGTCTTAAGATGAATACACTAATTAAAAGTGGCTCTGGATAAGAGTGTCTGCTAAATTACTAAAATGTAAATGTAAAAATGAACAATTGCAAAATCATGATCAGTATTATTCTAATGAGCTCCGCCCTGAAACGAGACCAATAACAATACCCTTTTTTGTTATTTTCATTTTTACATTCGGAAAGTATTGAGACCCCTTGACTTTTTCCACATTTTTATACATTACAGCCTTATTCTAAAATTAATTAAATAGTTTTTTCCCTCATCAATCTACACACAATACCCCATAATGACAAAGCAAAAACAGGTTTTTAGACATTTTAGCAAAACTTTTTTATATATATACTGAAATCTGACATTTACATAAGTATTCAGACCATTTACTCAGTACTTTGTTGGGCTCCCGAGTGGCGCAGCGGTCTAAGGCACTGCATCTCAGTGCTTGAGGCAACACTACAGACCCCCTGGTTCAATTCCAGCATCAGGGTTGGCGGAGTGTGCTAACGCAGTGAATACCTATTTTTGTCATTTAGCAGACACTCTTATCCAGAGTGACTTGCTCAACCAAGGTAGATAAACAACAACATATCACAGTCAAAAAAATGTGTAACCGTTACTGAGAATTTTGTTGCTGTTTGGGCCGGCTACTTGCAAATTTATTTTGTAATGTATTTTATTTTAAAATGTAAAAATACAAGTATTTTCTAGTTTATTTTGATACATTGATCTTTATGTTATTTTGTACCTGTATTTGGTAATTGTATTTTGTAATTTTTGCCCGTCCCTGCGCCCAGTGAAATCAGGCCAAGGGTCCACAACTGGAGTCGGAACAGCAGCACAACCAGGGGCTCAGGTCCTCCAGGAGGGAGACACAGACAGAGAACGAGGGGAGGATTAGTGGGAGCATGCCTAAGATCACACAATACTCAAGGGCCCATATGCACAAAGCATCCAAGAGTAGGAGCTTACCCAACCACTCACAGTCACCCAAGATAGTGTATGAACAAAAAACAACAACACTATGAGTACATTTACATTCACACTAATAATTAGATATAAAACTGATTATGTCAGTAGTCAGATTATGCAATAGTCATGTAAACACCTTACTCTGCTTATCTTAATCGGTGTAAAGTCAAAATCGAAGTAAGCATAATCTTTACAATTATTAGGACATGTAGGGTACTAGGGGGTAACTAGCCCCCCCTAGGAACAATGTTTAATTGCTGACACAAAAAAGCATGTTTGGAAAACAATTGGTATGTGAATGAAGGTCATGCTTAGGCGAATAAACTATAAAGGGATATAAATGGCTACAGTTGACACTTTTTTTTGTTTCATGAAATGTTGTTTTTAGAAAAGGGACGTTTTTTTAAAATACCGGGGTAACTGTTTTTAACTCACCTGCACATTAATTTTCTTTGTGCTTTCTTTGTTGTTCCTTTTCCATACAATCCATTATGTACAATTGCACTAAATGTTATTTGAATAATGCAACATTTTTAATCCCAGCTGTCTTTCAAATGACATTTAGGAGCAAAAGGTTTTCAATAGTTGTTTTTAATTTAATTAAAAATATATTAATTGGTATATAATATTGGAATGGAATATAATTAATAACATTAAATAACATCGGAATATAACATTTAATAACAAAAACGTAACTAATTAACTCAGTGTAACATTGATGTAGCAACTCTCTTATGCTCTGCTATTGCATGATTAAAATTTGCACATAGGTCACAAATAAAGCTATCCCTAGGAAAATTGGAGCCCACCTCCTGCACTGCTCACACCTAATCCAGTCCCCACCTGTGACTGAAAACAGGGGGAGAGATGCCAATTGAAAAGCTCTGTCTTAAAAATGTAGCTAGCTATCTAGCTACAGTGAGGGAAAAAAGTATTTGATCCCCTGCTGATTTTGTACGTTTGCCCACTGACAAAGAAATGATCAGTCTATAATTTTAATGGTAGGTTTATTTGAACAGTGAGAGACAGAATAACAACAAAAAAATCCAGAAAAACGCATGTCAAAAATGTTATAAATTTATTTGCATTTTAATGAGGAAAATAAGTATTTGACCCCTCTGCAAAACATGACTTAGTACTTGGTGGCAAAACCCATGTTGGCAATCATAGAGGTCAGACGTTTCTTGTAGTTGGCCACCAGGTTTGCACATATCTCAGGAGGGATTTTGTCCCACTCCTCTTTTTTTTTGGGGGGGATGGATCAGCTTAATATTGCAGATAGATTGTATCTTCTATCAATGTAATTGTCTGCATCACTTCCAATCCCCCATGTTTTTTATATATATATACTCCCCTTTATTACTTTTCAACCCCGCCATCCTTTCCCTACTTGGAGTAAATTAGTGAACAACAATGCCCAGGCCTCTACTTCCGGTCTATACTTACTATCTACACCTTATGGACAAAGTTAATTTTACAATAATTCTATTATATATATAAATATTGTGATGTCACGAGAGGCTGTGTCCTGGAGGGACGTTACATCCCCCTGAGGTGGCTGCAAACCCAGACAGCTATGGCTCCATCTGCTGGTATGGTCGGGAACTCCACCCCTCTATGGCCAATCTTCCCACGCAGCTGAAACAAATCAGGAGCTGATGAGCTGAAGGTTGGGGAAGGGAAGAGACACAGTCTCCAACCTGGGCGCTCTGGAGGACAAGAGGGCTGCACGTCCACTTCCATGAGGAATATAAGGATTTGGAGATACTTACCTTTGGGAAATACTCCCCTTTGGATATATGCACCTGTGGAAATACGTGAGAGACATTTGGAAGGACTTTTTGCTGGGTTGGCCACTAGCTGCAACGTGGACTACAGTAAGGCTGGGGAAAAGTTATCTGAGCGAGTGAGGATTATGATTTTGGATGTGGAAGAGACATCCCTGAACTGTTAACCCTTAAAGAGCCACAAGAGAACAGAATTTTGTTATATTTTCGTTAATTTCCCAAGACCTATAATAAAATCCTTGTTTTGTTTGAACCTTGTCTCCTTGCACTACTTGAGCAATCCCGCTGAAAGCTGTGTAGCCTCTCGTGACGTCACAGATGGTGGAGAATACGGGCACGCTCAAGCGTTAATAGTGCATGTCAGAGGAGGATACCGAAGGTTTGATCACCCAGTTTTCCAAGTTGGCCGTAGGCTCCCCGCCGACTGAAATGGAGGACATATTGAAAGCCCTTGTTGCTGGCCAGCAAGCCCAGATGCAAGCAAACGTGGCTCTCTTGGAGGAGCAAAAGAAAGCCAACCTTCTGAAGGCAGAGGAATTGCAGTTGCAGAGACAGAGGGTGGTCCAAAATACCCGCCCAATAAAGGCAAGTGACTTTATATCTAAGATGGGAGCTACCGATGACATTGAGGCATACTTGCATGCATTTGAGGCCACGGCCACTAGGGAAGCCTGGCCCAAGCAACAGTGGGTTGGTCTGTTAGCCCCCTTTCTAACCGGGGAATCGCTGAATGCTGTCCGGGACCTGGGCCCTGACCAGGTTACTGACTATGATGCCCTGAAGTCTGAGATCCTCAGCAGATATGGACTCACAAAGTTTGGTATGGCCCAGCGCTTTCACAGCTGGACCTTCCAACCAGACCAACCTCCTCGGGCGCAGATGCATGAACTTGTCCGAATCGCAAGGAAATGGCTGGATCCGCAGAGGAATACAGCAGCGGCGGTGGTGGAGGCCGTTGTGGTGGATCGTTACCTACGCGCCCCTGCCTTATGAGGCAAAACGGTTCATCAGTCAACAGGCCTTGACCACGGCTGATCTGACCGTGGAAGCTGTGGAAAAGTACCAGGCCACAGCGGAGATGCTGAATGCTTCCCGAAAAGACCCCAGGAGTGCGGCCCCACCACAAATGGGAAGAACCCGTCCAAAGGACCCCAAGGTCTCGAACCCAGCCACGTCAGGACTTATCCCGGCCCAGGGGGGAGCCAGAAACCAGGCGGGTCCAAGAAGAGTACACCAGGAGGGGGGGAAACTCGACAGTGTTACCGGTGTGGGGAGATGGGACATATCTCCTGGCAGTGTGGGAAACCAGCCGATGAACCTATGCCCACTGCGGAGTCCTCCAGCTCAGCACCCACACACCGCTTTTGCCTCGCTCTTGGGAGTCGTAGATGGCGGCCCAGATCGACCCCCCACCTGCCCGGTAACTGTGAATCACCATGATGTGGAGGCCTTACTGGATTCTGGTAGCCGGGCCACCCTGGTGCGTAAGGATTTGGTGGGCCCAACGTGTCTGACCCCGGGGAAAGTCCTCCCAGTTTCCTGTGTCCATGGGGACACCAGAGAATACCCCATTACTGAACTTACAATGACCAGCACACGGGGAGCCATACACACGACGGCGGGGGTGGTTGATTCCCTCCCCGTCCCTGTCCTAATTGGACGAGACTGCCCAGCCTTTACCCACTCTGGAGAGAGTCTCAGGAGAGGATAACCCGAGTACCTCGGAAACGGAGAGGCAAGACTCATCCTGGGAAGGCTCCGGTGCAATCCTCCGAGTTACTCACTCCCGCCCGGGCTCTGATAGGGATGGCAGGTGCCCAGACCGACACAGAGACGGAGCTACAGAATCTGGACAAAGAACTGTCTGGTCTGAAGGGGACCGCTGAGAGGTATCGTTTGTTAAAGCAACAGTTAGACATGAAGACAGAAGAGTTAGATATCCTCCAGGCTAAACTCCAACAGAGCTCCTTCCCTAAGCAACAGGAGGAGCTGGAGAGGCTGCGCAGGACCATCGAGGAGTGTGAGGAGACCCTGCGCAGTAGTAAGGAGGTCCAGAAGAAGGCAGAGGAGAAGTACAAGGTGTTGGAGAACAAGATGAAGAATGCGGAGGCAGAGAGAGAGAAGGAACTGAAAGCTGCTCAACAGAAGCTAAACTCTGCTAAAACCAAGGCTGATGCGTTCAGTAAGAAACTCAAGGAGAGACAACAGGAGGCTGAGTCCCTGGTCCTAGAGTTGGAGGAGTTGAAGAGAGAGCAGTCTGGCAAGCACCACGGCAATGCGGGACGCCCTCTCCCGGCGTGATGCCTTCTTCGCTGCCTTTACCCCGACGAGGACGTCGGTCCCGAGGAGGGGGATGTGTGATGTCACGAGAGGCTGTGTCCTGGAGGGACGTTACATCCCCCTGAGGTGGCTGCAAACCCAGACAGCTATGGCTCCATCTGCTGGTATGGTCGGGAACTCCACCCCTCTATGGCCAATCTTCCCACGCAGCTGAAACAAATCAGGAGCTGATGAGCTGAAGGTTGGGGAAGGGAAGAGACACAGTCTCCAACCTGGGCGCTCTGGAGGACAAGAGGGCTGCACGTCCACTTCCATGAGGAATATAAGGATTTGGAGATACTTACCTTTGGGAAATACTCCCCTTTGGATATATGCACCTGTGGAAATACGTGAGAGACATTTGGAAGGACTTTTTGCTGGGTTGGCCACTAGCTGCAACGTGGACTACAGTAAGGCTGGGGAAAAGTTATCTGAGCGAGTGAGGATTATGATTTTGGATGTGGAAGAGACATCCCTGAACTGTTAACCCTTAAAGAGCCACAAGAGAACAGAATTTTGTTATATTTTCGTTAATTTCCCAAGACCTATAATAAAATCCTTGTTTTGTTTGAACCTTGTCTCCTTGCACTACTTGAGCAATCCCGCTGAAAGCTGTGTAGCCTCTCGTGACGTCACAATATATACATACACACATTTTTTTTTGCTCCTGAACTTCTTCTACTCTCAACCTCTCCGATCATTTTCATGATGTCCATCCGGTTTGCTTCTATATGCCATATCTTTCTAACTGTGCTCTTTCCCAAACGCTCCCAACATACAACCTATATACTTATTATGGACACAGTATGCTTACATTATTAGCTATCTTTGTTATTATTTGTTTTTATTTGTTATTAGTCCCATCCTTCAACTCTATTCAATACCTCCCATCTATCTCTTAACACCGTCCATATAGGATTTCTATTTGCCATATATATTTCAACCGTACTGTGATGTTTTACAAAAGTTCTGAACCTTTCTATTCTCATTGCTTCTACAGATTGTGAATTAAAAATAAACATTTTTGCTAAAAGTCTTATATATTATTGATTGATTGACTATGACTTTTCAGATCACCCAGTAATGCTATCTGCAAGGTTAGCTCCAGGTAAATATTGCAATCCTTTAGCCATTCCTGGACCTGTGTCCAAAAACAAGCTACAAATGGACAGAACCAAAACAAATGATCTAATGATTCTGTCTCTTCACAGCAAAATCTGCAGAGCTGGGAAGATTGTATCCCCCATATAAATAACATTATATTGGTAGCAAGAATTTTATATAATAATTTAAATTGAAAGATTCTAATTTTTGAATCCGGTGTCGTTTTGCGTGTCAGTTCATAAACACTATGCCATGGGATCGGTACGTCAAAGATCTCTTCCCAACTATTTTGCAATCTATATGGGACGGCTGTCAATCCTTTGGTCCTTAAGTGAAACTGATATACTCTTTTATTTATCACAGTTTTCCTTAACCAATTATGTTCTTTAATGCAAGGCCGACAGACAAGTTCCTTACTTTCTCCCCCTTCCACTTTCCTCTTCCACTTTTGCGGTAAGGCTGCAATTATTTGGTTGTAATTTTGGGTAGAGCAGACATTTCCATATGTTTTTGTTAGCTGCATGTGCGACATAACTCCACCAGTCCTACCGATGATATCATTTACGAAGATTATACCTTTTTTAAACATTCTGTCAAAAAATAAAGGTTTTTTGTCAATTAGTATATTTGAATTTAACCACAATATTTGTTGCATTATTTGTTCTGTCGTTTCTGGAGGATTAAATTGAAATTGCAACCAACTTTCTATGGCTTGTTTTGAAATAGTGATATTTGGGAGATGATTTCTGTCACACCCTGGCTCTGGGGACTCTATATGTTGAGCCATGGTGTGTAGATTCATTGTGTTTGTGTGCTGTGTTTGAGTGTCTAGTTGTTCTATGTCTATGTTGGCCAGAGTGGTTCCCAATCAGAGGCAACGAGTGTCAGCTGTTGCTGGTTGTCTCTGATTGGGAGCCATATTTAGACAGGCTGTGTTCCCACAGGTGTTGTGGGATCTTGTTCCTAGTTAGGTTTGTCCTTTGGATGTCACGTATCGTTTGTTGTTTTGGTTCGCTGTTCGTGTTATCATTCGATTAATAAACATGTTCGTTCATCACGCTGCGCCTTGGTCTACTCACTCTAGCGATCGTGACAGAAGATCCCACCATACCAGGACCAAGCAGCGTGTCCAGGAGCAGGCGGCCTGGACATGGGAGGAAGCGCCGGGAAAGGAGCTGGAAAGGTTGGCGATGGCCCAGGTGGGCAAATCGTGGTCCTGGGAGGACATGCTCGGGGGCAAGGGGCCATGGGCTAAGATTAAGGCCCTGGCGAGAGAGGAGCAACGGCGTCAACAGTGTCGTCGTCGGACGGACGAGAGGCAACCCCAGAAAATTTTTAGGGGGGGGCACACGGCATGGGCGACTGGGCAGCAGGAGGCCGCCACAGGGCGAAATGGGAGACGAGGAGAGAAGGCCACCGGGTTACGGGAGCCATTGGTGAGAGGAGGGAAGGAAGTTGTAGAGGCACGGCGAGAGGTACTGAGGTGTATTGCCAGTCCGGTCCGGCCCGTTCCTGATCCCCGTTTAAGGCCAGTGGTGTGTGTTCCCAGTACGGTCCGGCCTGTTCCTGTTACTCGCACCAAGCCTACGGTGCGCGTCGCCAGCCCGGCCCGGCCTGTTCCTGCCCCTCGCACCAAGCCTACGGTGCAAGTCGTCAGCCCGGCCCGGCCGGTTCCTGCTCCTCGCACCAAGCCTACGGTGTGCGTCGCCAGCCCGGTCCGGCCTGTTCCTGCCCCTCGCACCAAGCCTACGGTGCGAGTCGTCAGCCCGGCCCGGCCGGTTCCTGCTCCTCGCACCAAGCCTACGGTGTGCGTCGCCAGCCCGGTCCGTCCTGTTCCTGCCCTTTGCACCAAGCCTACGGTGTGCGTCGCCAGCCCGGCCCGGCCTGTTCCTGCTCCTCGCACCAAGCCTACGGTGCGCGTCGCCAGCCCGGCCCGGCCTGTTCCTGCCACTCGCACCAAGCCTACAGTGCGCGTCGCCAGCCCGGTCCGGCCTGTTCCTGCTCCTCGCACCAAGCCTACGGTGCGCGTCGCCAGCCCGGTCCGGCCCGTTCCTGCTCCACGCACCAAGCCGGGGTTGCGAGTCGTCAGCCCGGTCCGGCCCGTTCCTGCTCCACGCACCAAGCCAGGGGTGCGAGTCGTCGGCCCGGTCCGGCCCGTTCCTGCTCCACGCACCGGGCCGGGGGTGCGTATCGTCAGTCCGGTACGGCCCGTTGCTGCTCCACGCACCAAGCCAGGGGTGCGCATCGTCAGCCCGGTCCGCCCGTTCCTGTTCCACGCACCAAGCCAGGGGTGCGCGTCGTCAGCCCGGTCCGGCCTGTTCCTGCTCCACGCACCAAGCCAGGGGTGCGCATCTTCAGCCCGGTACGGCCCGTTCGGCCCACGCACCAAGCCAGGGGTGCGGCGTCGTCAGCCCGGTCCGGCCCGTTCCTGCTCCACGCACCAAGCCAGGGGTGCGCATCGTCAGCCCGGTACGGCCCGTCCGGCTCCACGCGCCAAGCCAGGGGTGCGCGTCGTCAGCCCGGTCCGGCCCGTAGCTGCTCCACGCACCAAGCCAGGGGTGCGCGTCGTCAGCCCGGTCCGGCCCGTCCCTGCTCCACGCACCAGGCCAGGGGTGTGCGTCGTCAGTCCGGCACAACCCGTGCCTGGGTCACCGGTGCCTGGTCAGGTACCGGTCAGCTGCTCCACACCGGAGCTGGAGCAATCCGCTTCTACGATGTCCAGTCCAGCTCCGGTCAGCGGGGCCAGACCGGACCAGGGGCGCCACGGGGGGATGGTTGAGGGGTGGTGGTCTAGCCCGGAGCCGGAACCGCCTCCGAGGAGGAATGCCCACCCAGCCCTCCCCTGGGTTGTTGATGTTTAGGCGCGGTCGCAGTCCGCGCCTTTAGGGGGGGGTACTGTCACACCCTGGCTCTGGAGACTCTATATGTTGAGCCGGGGTGTGTAGATTCATTGTGTTTGTGTGCTGTGTTTGAGTGTCTAGTTGTTCTATGTCTATGTTGGCCAGAGTGGTTCCCAATCAGAGGCAACGAGTGTCAGCTGTTGCTGGTTGTCTCTGATTGGGAGCCATATTTAGACAGGCTGTGTTCCCACAGGTGTTGTGGGATCTTGTTCCTAGTTAGGTTTGTCCTTTGGATGTCACGTATCGTTTGTTGTTTTGGTTCGCTGTTCGTGTTATCATTCGATTAATAAACATGTTCGTTCATCACGCTGCGCCTTGGTCTACTCACTCTAGCGATCGTGACAATTTCTTTTCAAATAACTGCAAATGAGTTGTTGTAATCTGAATAAAGGGAAAAAGGCCTTTCTTGAACATTGGGTGAGATAATCTTACTAATTTGCTTGAGAACCAGTTTGGATTTAAGTATAACTTTTGTATGACTAAAGCTTTTAGTGATAGGTCTAATGCTTTAATATTTAATCATTTCTGTCCTCCGAATTCATATTCATTATATCATCCTCCACTTTACTCATATCCTTCCATATCCTTGTCTGTACATAATGCCCTGAATCTTTTCTATAACACCCGGAAATCTGCCCCCTTTATTCTATGTACCCAACGCACTAGAAGACCAGTTCTTAAAGCCTTTAGCCGTATCCTTATTCTAGTCCTCCTCTGTTCCTCTGGTGATGTAGAGGCTAACCCAGGCCCCTCAGTATCACTCCTACTCCCCAGGCGCTATCATTTGATGACTTCTGTAATCGCAAAAGTCTTGGTTTCTTGCACATAAATATCAGAAGTCTACTTCCTAAGTTTGAGTTATTCACTGCGTTAGCACACTCTGCCAACCCTGATGTTCTAGCAGTGTCTGAATCCTGGCTCAGGAAGGCCACCAAAAATTCTGAAATTTCCATCCCCAACTATAACATTTTCCGTCTAGATAGAACTGCCAAAGGGGGTGGAGTTGCAATCTACTGTAGAGGTAGCCTGCAGAGCTCTATCATACTATCCAGGTCTGTGCCCAAACAGTTTGAGCTTCTACTTCTAAAAATCCACCTTTCCAGAAATAAGTCTCTCACTGTTGCCGCTTGCTACAGACCCCCCTCAGCCCCCAGCTGTGCCCTGGACACCATATGTGAATTGATTGCCCCCCATTTATCCTCAGAGTTTGTACTGCTTGGTGACCTAAATTGGGATATGCTTAATACCCCAGCCATCCTACAATCCAAGCTAGATGCCCTCAACCTCACGCAAATTATCAACGAACCTACCAGGTACAACCCTAAATCCGTAAACATGGGTACCCTCATAGATATCATCCTGACTAACATACCCTCTAAATACACCTCAGCTGTCTTCAACCAGGATCTCAGCGATCACTGCCTTATTGCCTGCGTCCGTAACGGGTCCGCGGTCAAACGACCACCCTCATCACTGTCAAACGCTCCCTAAAACACTTTAGCGAGCATGCCTTCCCTAATTGACCTGGCCCAGGTATCCTGGATGGATATAGATCTCATTCCGTCAGTAGAGGATGCCTGGTTGTTCCTTAAAAGTAATTTCCTCTCAATCTTAAATAAACATGCCCCATTCAAAAATACAGAACTAAGAACCGATATAGCCCCTGGTTCTCCTCAGACTTGACTGCCCTTGACCAGCACAAAAACATCCTGTGGCGTACAGCATTAGCATCAAATAGCCCCCGCGATATGCAACTTTTCAGGGAAGTTAGGAACCAATATACACAAGCAGTCAGGAAAGCAAAGGCTAACTTTTTCAAACAGAAATTTGCATCCTGTAGCACTAACTCCAAAAAGTTTTGGGACACTGTAAAGTCCATGGAGAATAAGAGCACTTCCTCCCAGCTGCCCACTGCACTGAGGCTAGGGAAACACTATCACCACCGATAAATCTACAATAATCGAGAATTTCAACAAGCATTTTGCTACAGCTGGCCATGCTTTCCATCTGGCTACCACTAACCCGGCCACCAACTCTGCACCCTCTGCTGCAACTTGCCCATGCCCCCCCGCTTCTCCTTCACACAAATTCAGACAGCTGATGTTTTGAAAGCGCTGCAAAATCTGGACCCCTACAAATCAGCTGGGCTAGACAATCTGGACCCTTTCTTTCTAAAACTAGCCGCCGAAATTGTCGCTACCCCTATTACTAGTCTGTTCAACCTCTCTTTCATAACGTCTGAGATCCCCAGAGATTGGAAAGCTGCCGCGGTCATCCCCCTCTTCAAAGGGGGGTGACACTCTAGATCCAAACTGCTACAGACCTATATCCATCCTGCCCTGCCTTTCGAAAGTATTTGAAAGCCAAATTAACAAACAGATCACCGACCATTTCGAATACCACCGTACCTTCTCCGCTATGCAATCCGGTTTCCGAGCTGGTCACGGGTGCACTTCAGCCACGCTCAAGGTCATAAACGATATTATAACCGCCATTGATAATAGACAGTACTGTGCAGCCGTCTTCATCGACCTGGCCAAGGCTTTCGACTCTGTCAACCACCGCATTCTTATTGGCAGACTAAATAGCCTTGGTTTCTCAAATGACTGCCTCGCCTGGTTCACCAACTACTTCTCAGATAGAGTTCAGTGTGTCAAATCGGAGGGCCTGTTGTCTGGACCTATGGCAGTCTCTATGGGGGTGCCACAGGGTTCAATTCTTGGGCCGACACTTTTCTCCGTGTATATCAATGATGTCGCTCTTGCTGCTGGTGACTCTCAGATCCACCTCTACGCAGACGACACCATTTTGTATACATCTGGCCCTTCATTGGACACTGTGTTAACAAACCTCCAAACGAGCTTCAATGCCATACAACAATCATTCAGTAGCCTCCAACTGCTCTTAAACACTAGTAAAACTAAATGCATGCTTTTCAATCGAACGCTGCTGGCACCCGCCCACCCGACTAGAATCACCACTCTCGACGGGTCTGACCTAGAGTATGTGGACAACTACAAAATATCTAGGTGTCTGGTTAGACTGTAAACTCAACTTCCAGACTCACATAAAGAATCTCCAATCCAAAGTTAAATCTAGAATCGGCTTCCTATTTCGCAACAAAGCCTCCTTCACTCATGCTGCCAAACATGCCCTCGTAAAACTGACTATCCTACCGATCCTTGACTTCGGCGATGTCATTTACAAAATAGCCTCCAACACTCTACTCAGCAAATTGGATGTAGTCTATCACAGTGCCATCCGCTTTTGTCTCCAAAGCCCCATACACTACCCACCACTGTGACCTGTACGCTCTTGTTGGCTGGTCCTCACTACATGTTCGTCGTCAAACCCACTGGCTCCAGGCCATCTATAAATCACTGCTAGGCAAATCCCCGCCTTATCTTAGCTCATTGGTCACCATAGCAGCACCCACCCGTAGTCTGCGCTCCAGCAGGTATATCTCACTGGTCATTCCCAAAGCCAACACCTCCTTTGGCCGCCATTCCTTCCAGTTCTCTGCTGCCAATGACTGGAACGAATTGCAAAAATCTCTGAAGCTGGAGACTCTTATCTCCCTCAATAACTTTAAGCATCAGTTGTCAGAGCACCTTACCGATCATTGCACCTGTACACAGCCCATCTGAAATTAGCCCACCCAACTACCTCATCCCTATATTGTTATTTATTTTGCTCTTTTGCACCCCAGTATCTCTATTTGCACATAATCTCTTGCACATCTAGCATTCCAGTGTTAATACTATTGTAATTATTCTGCACTATAGCCTATTTATTGCCTTACCTCCATAACTTGCTACATTTGCACACACTGTATATATATTTTCTGTTGTATTTTTGACTTTATGTTTTTTTTACCCCATATGTAACTCTGTGTTGTTTTTATTGCACTGCTTTGCTTTATCTTGGCCAGGTCGCAGTTGTAAATGAGAACCTGTTCTCAACTGGTTTACCTGGTTAAATAAAGGTGAAATAAAAAATAAATATAAATATAAATATGCCCTTTTAATTTTGTCTGGCTTGCCGTTCCAAATAAAATTGAATATTTTTTTCTCATAAAATTTAAAAAACTATTCGCTAGGCGTAGGCAAGACCATAAGCAAATAGGTAAACTGGGATAATACTAAAGAGTTAATCAGGGTGATTTTTCCACAAATTGACAGGTATTTTCCTTTCCATGGTAGTAAGATCTTATCTATTTTTGCTAACTTTCTATACAAATTTATTGAAGTGAGATCATTTATTTCCTTTGGGATATGTATTCCGAGTATATCCACATCACCATCAGACCATTTTATTGGTAAACTACATGGTAATGTAAAAATTGTATTTTTTAGTGATCCAATATGTAATATAGTACATTTGTCATAATTTGGTTGTAATCCAGAGAGGTTAGAAAATGTATCTAGATCCTCTATGAGGCTGTGGAGGGATTCTAGTTGTGGATTTAAAAGAAAACATGAATCATCAGCGTACAATGACACATTTGTTTTTAAGCCCTGTATTTCTAATCCTCTGATATTATTATTGGATCTGATTTTAATAGCTAACATCTCGATGGCCACAATAAATAGATATGCCGATAGTGGACAACCTTGTTTCACTCCTCTTGACAGTTTAAAACTTTCTGAGATATAGCCATTATTTACTATTTTACACCTAGGGTTACTATACATGATTTTGACCCATTTTATAAGAGATTCTCCAAAATTGAAATGCTCCAGGCATTTATATATAAACCCCAGTCGAACTTTATCAAATGCCTTTTTGAAGTCTGCTATGAATAGCAGACCTGGTTTCCCATATTTTCCATAGTGTTCTATTGTTTCCAATACTTGCCTTATATTATCTCCAATGTATCTTCCATGTAAAAACCTGTCTGATTAGAATGAATAATATCCGACAATACCTTTTTAATTCTATGCGCTATACATTTTGCTAGGATTTTTGCATCACAACACTGAAGTGTAAGGGGCCTCCAATTTTGTAAATGGACTGGATCTTTATATTTTCCACTTGTATCCTGTTTCAGTAATAATGAGATCAGACCTTCTTCTTGAGTGTCAGATAATCTACCATTTACATAGGAGTGGTTAAAACATGCTAATAACGGTCCTCTTAGTATATCAAAAAAGGTTTGGTATACCTCGACTGGTATGCCATCCAACCCTGGAGTTTTCCCAGACTTAAAGTCTTTAATTGCATCCAGAAGTTCCTCCTCTGTAATTTCACCTTCACATGAGTCTTTCTGTGTGGCTGTTAATTTGACATTATCCTCTGTAGCTCAGCTGGTAGAGCACGGCGCTTGTAACGCCAAGGTAGTGGGTTCGATCCCCGGGACCACCCATACACAAAAAATGTATGCACGCATGACTGTAAGTCGCTTTGGATAAAAGCGTCTGCTAAATGGCATATTATATTATATTTATTATATCAATAGAAAAAAAATCTCTACAATTAGCTTCAGTTAGAGGAGATGGAGGCGACTGAAAAGAAAACATATGCTTAAAGTACTTTGTTTCTTCCTTCAAAATATAATTTGGTGAATTATGGGTGACTCCTTCAATTGTAACCAGTTTCATTAAGTTCTTTTTGGAAGCATTCCTATGTTGAAGATTAAAAAAGAATTTTGTGCATTTTCCCCCATATTCCATCCAGTTTGCTTAATTTTTATAATATATTACACTTGATCTTTCTTGAATAAGTTTCTCCATTTCTTTTAGTTTTTCCTCTAATTTATTCTGAGCCTCTATGTTACAGTTTTTATTGCCATCTATCTGTTCTGTTAGACTTTCTATTTCCTTTCTTAGTATAAACTCTTTTGACCTAAATTGCTTTTGTTTTCGAGATGAGTACTGAATTGCATGGCCTCTAAAGGCACATTTAAAGGTGTCCCATACAATAAGGGGATTCGCTGTACCTATGTTATGTTGGAAAAAGTCAGTTATAAATTCCTTTGTTCTAATTATAAATAAATTATCATCCAATAGGCTTTGATTAAATTTCCAATATCCTCGCCCATGTGGAAATTCAGTAAGAGTAATGTATAAGCCTATTATATGATGGTCCGACCGCATTCTGTCCCCTATCAACACTTTTTTTTAACTTTTGGTGCCAACGAGAATGAGATAAAAAAGAAGTCAAGACGACTAGCTTGATTCAGTCTCCGCCATGTATATCTCACTAGATCAGTATATTTAAGCCTCCATATATCTACCAGTTCTAATGTATCCATGACATTCACAATTTCCTTAAGAGCATGTGGGTGATTGTTTGTGGTGTGATTTCCTTTACGGTCCATTGAGCTATTTAAAACAGTATTATAATCCCCCACCATAATAATATTGTCTTGAGTTGCTTGCAGGCTTGATAATTTATTATATACAGTGGGGAGAACAAGTATTTGATACACTGCCGATTTTGCAGGTTTTCCTACTTACAAAGCATGTAGAGGTCTGTAATTTTTATCATAGGTACACTTCAACTGTGAGAGACGGAATCTAAAACAAAAATCCAGAAAATCACAGTGTATGATTTTTAAATATATCATTTGTATTTTATTGCATGACATAAGTATTTGATCACCTACCAACCAGTAAGAATTCCGGCTCTCACAGACCTGTTAGTTTTTCTTTAAGAAGCCCTCCTGTTCTTCACTCATTACCTGTATTAACTACACCTGTTTGAACTCGTTACCTGTATAAAAGACACCTGTCCACACACTCAATCAAACAGACTCCAACCTCTCCACAATGGCCAAGACCAGAGAGCTGTGTAAGGACATCAGGGCTTAAATTGTAGACCTGCACAAGGCTGGGATGGGCAACAGGACAATAGGCAAGCAGCTTGGTGAGAAGGCAACAACTGTTGGCGCAATTATTAGAAAATGGAAGAAGTTCAAGATGACGGTCAATCACCCTCGGTCTGGGGCTCCATGCAAGATCTTACCTCGTGGGGCATCAATGATCATGAGGAAGGTGAGGGATCAGCCCAGAACTACACGGCAGGACCTGGTCAATGACCTGAAGAGAGCTGGGACCACAGTCTCAAAGAAAACCATTAGTAACACACTATGCTGCCAGGGACTCAAATCCTGCAGTGCAAGACGTGTCCCCCTGCTTAAGCCAGTACATGTCAAGGCCCATATGAAGTTTGCTAGAGTGCATTTGGATGATCCAGAAGAGGATTGGGAGAATGTCATATGGTCAGATGAAACCAAAATAGAACTTTTTGGTAAAAACTCAACTCGTCGTGTTTGGAGGACAAAGAATGCTGAGTTGCATCCAAAGAACACCATACCTACTGTGAAGCATGGGGGTGGAAACATCATGTTTTGGGGCTGTTTTTCTGCAAAGGGACCAGGACGACTGAACCGTGTAAAGGAAAGAATGAATGGGGCCATGTATCGTGAGATTTTGAGTGAAAACCTCCTTCCATCAGCAAGGGCATTGAAGATGAAACGTGGCTGGGTCTTTCAGCATGACAATGATCCCAAACACACCGCCCGGGCAACGAAGGAGTGGCTTCGTAAGAAGCATTTCAAGGTCCTGGAGTGGCCTAGCCAGTCTCCAGATCTCAACCCCATAGAAAATCTTTGGAGGGAGTTGAAAGTCCGTGTTGCCCAGCGACAGCCCCAAAACATCACTGCTCTAGAGGAGATCTGCATGGAGGAATGGGCCAAAATACCAGCAACAGTGTGTGAAAACCTTGTGAAGATTACAGAAAACTTTTGACCTGTGTCATATCCAGGCTCTGTCGCAGCCGGCCGCGACCGGGAGACTCATGGGCGGCGCACAATTGGCCCAGCGTCGTCCAGGGTAGGGGAGGGAATGGCCGGCAGGGATGTAGCTCAGTTGATAGAGCATGGCGTTTGCAATGCCAGGGTTGTGGGTTCGATTCCCACGGGGGGCCAGTATAAAAAAAATAAAAATAATAATAATAATGTATTCACTAACTGTAAGTCGCTCTGGATAAGAGCGTCTGCTAAATGACTAAAATGTAAATGTAAATGTCATTGCCAACAAAGGGTATATAACAAAGTATTGAGAAACTTTTGTTATTGACCAAATACTTATTTTCCACCATAATTTGCAAATAAATTCATAAAAAATCCTACAATGTGATTTTCTGGAAAAAAAATTCTCATTTTGTCTGTCGTAGTTGACGTGTACCTATGATGAAAATTACAGGCCTCTGTCATCTTTTTAAGTGGGACAACTTGCACAATTGGTGGCTGATTAAATACTTTTTTCCCCCACTGTATATATATATATATATATATATATATATATATATATATATATATAACAAAAAATATATATATTATGCATATCCTATTTTCCATCATTATCAATTAATATGCGTAATAATGTCGGCAGTTCACGCGTAGGATTCTAACATATAACCCGGATTGCCATTGTATTACATTTAATTAATTGACAAGCAATTATTATCCTAGCAAATAATTCCCGTGGTCCATCCCATACCCCCCCCAACATCCCCACCCCCCACAACAGATGCCAGACAAGCACACACGCACATACTCACATACTCCAACACACTCAACCCACCTCCTCCACAATCCACCATAAAATCAGATACTCAACGGCTGTTATATCGCAGAGCCCAACTCGAGAAATAACTTGATTTACGAGTGCACATACAGTTAAAGCTGATTGAGAAAGCATGCAGATTGAGCAGAAATTGATAACAATGTGAGATTTGATTAATCTACTTAATCTATGTCAAGTCCTAGGTGATGGAGATCAGATCCACCCTCTTCACCTGAGACACAAACACTCTGATCCCCTGTTGTAACCATTTTCCCAAGCAACACCATGCGGTCAGACCTTTGATTATTTTGTGCCACCTGGGCCACAATGATAAACCCCCTCTCTGATTGTCCGAGTGTGACCCCCTCCCCATGGGTTACTGCAGCCAGTGTTGCCAGCACTGCCACTACCTGGGTGGGCGTACCCCACCGGAATCCCCACCGGCTAGGTAAAAGGTCGTCAAGGTTCTCATTAGCAGCTTTGAGAATTTCCTTGTATATTATGCTCTCCCATCAGGGGGCTCTGGCTTTGTAGGACCAACCCTGCCAGGCAGGCTCAGAATCTTGAGGGGGCGGTGCTGCTCAAGTATGTCTCTGACCGCATTTATTTCTCTGTTTAGGCTGCATATTCACAGCAGGTCCATAAAAGAGATGGGAACTTCTCTTTGGTGTATGGGTCGCTCAGGTGGGTGTCCAGGTTATAGGGTTAGGGATCTTTCCATCATGATAGGACAATGAAAAATTAGATTAGATGTATACTATATTTAAAAATGTATATCCCTCATCTACACAAAATTGAAAGCTCTCTCTCACTACCCCTGCTCATAGACCCCCGGTCGGCTCTGGGATATGCAACCATTTCCCCTCTCACTCACTTAACGCCGCACCTTTTCAAACACAAAAATGCACACCACATGGTTGACTGTGGAAGAAATGGGCCGAGCGTGCAAACGCACCCGCATCCACATCATTGTCCCACTCCTCTTTGCAGATCTTCTCCAAGTCATTATGGTTTTGAGGCTGACGTTTGGCAACTCGAACCTTCAGCTCCCTCCACAGATTTTCTATGGGATTAAGGTCTGGAGACTGGCTAGGCCACTCCAGGACCTTAATGTGCTTCTTCTTGAGCCACTCATTTGTTGCCTTGGCCGTGTGTTTTGGGTCATTGTCATGCTGGAATACCCATCCACGACCCATTTTCAATGCCCTGGCTGAGGGAAGGAGGTTCTCACCCAAGATTTGACGGTACATGGCCCCGTCCATCGTCCCTTTGATGCGGTGAAGTTGTCCTGTCCCCTTAGCAGAAAAACACCCCCAAAGCATAATGTTTCCACCTCCATGTTTGACGGTGGGGATGGTGTTATTGGGGTCATAGGCAGCATTCCTCCTCCTCCAAACATGGCGAGTTGAGTTGATGCCAAAGAGCTCCATTTTGGTCTCATCTGACCACAACACTTTCACCCAGTTCTCCTCTGATTCATTCAGATGTTCATTGGCAAACTTCAGACGGGCATGTATATGTGCTTTCTTGAGCATGGGGACCTTGCGGGCGCTGCAGGATTTCAGTCCTTCACGGCGTAGTGTGTTACCAATTGTTTTCTTGGTGACTATGGTCCCAGCTGCCTTGAGATCTTTGACAATATCCTCCCGTGTAGTTCTGGGCTGATTCCTCACCGTTCTCATGATCATTGCAACTCCACGAGGTGAGATCTTGCATGGAGCCCCAGGCCGAGGGAGATTGACAGTTCTTTTGTGTTTCTTCCATTTGCGAATAATCGCACCAACTGTTGTCACCTTCTCACCAAACTGCTTGGCGATGGTCTTGTAGCCCATTCCAGCCTTGTGTAGGTCTACAATCTTGTCCCTGACATCCTTGGAGAGCTCTTTGGCCTTGGCCATGGTGGAGAGTTTGGAATCTGATTGATTGCTTCTATGGACAGGTGTCTTTTATACAGGTAACAAGCTGAGATTAGGAGCACTCCCTTTAAGAGTGTGCTCCTAATCTCAGCTTGTTACCTGTATAAAAGACACCAGGGAGCCAGAAATCTTTCTGATTTAGAGGAGGTCAAATACTTATTTCCCTCATTAAAATGCAAATCAATTTATAACATTTTTGACATGCATTTTTCTGGATTTTGTTGTTGTTATTCTCTCACTGTTCAAATAAACCTACTATTAAAATTATAGACTGATCATTTCTTTGTCAGTGGGCAAACGTACAAAATCAGCAGGGGATCAAATACTTTATTCCTTCACTGTATATGACATAAAATGCTGTGTAAAATAGCTAAAAGGCTATAAACTAACATTAACTGTAAAGGTATCAGTCACTAGTGGAAACATTTACAATTGCAATTAAGTTACGTTATCTTTTTAATGTATTTTACCTCAGAAGATCTGGTAGTAAGGTTGCTAGCTAGCACTCCTAGCAGCTTATGCTAACGAGCTAGCTGGCTAGCATTTACTGCTAGTGAAGTTGCTATCTAGCAAGTTAGCATAAACTAGCCCTAACTGGGCTAGTCATTTACCCCAGGGGGCTAGTTACCCCCTAGCACCCTAAACACCTTAATCAGCATTCCAGCAGTGTATTTGATCTGCACATGTCATAGCACCATCCAAGCGAGCTTACCTCTTTAGCGTGAGTGAAGTGAGTTCGGAACAACAAGGAGTTTTCACATACAAACTTTGTCCTAACTCAGAATCAAATATGCTTCCCAGAAATAACATGCTCACTGTGGTAGAACGTTTATTTTGATTGCCGATTTTCTGCTTTTATCAGAGTGCCATCAAGTAGCCTGATTTCAGATGTGTCCATGTAAACAGGATTAGTAGGGAAATCGTTCTTCTTGCAAAGCATATAAACATTTTAATCAAACTACTATATTAATCGGACTATCCACAATAATTGCATTATTGTATGCATGTAACCGTACTCATTGGTGCAATAAACATCATTACATGAGTTTAGCTTCAGCTGGTGGTAGAGCTGATGGCAGAGCTGGATGTCCCCATCCACCTACTTCAAGTTGTCTTTCTCCCTGTGGTGTTTAGCCTGGAGCCCATCAATGGCAGCTCTCATGGGTTCTATCCATCAGCTGTAGTCCAAGACAAAGATGCGACCTCTTGCCTTGAGCAGTGGTGGTGTGCCTAGCAGAGGTAGTCTCTCGAGCCAGACGGCTTACTTACGGGAGACTAAGGCAGAAATGTGCTTATTAGATCTGATATAAAGGCACAACATTATTTTAATGAGAATTCAGTCCACTTGACAATTCAACAGAATTAATTATTCTTCATGCAGATGACTTGTACAACATGAGACAGATAGCTAGCTATACAGTACAGTTAAAAATAATATGTAATGTAACAGATACAGATGATGCGCATGTGATGGTTTCAAATAATAATGTTACTACTGCAAGCGAGCTCTATCCCTGCTTTTTCTGAAAAGTATATCTGATATTATAGCTAGCTAGCTAGTTGTTGTTGTTCTAGCTATCTTACCCGAAGCAGGCTTTTCTCCTCCTCGCTGGTCTACAGATGCATGACTACATGATCATGATTTTGTGGCTGTAACATTTAATGGAAATTGCACTATAACAACAACAACTAGCTAGCTACAGTGCGTTCAGAAAGTATTCATACCTCTTGACTTATTCCACATTTTGTTGTGATGCAGCCTGAACTCAAAATTGATTACATTTATTTTTACTCTCACCCATCTACACACAATACCCCATAATGACAAAGTGAAAACATGTTATTTATTTTTTTGCTAATTTATTGAACATGAAATACAGAAATATCTACACTGAACAAAAATATAAACACAACATGTAAAGTGGTGGTCCCATGTTTCATGTGCTGAAATAAAAAATACCAGAAATGTTCCAAACGCAAAAAAAGCTTATTTCTCTCAAATGTTGTGCACAAATTTGTTTACATCCCTATTAGTGAGCATTTCTCCTTTGCCAAGATAATCCATCCACCTGACAGGTGTGGCACATCAAGAAGCTGATTAAACAGCATGATCATTACACAGGTGCACCTTGTGCTGGGGTCAATAAAAGGCCTCTCTAAAATGTGCAGTTTTGTCACACAACACAATGCCACAGAGTTTAAGTTTTGGGGGAGCGTGCAATTGGAATGCTGACTGCAGGAATGTCCACCAGAGCTGTTACCAGAGAATTGAATGTACATTTCTCTAGCATAAGCTGCCTCCAACGTTGTTTTAGAGAATTTGGCAGTACGTCCAACCGGCCTCACAACCGCAGACCACGTGTAACCACGCCAGCCCAGGACCTCCACATCTGGCTTCTTCACCTTCACCTATGCCCTCCCAGGTCCACCCATGGCTGCACCCCTGCCCAGTCATGTGAAATCCATAGATTAGGGCCTAATTTATTTATTTCAATTGACAGATTTTCTTATATGAACTGTAACTCAGTAAAATCTTTGAAATTCTTGCATGTTGCGTTTATATTTTTGTTCAGTATCATTTACATAAGTATTCACACCACTTAGTCAATACTTTGTAGAAGCACATTTGGCAGTGATTACAGCTGTGAGTCTTTCTGGGTAAGTCTCTAATAACTTTTCCCACCTGTATTGTACAATATTATTATTATTTTCAAAATTCTTCAAGCTCTGTCAAATTGGTTGAAGTCAAAACTGTAACTCGGCCACTCAGGAACATTCACTGTCTTTTTGGTAAGCAACTTCAGTGTAGATTTGGCCTGGTATTTTAGTTTATTGTCATGCTGAAAGGTGAATTAATCTCCCAGTGTCTGGTGATAAGCAGACTGAACCAGGTTTTCTTGCTTAGCTCCATTTAGTACATTTTTTATCCTGAATAACTCCCAATTCCATAACATGATGCAGACACCACGATGCTTTAAAATAAGGAGTGTGGTACTCAGTAATGTGTTGTATTGAATTTGCCCCAAATATAACACTTCGTATTCAGGATAAAAAGTTAATTGCTTGCCACATATTTTTGCAGTATGCTACTGTATGTAAATACACCCGCGTTGCTAAAAGCACCTAGTCTCATAGACCTATTGCTCTGTTACACAAGGGAAAGGGGGATACTTGGTCAGTTGTACAACTGAACGCATTGAACTGAAATGTGTCTTCTGCATTTAACCCAACCCCTCTGAATCAGAGAGGTGCGGGGGTCTGCTTTAATCGACATCATCAGCGCCCGGGAAACAGTGGGTTAACTGTCTTGCTCAGGGGCAGAATGACCGATTTTTACCTTGTCAGCTCAGGGATTCGATCCAGCAACCTTTTGGTTACTGACCCAACAGGCTACCTGCCGCCCACAGAACAACCATTAGATACAGGCTAGCCAGAAGGCTCTGATGCTAGCTAGCTAACCAGCCATCTTATTTCAATTGAAAAGAGGCTCGATAACTAGCATCAGCTTTGTAGTGTAAGCTGTTTGTTCTGGAAGCTACTTGCCGGAAGTCAAACCCCAGGTGAAATGGAATGTGTGAGGGGCAAAAAATTCAGTAGAACACATTGAGCCTATTCAACCCATTAATTGAAATTGGAATTTGAATTGGCCTCACCCCACAGGAAGCAGAATTCTAATTGAATTTGAATTAAAGTAGAATTTCATTCAAACCAATTGAAAGAAATTCACCAGAGACTTTAAACATATGAGTCTCATTCCTTTGACAAATATTTTGCCAAAAGCATCTGCCACCCCATACTAAAGAATACAGATACCATTTAAAATAGCAGCTTGATTATGACTCAAAGATGTCAAACCTCATTTTGTTTTCATTTTTGTCACAATATTTCCAGACCATAATAATTATTTAAAATTCATTTTATACTAATGAAATGTTGCAAAAATATAAACAAAGTATTGGTAACCAAACATGATGCCAAAATAAACATGCGAAGGAGGACCGGAGGTAAGCTTACTACGGCTACAATTTATTTTCGTTACCCATAATTAAGATATTTATCAGAGTTATTGACCTCACAATAAACCATATTCGAGTAATTTACATAATTTACATTACTATGAAGCGGCTGCCGTGGAGATGGACAGCGCATGGGTGCAGAAAGTAGGCTAATTCGAGAAGGCCTAATTCATTTAAACAGTCTTCATTTTAATTTCTCTTTAGGCTACTAACAACAAGAGGTAGGCCTACCTGTTTGACATACAACATTATAGTCTACTATTCATAGATTTTGTCAGCCAATTCCTTCAATCATCATTAGGGTTGAATATTTTTCCGGTATTTTACAAATGTTCCATCCAGAGAATAAATCACTTTTCTCCCGGTATCTCCCGCCTCCAACGTCATTTTAGAGAATATGGCAGGACACACAAAACGGCCTCACAACCGCAGACCACGTGTAACAACGCCAACCCAGGACCTCCACATCCTGCTTTCTCACCTGCGGGATCGTCTGAGAACAGCCACCCGGACAGCTGATGAAACTGAGGAGTATTTCTATCTGTAATAAAGCCCTTTTGTGGGGAAAAACTCAGTCTGATTGGCTTGGCCTGGCTCTCCAATGGGTGGGCCTACCTCCTCTTTCTCTCTCTATTGTTGCTTCATTCCTTCCTCGCTTTCAACAGTTAAATGAAATACGTTTTGTTGTCCTTATCTTCTTCATTGTAATGAGATCCTTGAATAATATAGTACTAGAATAAGATGCAAACCGGCTTTCACTTCTCTTCACGAAGATTGAATGGTTATGGGTCTGAATAAATAACTGGTATAGCCTACTGCCATCGCACGTTTTTCTCTTCTTTCAATTGGCCGCTTTAATATTTTAAACAGATACAGATGATGCGCATCGCTTTTCGAATAGTCTATTAGTATAAGTAATGCAAAAACAAATGTCTGAATATTTATGTAAATGTGATATTTCAGTTTTTGCTTTGTCATTATGGGGTATTGTGTGTAGATTTATGAGACATAAAAACAATTGAATCAATTTTAGAATAAGGCTGTTTACCTACCAACATTTGGAAAAAGTAATGGGGTCTGAATACTTCCCGAAGGCACTGTATATCAATTTTGAACAGGATTATCTATTTTGGATGCAATTTGAATGGAATTGATTGAGAGAGAGAAAGACTGCGAGATAGTGCTCGTGTGTGCACTCATTTAAAGCAACGATATTCGAATGATAGGCTGTTTTAAAACTTTGCAGCTGCAATTAAAGAAAATCATCTTTACAATAAAGAAATATGGTGACCCCGAAAGCCAGATGGAGATGGGTAAATTAGACGTGCATTCAGTCCTTATATTACTGTAGCATAGGCTATGCTGCAGCAAATGTAGGCCTACCTGTCGCAAGAAAAAAAGTTACCATGATGAGATGATAGGTCTACATGTATTGTGAACTACGCTCCATACTGAGATGCACTGTCTGTGCCCACCCTGAGCGTTGATGATTGATCATGCAGATAGCAGAGAGAAGGATATAGTGAAGCCAGATTTAGACATCGCATATCATTTAACAGTTCAATTTTATGTCATGCTGTTCGAATAAATAATATATTATAATTTACCGGTTTCTTTCAGTTATTTATTCATGGTAAAGGGAGTGGGTTTGGGCGGGAAATCTCGGTAAATCTTCTGTCACTATCAATTGATGTTCGACATTTCAACAAGCTATTAAATAACATACTAACTCTAAATCGGTCAGGATCAAGCCAGGTAGCATAAGAAGGAACGAAAATGAATTATTTAGGCTTTATTGTTATTATTTCAAGGCTATAGCCTGCCATTTAAGAAATCAATTGTGAAGCATTTGTGACATGCTATAGGCAGGAGCGCTCAGCTTTTCAACAACACATCAACAACAGCACTTCAACAACATGCCTATAAATTTAGCATTTAGGCTGTATACAATGAAATGAAAAAAATATAATTACTTAGAATTAAATAATAATGAAATGAAAAATGCCTTATTGGGCTATACAGTCGTTCTACAGTGCCTTTGAATTCACTTTTAGAAACAAGAGTTTGGCCAGCCTTTGGTTTGAGGATCATGTTGTGAGCGATGCATGCCTAGTTTGTTAATTTAGCCTAGAAGATGCTCTTATATTCCAATGCCCTAATCAAAGTCAACACAAATCTATTTTGTAACAACAATATAATGGAATAAAATGGGATAAATTAGAAAAGTTATTATTAAGTGCATATAGGCCTACCTTATGATATGCAGATGCTGTGTTAAACAATGAATGGCTTTTTCTGGAATTCATTTATTGTCAGATACTTCAGTTGTAACTGGTTCTGTTGCGCTACATTTTTATAGTTGATAGACAACTTTAGCACTGTTCCAAACTTATGACTATCCTATTTTTTAACAATAGCCTGTATAGAAATCAAAATGTCTCCGGTGCTGCAGCATGCAATCTTTTGTTGTCATACTCTGTTGTGGTATTAAAAAAGATTCTGCTTGTCTCCAGTCATGTAAAATGATCTAGAATTGCATGGAATTAGTTTATAAAAGGCTATTTTTTCTCGAACCGCAAATAAGATGATAGATTCATGCAGTGCTAGTATTATAATGGATATATTTTCACCCCTACCCTTGTCCGCAGTGTTCTGGGAATCCACCTTCTGGTTACTTTGCCATGCAATGCTTACAAAACGAAGAAAAGTTTCTAAAACAGCAGGGTCACTTGTTGTTGTCTTTCAAGCGTTCTGGGAGGGTCGGGTAAAAATATATTTTACATGGCCATCCAGTTTCATTTCAGAGAGATCCGATTTTCTCCAGGTATCCCTCATTATGGGGGATACATTATAAATAATGTACAGTCCCTTAGCCTGGTGCCTACTACCTTGCTATGCACCACACCTCACATTTTTAACGTGTTAGCAAACATGTGTAACTTCAGCAACTGTAAATAATTGTACAAGCTAGATCTATGTAACATAATTGACAAGGGTTGCCATTGGTTATGATTATGACAGTGGATGCATTGAAAATCTCACAAAACTATAGGCCAGATGCAAGATAGGATTCCAAACAGGTGTAAATATCAATTATTGGCTATCCAGCAAGCTAGCTAAGTTTACTAACAGTGAGTACAAACAATAATACAACAATTTACTGTTGTACATTTCTAAAACTTATAAGCTAGTTTTACTATAAAAAATATTTGCCTAAGCATGCCTGATAGACATGGCTGTAGCTAGATACTGTCTGCCTGCCTACCTAGGCACATTTGTACAGTCTGGTCACTATGCAAAAGTTGAGGGTTATGCCATGTTTCTTTCTATTAGGCTAGATATTGTTCTAAATGTAATCTCTGTGCCTGTGCACATGTACAGTGGGGAGAACAAGTATTTGATACACTGCTGATTTTGCAGGTTTTCCTACTTACAAAGCATGTAGAGGTCTGTAATTTTGATCATAGGTACACTTCAACTGTGAGATCTTGCATGGAGCCCCAGACCGAGGGTGATTGACCGTCATCTTGAACTTCTTCAATCTTCTAATAATTGCGCCAACAGTTGTTGCCTTCTCACCAAGCTGCTTGCCTATTATCCTGTAGCCCATCCCAGCCTTGTGCAGGTCTACAATTTTATCCCTGATGTCCTTACACATCTCTCTGGTCTTGGTCATTGTGGAGAGGTTGGAGTCTGTTTGATTGAGTGTGTGGACAGGTGTCTTTTATACAGGTAACGAGTTCAAACAGGTGCAGTTAATACAGGTAATGAGTGGAGAACAGGAGGGCTTCTTAAAGAAAAACTAACAGGTCCGTGAGAGCCGGAATTCTTACTGGTTGGTAGGTGATCAAATATTTATGTCATGCAATAAAATACAAATTAATTACTTAAAAATCATACAATGTGATTTTCTGGATTTTTGTTTTAGATTCCGTCTCTCACAGTTGAAGTGTACCTATGATAAAAATTACAGACCTCTACATGCTTTGTAAGTAGGAAAACCTGCAAAATCGGCAGTGTATCAAATACTTGTTCTCCCCACTGTATGTATGTTAAGTTAGCCTACCCTAATGTTGACGTTATGCTGGCACAGTTCCACCGTAGTTCAAACTGTACAGTGCATTCGGAAAGTATTCAAACCCCTTCCCTTTTTGCACATTTTGTTACGTTACAAATTGATGAAAGTATTTTTTTCCCTCATCAAACTACACACAATACACCATAATGACAAAGCGATAACAGGTTTTTAGATTTATTTGCTAATTTATTTAAAATAATAAAACAGAAATGCCTTATTTACATAAGTATTCAGACCCTTTGCTATGAGACTCGAAATTGAGCTTAGGTGCATCCTGTTTCCATTGATCATCCTTGAGATGTTTCTAGTCCACCTGTGGTAAATTCAATTGATTGGACATGATTTGGAAAGGCACACACCTGTCTACATAAGGTTCCACAGTTGACAGTGCATATCAGAGCAAAAACGAAGCCATGAGGTCGAAGGAATTGTCCGTAGAGCTCCGAGACAGGATTGTGTCGAGGCACAGATCTGGGGAAGGGTACCAAAAATGTATGCAGCATTGAAAGTCCTCAAGAACACAGTGGCCTCTATCATTCTTAAATAGAAGAAGTTTGGAACCATCAAGACTCTTCCTAGAGCTGGCCACCTGGCCAAACTGAGCAATTGGGGGAGAAGGGCCTTGGTCAGGGAGGTGAACAAGAACCCAATGGTCACTCTGACAGAGCTCTAGAGTTTCTGGTTGTGTATCTGGAGAACGTTCCAGATGCACAACCATCTCTGCAGCACTCCACCAATCAGGCCTTTATGGTAGAGTGGCCAGACGGAAGCCACTCCTCAGTAAAAGGCACATGACAGCCAGCTTGGATTTTGCCAAAAGGCACCTAAGGACTCTCTGACCATGAGAAACAAGATTCTCTGGTCTGATGAAACCAAGATCGAACTCTTTGGCCTGATTGCCAAGCGTCACGTCTGGAGGAAACCTGGCACCATCCCTACGGTGAAGCATGGTGGTGGCAGCATCATTGATTACAAATTGATTACATGGTCTGGAAGGTAATTTGTGGTCCTCAGGCTACCTCTAACCACCTGTAACCCCATAACACAAACACCAACCAATACAAACACTACACAATTCATGTTTATGCCATGCTTACTGTACATTTAGCTATCTTAGCCGTCAGCTTGTACAACTTGCCAACTTACCTTCACCTGGTGCAGAGTCTGAGAAGTGGCGCCAGAGAAGATGGCTGCCGTTTTACAGCCCTCTAACCAATTGTACTATTATGTGTGTTTTTTCGCGTTATTTGTAATTTATTCTGTACATAATGTTTCTGCCACCGTCTCTTATGACCAAAAAGAGCTTCTGGATATCAGGACAGCGATTACTCACCTCGTATTGGACGAAGATTTTTTCTTCAACGAGCCGGATGCGAAGGATGTCCTACATACACTCGACAAGGCCCAAACCCCCTCATTCGCATGAGAAAGAGACAGAGATATCGTGGACGTAGGTCAGGGTGCCTTGTAAGGATCCGACGGCGAGCGAGTAAACTGCCTCTTCCATCAATCCTTTTAGCCAATGTTCAATCATTTGAGAACAAATTGGCTGACCTAAGATTATGGTTATCCTACCAACAGGACATAAAAAACTGTGATATCTTATGTTTCACAGAGTCGTGGCTGAACGACGACATGGACAACATACAGCTGACGGGATATACGCTACAACGGCAGGATAGAACGGCTGACTCCGGTAAGACAAGGGGTGGCGGTCTGTGTATATTTGTAAACAACAGCTGGTGCACAAAATCTAATACTAAGGAAGTCTCAAGGTTTTGCTCGCCTGAGGTAGAGTATCTCATGATAAGCTGCAGACCACACTATTTACCAAGAGACTTTTCATCTATATTTTTTGTAGCTGTCTATCTACCACCACAAACCGATGCTGGCATTAAGATTGCACTCAATGAGCTGTATAAGGCCATAAGTAAACAGGAAAACGCTCATCCAGATGCAGCGCTCCTAGTGGCCGGGGACTTTAATACGGGGAAACTTAAATCCGTTCTACCTAATTTCTACCAGCATGTTAAATGTGCAACCAGAGGAAATAAAACTCTAGACCACCTTTACTCCACACACAGAGACGCATACAAAGCTCTCCCTCACCCTCCATTTGGCAAATCTGACCATAACTCTATCCTCCTGATTCCTGCTTATAAACTAAAACTAAAGCAGGAAGCACCAGTGACTCAGTTAATAAAAAAGTGGTCAGATGATGCAGATGCTAAGCTACAGGACTGTTTTGCTAGCACAGACTGGAATATGTTCAGAGATTCTTCAGATAGCATTGACGAGTACACCACATCAGTCACTGGCTTCATCAATAAGTGCATCAATGACATCGTCCCCACAGTGACCGTACGTACATACCCCAACCAGAAGCCATGGATTACAGGCAACATCCGCACTGAGCTAAAGGGTAGAGCTGCCGCTTTCAAGGACTCTAACCCGGACGCTTATAAGAAATCCCGCTATGCCCTCCGACGAACCATCAAACAGGCAAAGAGTCAATACCGGACTAAGATTGAATCGTACTACACTGGCTCTGACACTCGTCGGATTGGCAGGGCTTGAAAACTGGGCGAGCTGCCCAGTGAGCTGCCCAGTGACACAAGCCTACTAGATGAGCTAAATCACTTCTATGCTCGCTTCGAGGCAAGCAACACTGAAGCATGCATGAGAGCACCAGCTGTTCCGGATGACTATGTGATCACGCTCTCCGTGGCCGATGTGAGTAAGACCTTTAATCAGGTCAACATTCACAAGGCCGCAGGGCCAGACGGATTACCAGGACGTGTACTCCGAGCATGTGCTGACCAACTGGCAAGTGTCTTCACTGACATTTTCAACATGTCCCTGACTGAGTCTGTAATACCAACATGTTTCAAGCAGACCACCATAGTCCCTGTGCCAAAGAACACTAAGATAACCTGCCTAAATGACTACCGACCCGTAGCACTCACGTCTGTAGCCATGAAGTGATTTGAAAGGCTGGTCATGGCTCACATCAACACCATTATCCCAGAAACCCTAGACCCACTCCAATTTGCATACCGCCCCAACAGATCCACAGATGATGCAATCTCTATTGCACTCCACACTGCACTTTCCCACCTGGACAAGAGGAACACCTTCAGTGAGGGAAAAAAGTATTTGATCCCCTGCTGATTTTGTACGTTTGCCCACTGACAAAGACATGATCAGTATATAATGTTAATGGTAGGTTTATTTGAACAGTGAGAGACAGAATAACAACAACAAAATCCAGAAAAACACATGTCAAAAATGTTATAAATTGATTTGCATTTTAATGAGGGAAATAAGTATTTGACCCCTCTGCAAAACATGACTTACTACTTGGTGGCAAAACCCTTGTTGGCAATCACAGAGGTCAGATGTTTCTTGTAGTTGGCCACCAGGTTTGCACACATCTCAGGAGGGATTTTGTTCCACTCCTCTTTGCAGATCTTCTCCAAGTTATTAAGGTTTCGAGGCTGACGTTTGGAAACTCGAACCTTCAGCTCCCTCCACAGATTTTCTATGGGATTAAGGTCTGGAGACTGGCTAGGCCACTCCAGAACCTTAATGTGCTTCTTCTTGAGCCACTCCTTTGTTGCCTTGGTCGTGTGTTTTGGGTCATTGTCATGCTGGAATACCCATCCACAACCCATTTTCAATGCCCTGGCTGAGGGAAGGAGGTTCTCACCCAAGATTTGACGGTACATGGCCCCGTCCATCGTCCTTTTGATGCGGTGAAGTTGTCCTGTCCCCTTAGCAGAAAAACACCCCCAAAGCATAATGTTTCCACCTCCATGCTTGACGGTGGGGATGGTGTTCTTGGGGTCATAGGCAGCATTCCTCCTCCTCCAAACACGGCGAGTTGAGTTGATGCCAAAGAGCTCGATTTTGGACTCATCTGACCACAACACTTTCACCCAGTTATCCTCTGAATTATTCAGATGTTCATTGGCAAACCTCAGACGGGCATGTATATGTGCTTTCTTGAGCAGGGGGACCTTGCGGGCGCTGCAGGATTTCAGTCCTTCACGGCATAGTGTGTTACCAATTGTTTTCTTGGTGACTATGGTCCCATTTGCCTTGAGATCATTGACAAGATCCTCCCGTGTAGTTCTGGGCTGATTCCTCACCGTTCTCATGATCATTGCAACTCCACAAGGTGAGATCTTGCATGGAGCCCTAGGCCGAGGGAGATTGACAGTTATTTTGTGTTTCTTCCATTTGCGAATAATCGCACCAGCTGTTGTCACCTTCTCATCAAGCTGCTTGGCGATGGTCTTGTAGCCCATTCCAGCCTTGTGTAGGTCTACAATCTTGTCCCTGACATCCTTGGAGAGCTCTTTGGTCTTGGCCATGGTGGAGAGTTTGGAATCTGATTGATTGATTGCTTCTGTGGACAGGTATCCTTTATAAAGGTAACAAGCTGAGATTAGGAGCACTCCCTTTAAGAGTGTGCTCCTAATCTCAGCTCGTTACCTGTATAAAAGACACCTGGGAGCCAGAAATCTTTCTGATTGAGAGGGGGTCAAATACTTAATTCCCTCATTAAAATGCAAATCAATTTATAACATTTTTGACATGCGTTTTTCTGGATTTTGTTGTTGTTATTCTGTCTCTCACTGTTCAAATAAACCTACCATTAAAATTATAGACTGATCATTTCTTTGTCAGTGGGCAAACGTACAAAATCAGCAGGGGATCAAATACTTTTTTCCCTCACTGTACGTGAGAATGCTGTTCATTGACTACAGCTCAGCGTTCAACACCATAGTGCCCTCAAAGCTCATCACTAAGCTAAGGATCCTGGGACTAAACACCTCCCTCTGCAACTGGATCCTGGACTTCCTGACGGGCCACCCCCAGGTGGTAAGGGTAGGTAACAACACATCTGCCACGCTGATCCTCAACACGGGGGCCCCTCAGGGGTGCGTGCTCAGTCCCCTCCTGTACTCCCTGTTCACTCATGACTGCATGAAATGGCACGACTCCAACACCTTCATTAAGTTTGCTGATGACACAACAGTGGTAGGCCTGATCACCGACAACGATGAGACAGCCTATAGGTAGGAGGTCCGATACCTGGCCGTGTGGTGCCAGGATAACAACCTCCTCCTCAACGTGATCAAGACAAAGGAGATGATTGTGGACTACAGGAAAAAAAAGAGGACTGAGCACGCCCCCATTCTCATCAACGGGGCTGTAGTGGAACAGGTTGAGAGCTTCAAGTTCCTTGGTGTCCACATCACCAACAAACACACCAAGACAGTCGTGAAGAGGGCACGACAAAGCCTATTCCCCCTCAGAAGACTGAAAAGATTTGGCTTGGTCCTCAGATCCACAAAAAGTTCTACAGCTGCACCATCGAGAGCATCCTGACTGGTTGCATCACCGCCTGGTATGGCAACAGCTCGGCCTCTGACCGCAAGGCACTACAGAGGGTAGTGCGTACGGCCCAGTTCATCACTGGGGCCAAGCTTCCTGCCATCCAGGACCTCTATACCAGGCGGTGTCAGAGGAAGGCCCTCAAAATTGTCAAAGACTCCAGCCACCCTACTTATAGACTGTTCTCTCTGCTACCGCACGGCAAGCGGTACTGGAGCGCCAAGTCTAGGTCCAAAAGGCTTCTCAACAGCTTCTACCCCCAAGCCATAAGACTCCTGAACAGCTAATCATTGCTACCCGGACTATCTGCAATCCTCGAAATCTTCCATACGCACAAAAAGCTTATTTCTCTCAAAATATGTACACAAATTTGTTTACATCCCTGTTAGTGAGCATTTCTCTTTTTGCCAGGATAATCCATCCACCTGACGGGTGTGGCATATCAAGAAGCTCATTAAACAGTATGATCATTACACAGGTGCACTTGTGCTGGGGACAATAAAAGGCCACTCTAAAATGTGCAGTTTTGTCACACAACACCACAGATGTTTTGAGGGACCGTGCAATACGCATGCTGACTGCAGGAATGTCCACCAGAGCTGTTGCCAGAGAATGTAATGTTAATTTCTCTACCATAAACCGCCTCCAAAGTTGTTTTAGAGAATTTGGCAGTACGTCCAACCGGCCTCACAACCGCAGATCACATGTAACCATGCCAGCCCAGGACCTCCACATCCGGCTTCTTCACCTGCGGGATTGTCTGAGACCAGCCACCCAGACAGCTGATGAAACTGTGGGTTTGCACAATCTAAGAATGCACAGATATACCGTGACGAGATCCTGAGACCCATTGTTGTGCCATTCATCCGCCGCTATCACCTCATGTTTCAGCATGATAATGCACAGCCCTATGTTGCAAGGATCTGTACACAATTCCTGGAAGCTGAAAATGTCCCAGTTCTTCCAAGGTCTGCGCACTCTCCAGACATGCCACCCATTGAGCATGTTTGGGATGCTCTGGATCGACGTGGATGACAGCGTGTTCCAGTTTCCGCCAATTTCAAGCAACTTCGCACAGACATTGAGGAGGAGTGGGACAACATACCACAGGCCACAATCAACAGCCTGATCAACTCTATACATACGAGATGTGTCGCGCTGCATGTGGCAAATTGTTGTCACACCAGATACTGACTGGTTTTCTGATCCACGCCACTACCTTTTTTGAAGGTATCTGTGACCAACAGATGCCAATCTGTTGTATTTCCAGTCATGTGAAATCCATAGATTTGGGCCTAATGAATTTATTTCAATTTACTGATTTCCTTAAATGAACTGTAATCAGTAAAATCTTTGTAATTGTTGCATGTTGCATTTATATATTTGTTCAATGTAGTAATGACTATATGCTGTGGCAGAGACAGGGTGAAATGCCCCTTTAAGGGTTGACTCATCAGCAAAACAAATCCTCATGATGATGTGGCAGATGTGGCCAGAGACACTTTGCTTCTTGAAGTTCCAATATCTTGAAAACTTGGCTGCTGTCATGCAAAACATTTTGGGACTGTATCAACATCGGACTAATGAAAAAAACGCCAAAATATCGTTTTTTAGTGGATTTTCCCTTTTATACCAAATTGTACAAATGCCAAAACACACACACACACTTTAAAAGTTAAACTGTAACCCTTTAAAACAAAAACAAACAGGATAATTTAACAAAGGAAGCCATGCATGTATTTTATTTCTATTGAATTGTTTCTGATTTTCTTTTGCTGTTCGACCGAAAGTGTGTGTTGAGGGTTCCCGTGTAGCTCAGTTGGTAGAGCATGGCGCTTGCAACGCCAGGGTTGTGGGTTCGATTCCCACGGGAGACCAGTATGAAAATGTATGCACTTACTAACTGTAAATCGCTCTGGATTAGAGCGTCTGCTAAATGACTAAAATGTAAATGTTTCAGAAGAAGCACACACACACTTACTTCTCTGTTCTGTATAGAGTGAACATAGAAGACGTGCTACAGCACATAGCTGACATTCTTTACAGGTGTTGTAGGAGGCTGCATGCATGACAACAGATAACTTTGCCCCCCCCAAAAAAAAAATCATGACAATTTCCAGATTCTGAATTTGTAAATGTGGGTTAGCTGGCAGTTTGAGAGCGTTACAAACTCCAACGTTCTTGTCACGCTTCTGCATGAAGTCCCCAACGCACAGAACACGCCCCTAGAAAGACAAATGGAATGACCGCGTCGAATGTCTGACTGAAAAGGATAGAAGATAGAGAGAGAGAAAACACTCCCCCGTCTGTTCGTTTTTCCCCTGTCTTCCTCACTCCCTCCTTCCTTCTCTCGCTCTGTCCTCTGCTCTCCCCCTTTCCAGAAAACATGAAGAAAGAGAAGAGAAGAATCCGGGGGGGACGAGTGTGAACAAGGGAAAGTTCGAGGAAAGCAAGAGAGGGGGACTATAATAGGCGGATGGAAGGAAGGAAGAAATTAAGGAAGGGATCTATCCAGCCATACAACGCGATTAAACGAGACATGAGCAAACTATATATTGACCTATATTAAACGCAGCAACTCGACTCTTCTCAACTTGTGACGTTTAAAACTATTTGAGCATAGTTGAATACGCAAACTTAGGCTATTAGGAACCAAGTTATCGTATTTCCTAATTCCTATAGCAACTTGTTGCAAGTCATAGCTCACCCCGGAAAAGGACTTAGCCCCGAGGACCAAGGGGCACGGACGAGGGCAGGTCGCCGCAGCCTGAGTTTAGGCGTTGCCACACGGCGTTGACCCGGAGCCATGGCCGGGGCGAAGCCAGGAGTCCACGCTCTGCAGCTCAAACCGGTGTCGGTTCACGACATACTAAAACGGGGGAGCAAGTTTATCAAATGGGATGAGGTTAGTAGTTATATAGTGGCTCTAAACGTGTTTGTGTGTGTGAGAGAGAGAGTTATAGCCTATATTTAGTTGTCTTCTCGTTTCCCCCCCCACCACAGGTGTTCAAGTTGCATTCATTGTAAAATAATAGTAGCATAGTTGATTTTATTGATAAATCCTTACTTTGTGGACGTCAGAGTTGACTATTCTTGACACCGCAGTCCAGAGGCTGTAGGTAGGCTAAGTATGTCCCTGCAGGACTGGTATAGGCTAGGCTACATGTCAACAGACAGGATTCGTCCCAAATGGCACCCTATTCCCTATACCGGGGATCATCAACTAGATTCAGCTGCGGGACGATTTTGTTGTTGTTGAGCGGAGGGTCAGGAGGCTGGAACATTTGTAGACCGCCCAAACATATAATAATATTTGACTAAAACATAATAATTTCAAACCTTGCTTACATTTGTATATGGTCACATATAAAATCACCCGCAGGGCGCAAGTTGGGGATCCCCGCCCTATACTTTTGACCTATCGCTATTGGTTCTGGTTTAAAATAGTGCACTTAATAGGGAATAGGGTGCCATTTGGGACGGTCTTTGGACTGTCCTGCGTACTTATACCTATCCTGCAACAGATCGGCCTAGCTCTGCTCTCCTTTGAATTCTTGTCAAGCAAGTTTTTCCTCCGCTCAGGTTTTTTAGACAATGCGGTTATCGACCAAAGCCCTTTTTCTTTCCCGCTTTTGGCCTACTCTCTCTTTCTTTCTGTTCTGTTCTAGCACCATTTTGTCACTGCTTTCCCAAGGCATTTCGATAGACAGTAGGAGTAAATGGAATGACAAGGGTTGAATTATAATTTTTATCTCAACATAGGAGAGACAGACTTTGTGAATTAAGTTTCTGAATGAACATTCCATAGGCCTACTCTTGCAAAATATGTCGACATGTAGCCTAGGCTAAAACACCCACATTTGTATGTCCCTAACTCTATTTAAGACATTTTAGGACTATTTTAGTACTTCCTGTTTCAGGTAGACAGTTGTTAATTTGGAAACTGTATTTTTTTGTATTTTAATAAATCAAGACAACCCAAACATGTTTTATGGGAAATTGAAAGATCGCTCCACTGGATTGGCCCTACTCTCTCTTCCACGTATTTCACCCCTCCTTGCCTGGCAACCATGGCCTGTGTGTGTGAGAGAGAGATATTACGTTTCATTGTCAGTATTTTAGATGAGGGCGCCTGAAGCATTTTACTGCTTTAATGGTGTCAATAGAAAAAAGTTTTTGCAAACAGACAGAAATAAGTAATAGGCTGCAAATCAAATCAAATTGTATTTGTCACATGCGCCGAATACAACAGGTGAAGACCTTACCGTGAAATGCCTTATAAGCCCTTAACCAACAATGCAGTTCAAGAAATAGAGTTAAGAAAATATTTACAAAAAAAACTAAAGCCCCCCCCACCAAAAAAAAAGTAACACAATAAAATAACAATAATGAGGCTATATACAGGGGCTACCTGTACCGAATCAATGTGCGGGGGTACAGGTTAGTCAAGGTAATTTGTACATGGGGGGGGGGGTCAATGTAAATAGTCCGGGTAAATAGTCCGGGTGGCCATTTTATCAATTGTTCAGCAGTCTTATGGCTTGGGGGTAGAATCTGTTAAGGAGCCCTAAACCTAATTCTAACACTAATTCTAACCTTAACCCTAAACCCCCTAGAAATAGCATTTGACCTTGTGGGGACCACCAAAATGTCCCCAGTTGGTCAAATGTTTGTTCGTTTACTATTCTTGTAGCACAAGAATAATTAAACACGTCCACACACACACAGCACCTCTGTGACCTATTGCTGCTCTACTGGTGACAGTGTAAGGCAGTGTTCCCCAATAGGTGGCTCATGATTTTATTTGCAAAAATACAAAATAAATAATAATATTTAGGGGTTCAAGCAGCGAAGCTGGGTGAAACCCTACTGTATTTGTTGGCATTGATTATTATTATTATTCAGATTCTGCCCAAATCTTGTAAAAATGTGCAAATTCCTTTGAGATAATAATGCCTAGGAGGATGCAACCTTGAATGATGGTAAAGGGCCATGGGTCACACTCTCTCATGCAATGCCAGTTGACAACATGGTGGCGCTATAACAAGCAATTGAAAATGCACACTTTGAAAGCTCATGCCCCTCAATCCTTGTGACCTAGAATCATGAAGTTCGATAGATAGGTCCCTCTCCTTACAACAAACACATTTGCCTCAAGGACCCAAAAGGTCCGCCATGATGGATTTTCCGCCATTGTGAATTTTGTGAAAATCACTTAAAACGCTACTAAAATTGGCCCATGGCTTAATGTAATTGGGAACCCCTGGTGTAAGGTGTGTGTGTGTGTGTGTTCTTTGAAGAAGTAGCAGCATTGTCATGCAGTGGGACGGATCCATGTCACAGACCTCTAAACACATTTACATTCCTTCTCTCTCTTTCTTCTCTCTCTCTCTCTCTGTTTCTTTCTTCCTCCTCAGTCTTTCTCTCTCCCTCACTTCATCTATCTCACTCTCTTCCTCTATCTCTCTCTCTATCTTTCTCTCTTCCTCCTCTCTTTCTCAGAGGGAATTCCCAGGAAGTTGTTAGGCATGTGATTAAATTTGCGAACTGCAAGGAACAATGTGCATATCTCTCTCTCTCCACTCTGTATCCATCTATCTATATCTCTCTGAGACCCTCTCTCTCCTCCTATATCCCTTCCTCATTCTCTCTCCCTCTGCAGAGAGAAACAGAACTGATATGACGAGAGTAGCTTGAAGTAGAAGGAAAGAGGGAAAAAAATGTGAGAGAAAGAGGAGTGTGGGAGAGGAAATAGAGGGAATGTGAGAGAGCAACATTTCATGTTGCTCAGACCCCAAATAAGGACATCTGATTTGAGAAAGTGGGAAAGAGTTGAGAATCTAGTCTCAAGTTAATACCAGCCCCCCCCACACACACACACACTGTAGAAAGACATTCAGCACATTTCTCCACCTACAGTGAGTCAACGTGTGCGTGCGGGTGTGTGTGGTTGTTTTATTCTGTGTGTGTTTCACTCTGAATTACTTCCTGTCGCAGCTTGTTGTGCTCTCTGGAGCCAAAACGACTTTCCCAGCCCTCCCTACCTCCTCCCTCTCCCACCTTCCCTCCCTCCATCTTTCCCCCATCCCTCCCATCCTTCTTCCATCTCTCCCTCCTTCCCTCCTTCCCCTCTTCCTCAACCCCATCCATTCTGCTCCTCAATTCAACTTAGATAAACCCCAGTTGAATTCAGTAAAAATTATGTTTGCCTCGTGTGTGTGTAACAGAGAGAGAGAGAGAACCTCCACATACTGTTACCTCTGTGAGCTCAACCCTAAACCCTTGTCTCTCTCTGTCACACACACACACACCCACACACACAGGCACACAGATCCTGGACAGTAGAGTTTAGTATACTCCGGACTCAAGAACCTTCCCTAGTATGTGAACCTGATGGTACCATATTCTAGTGTTGTCATGATAGCAGAATTTTTACTTCGATACTAATACCAGCCTTAGTAACACGATACTCGATACCATCACGATACTCGATACCAAAACGATACCACAGCAAAAAAAGAAGGCATATTAGCCAAGTCACAGAATGGCACTTGATCCAGACAGATAAACTCAGGTACTGCTCTGTTCAATCGTTGGTCATCTTTTGAGTTCAATATCATTACATTTGAGGTGTTTTATGTCAAATAATTTCAGAGACAGCTATGTGTGCATTAATGAATCAGTGATGCAATCATACAATCAATTTGACTTTGTTTTTACCAATCTAACTACACTGAACAAAAAATATAAATGCAACAATTTCAAAGATTTTACTGAATTACAGTTATTTATAAGATAACCAGTAAATTAAAATACATTCATTAGGCCCTAATCGATGGATTTCACATGACTGGGAATACAGATATGCATATGTTGGTCACAGATACCGTAAAAAAAAAAGTAGTGGTGTGAATCAGAAAACCAGTCAGTATCTGGCACTACCTGGGTGCCCCCACCCAGGTAGTGGCAGTGCTGGCAACACTAGCTGCAGTAATCTATGGGGAGGGGGTCACACTATGACAATCAGAGAGGGGGCAAATTATTGTGGCCCTGGTGGCACAACATGATCAAAAGGTCTGACTGCACAGAGATGCTTGGGAAAAATGGTCACAACAGGGAACCAGCATGTGTGTGTTTCAGGGGAAAGGGGTGTATCTGAGCTCCATCAGCTAGGACTTGACATTGGTTAATAAAATCTCACCATTCTTGCTCAATTTTGCATTCCCTCTCAAACAGTTACAACTGCATATGCATTCGCACATCGAGTCTTCTCAGGTTGGGCTCGGGGATGGAACAACTGTTGAACATCTGAGCTTGTGGTTGTTTGTGGGGGAAGGGTGTGTGTGTGTTTGTATCCCACATCTGTTGCTATGGGGTAATGATGTTAGGGACAATATCTGTGAATAACAATCCTTTGTATGAACTGCCTACATTATTGCACATATTATTAGTTAATTATGGAAATAAATTAAGATATGCAAGATTTTTAAATGTATACAGTACCAGTCAAAAGTTTGGACACACCTACTCATTCAAGGGTTTTTATTTATTTATTTTTACTATTTTCTACATTGTAGAATAATAGTGAAGACATCAAAACTATGAAATAACACATATGGAATCATGTAGTAAACAAGAAAGTGTTAAACAAATCAAAATATATTTTATATTTGCGATTCTTCAAATAGCCACCCTTTGCCTTAATGACAGCTTTGCACACTCTTGGCATTCTCTCAACCAGCTTCACCTGGAATGCTTTTCCAATAGTCTTGAAGGAGTTCCCACATATGCTTAGCACTTGTTGGCTGCTTTTCCTTCACTCTGCTGTCCGACTCACCCCAAACCATCTCAATTGGGTTGAGGTCGGGGGATTGTGGAGGCCAGGTCATCTGATGCAGCACTCCATCACTCTCCTTCTTGGTAAAATAGCCCTTACACAGCCTGGAGGTGTGTTGGGTCATTGACCTGTTGAAAAACAAATGATAGTCCCACTAAGCCCAAACCAGATGGGATGGCATATCGCAGCAGAATGCTGTGGTAGCCATGCTGGTTAAGTGTGCCTTGAATTCTAAATAAATCACAGACCATGTCACCAGCAAAGCACCCCCACACCATAACACCTCCTCCTCCATGCTTTACGGTGGGAACTACACATGCGAAGATCATCCGTTCACCCTCACAAAGACACGGCGGTTGGAACCAAAAATCTCACATTTGGACTCCAGACCAAAGGACACATTTCCACCGGTCTAATGTCAATTGCTTGTGTTTCTTGGCCCAAGCAGGTCTCTTCTTATTGGTGTCCTTTAGTAATGCTTTCTTTGCAGCAATTCGAACATGAAGGCCTGATTCACACAGTCCCCTCTGAACAGTTGATGTTGAGATGTGTCTGTGACTTGAACTCTGTGAAGCATTTATTTGGGCTGCAATTTCTGAGGCTGGCAGCTCTAATGAACTTATCCTCTGCAGCAGAGGTAACTCTGGGTCTTCCATTCCTGTGGTGGTCCTCATGAGCCAGTTTCATCATAGCGCTTGATGGTTTTTGCGACTGCACTTGAAGAAACTTTCAAAGTTCTTGAAATGTTCCGTATTGACTGACCTTCATGTCTTAAAGTAATGATGGACTGTCATTTCTCTTTGCTTATTTGACCGGTTCTTGCCATAATATGGACTTGGTCTTTTACCAAATAGGGCTATCTTCTGTATTGGATTGAATAAAGAAAAACACTTGAATGAGTAGCTGTGTCCAAACTTTTGACTGGTACTGTGTGTATGTATATACAGTGGGGAAAAAAATTATTTAGTCAGCCACCAATTGTGCAAGTTCTCCCACTTAAAAAGATGAGAGAGGCCTGTAATTTTCATCATAGGTACACGTCAACTATGACAGACAAAATGAGAAAAACAAATCCAGAAAATCACATTGTAGGATTTTTAATGAATTTATTTGCAAATTATGGTGGAAAATAAGTATTTGGTCAATAACAAAAGTTTCTCAATACTTTGTTATATGCCCTTTGTTGGCAATGACACAGGTCAAACGTTTTCTGTAAGTCTTCACAAGGTTTTCACACACTGTTGCTGGTATTTTGGCCCATTCCTCCATGCAGATCTCCTCTAGAGCAGTGATGTTTTGGGGCTGTCGCTGGGCAACACAGACTTTCAATTCCCTCCAAGGATTTTCTATGGGGTTGAGATCTGGAGACTGGCTAGGCCACTCCAGGACCTTGAAATGCTTCTTACGAAGCCACTCCTTCGTTGCCCGGGCGGTGTGTTTGGGATCATTGTCATGCTGAAAGACCCAGCCACTTTTCATCTTCAATGCCCCTGCTGATGGAAGGAGGTTTTCACTCAAAATCTCACTATACATGGCCCCATTCATTCTTTCCTTTACACAGATCAGTCGTCCTGGTCCCTTTGCAGAAAAACATCCCCAAAACATGATGTTTCCACCCCCATGTTTCACAGTAGGTATGGTGTTCTTTGGATGCAACTCAGCATTCTTTGTCCTCCAAACACGACGAGTTGAGTTTTTACCAAAAAGTTCTATTTTGGTTTCATCTGACCATATGACATTCTCCCAATCCTCTTCTGGATCATCCAAATGCACTCTAGCAAACTTCCGACGGGCCTGGACATGTACTGGCTTAAGCAGGGGGACACGTCTGGCACTGCAGGATTTGAGTCCCTGGCGGCGTAGTGTGTTACTAATGGTAGGCTTTGTTACCTTGGTCCCAGCTCTCTGCAGGTCATTCACTAGGTCCCCCCGTGTGGTTCTGGGATTTTTGCTCACCGTTCTTGTGATCATTTTGACCCCACCTGGTGAGATCTTGCGTGGAGCCCCAGATCGAGGGAGATTATCAGTGGTCTTGTATGTCTTCCATTTCCTAATAATTGCTCCCACAGTTGATTTCTTCAAACCAAGCTGCTTACCTATTGCAGATTCCGTCCTCCCAGCCTGGTGCAGGTCTACAATTTTGTTTCTGGTGTCCTTTGACAGCTCTTTGGTCTTGGCCATAGTGGAGTTTGGAGTGTGACTGTTTGAGGTTGTGGACAGGTGTCTTTTATACTGATAACAAGTTCAAACAGGTGCCATTAATACAGGTAACGAATGGAGGACAGAGGAGCCTCTTAAAGAAGAAGTTACAGGTCTGTGAGAGCCAGAAACCTTGCTTGTTTGTAGGTGACCAAATACTTATTTTCCACCATAATTTGCAAATAAATTCATAAAAAATCCTACAATGTGATTTTTTTGATTTTTTTCCTCAATTTGTCTGTCATAGTTGACGTGTACCTATGATGAAAATTACAGGCCTCTCTCATCTTTTTAAGTGGGAGAACTTGCACAATTGGTGGCTGACTAAATACTTTTTTCCCCCACTGTATGTGTGTGTGTGTTTGGCTAAGGTGTATGTAAACTTCCGACTTCAACTGTGTGTGTGTGTGTATGTATGTATATATATATATATATATATATATATATATATATATATATATATATATACACACACACACAGTTGAAGTCGGAAGTTTACATACACCTTAGCCAAATACATTTAAACTTAGTTTTTCACAATTCCTGACATTTAATCCTAGTAAAAATACCCTGTCTTAGGTCAGTTAGGATCACCACTTTATTTTAAGAATGTGAAATGTCATAATAATAGTAGAGAGAATGATTTATCACATTCCCAGTTTACATACACTCAATTAGTATTTGGTAGCATTGCCTTTAAATTGTTTCACGTGGGTCAAAAGTTTCGGGTAGCCTTACACAAGCTTCCCACAATAAAGTTGGGTGAATTTTGTACCCGTTTCCTCCAGCATCTTCACAAGGTCCTTTGCTGTTGTTCTGGGATTGATTTGCACTTTTCGCACCAAAGTATGTTCATCTTTAGGAGACAGAACGCGTCTTCTTCCTGAGCGGTATGACGGCTGCGTGGTCCCATGGTGTTTATACTTGCGTACTATTGTTTGTACAGATGAACGTGGTACCTTCAGGCGTTTGGAAATTGCTCCCAATGATGAACCAGACTTGTGGAGGTTTACAATTTTTTTCTGAGGTCTTGGCTGATTTCTTTTGATTTTCCCATGATGTCAAGGAAAGAGGCACTGAATTTGAAGGTAGGCCTTGAAATACATCCACAGATACACCTCCAATTGACTCAATTAGCTTATCAGAAGCTTCTAAAGCCATGACATCATTTTCTGGAATTTTCCAAGCTGTTTAAAGGCACAGTCAACTTAGTGTATGTAAACGTCTGACCCACTGGAATTGTGATACAGTGAATTATAAGTGAAATAATCTGTTTGTAAACAATTGTTGGAAATATTACTTGTTTCATGCACAAAGTAGATGTCCTAACCGACTTGCCAAAACTATAGTTTGTTAACAAGAAATTTGTGGCTTGGTTGAAAAACGAGTTTTAATGACGCCCACCTAAGTGTATGTAAACTTCCGATTTCAACTGTACATACACAATTTCCTTGTTTTCGAAAGAAAAGCAATTTTTTGTCCATTAAAATAACATCAAATTGATCAGAAATACAGTGTAGATATTGATAATGTTGTAAATGGCTATTGTAGCTGGAAACGGCAGATTTTTTTGTGGAATATCTACATAGGCGTACAGAGACCCATTATAAGCAACCATCAGTCATGTGTTCCAATGACACGTTGTGCTTGCTAATCCAAGTTTATCATTTTAAAAGGCTAATTGATCATTATAAAACCCTTTTGCAATTATGTTAGCACAGCTGAAAACTGTTGTGCTGATTAAAGAAGCAATAAAACTGGCCTTATTGAGACTAGTTGAGTATCTAGCAATTGTGGGTTCGATTACAGGCACAAATGGCCAGAAACAAATGACTTTCTTCTGAAACTCGTCAGTCTTTTTTTGTTCTGAGAAATGAAGGCTATTCTATGCGAGAAATAGCCAAGAAACTGAATATAAGATCTCATACAACTCTGTGTACTACTCTCTTCACAGAACAGCGCAAACTGGCTCTAACCAGAATAGAAAGAGGAGTGGGAGGCCCCGGTGCACAACTGAGCAAGAGGACAAATACATTAGTGTCTAGTTGGAGAAACAGGTGCCTCACAGGTCCTCAACTGGCAGCTTCATTAAAAAGTACCCACAAAACACCAGTCTCAACGTCAACAGTGAAGAGGCGACTCCGGGATGCTGACCTTCTAGGCAGAGTTGCAAAGAAAAAGCCAGGTCTCAGACTGCCCATCTTAATTTTTTCTTTTTATTGGCCAGTCTGAGATATGGCTTTTTCTTTGCAACTCTGCCTAGAAGGTCAGCATCCCGGAGTCGCCTCTTCACTGTTGACGTTGAGACTGGTGTTTTGTGGGTACTTTTTAATGAAGCTACCAGTTGAGGACCTGTTTTTCCATCGGCAGGGACTGGGAAACTGGTCAGAATCGAAGGAATGATGGATGGCGCTACACACAGGGAAATTCTTGAGCGAAAACTGTTTCAGTCTTCCAGAGATTTGAGACTGGGACTGAGGTTCACCTTCCAGCAGGACAATGACCCTAAGCATACTGCTAAAGCAACACTTGAGTGGTTTAAGGGGAAACATTTAAATGTCTTTGAAAGCCTAGTCGAAGCCCAGTCATCAATCCAATTGAGCATCTGTGGTATGACTTAAAGATTGCTATACACCAGTGGAACCCATCCATCTTGAAGGAGCTGGAGCATTTTTGCCTTGAAGAATGGGCAAAAATCCCAGTGGCTAGATGTGCCAAGCTTATAGAGACATACCCCAAGAGACTTGCAGCTGTAATAGCTGCAAAGGGTGGCTGTACAAAGTATTGACTTTGGGTGGGTGAATAGTTATGCACGCTCAAGATTTATGTTTTTTTGTCTTATTTCTTGTTTGTCTCATCAATTTATACATAATACCCCATGATGACAAAGTGAAAACAGGTTTTCTGACAAATTTGCAAATTATTTGAAAATTAAATAACATTCCTTATTTACATAACTATTCAGACACTTTGACTCGAAATTGAGCTCAGGTGCATCCTGTTTCCATTGATCATCCTTGAGATGTTCCTACAACTTGATTGTCACCTGTGGTAAATTCAATTGATTGGACATCATTTGGAAAGGCACACACCTGTCTAGATAAGGTCCCACAGTTGACAGTGCATGTCAGAGCAAAAACCAAGCCATGAGGTCGAAGGAATTGTCTGTAGAGCTCTGAGACAGGATTGTGTCGAGGCACATATCTGGGGAAGGGTACCAAAACATTTCTGCAGCATTGAAGGTCCCCAAGAACACAGTGGCCTCCACACTTCTTGGAACCACCAAGACTCTTCCTAGAGCTGGCCACCCTGCCAAACTGAGCAATCAGGGGAAAAGGGCCTTGGTCAGGGAGGTGACTAAGAACCCGATGGTCACTCTGACAGAGCTCTAGAGTTCCTCTGTGTAGATGGGAGAACATTCTAGATGCACAACCATCTCTGCAGTACTCCACCAATCTGGCTTTTATGGTACAGTGGCCAGACAGAAGTAACTCCTCAGTAAAAGGCACATGACAGCCCGCTTGGAATTTGCCAAAAGGCACCTAAAGATTCTCTGGTCTGATGAAACCAAGATTGAACTCTTTGGCCTGAATGCCAAGCATCACGTCTGGAGGAAACCTGTTACCATACCTACGGTGAAGTATGTTGGTGGCAGCATCATGCTGTGGGGATGTTTATCAGCGGCAGGGACTGGGAGACTAGTCAGGATCGAAGGAAAGATGAATGGAGCGAAGTACAGAGAGATCCTTGATGAAAACCTGCTCCAGAGTGCTCAGGACCTCAGACTGGGGGCGAAGGTTCACCTTCCAACAGGACAACGACCCTAAGCACACAGCCAAGACAACGCGGGAGTGGCTTCGGGACAAGTCTCTGAATGTCCTTGAGTGGCCCAGCCAGAGCCCGGACTTGAATCTGATCGAACATCTCTGGAGAGACCTGAAAATAGCTGTGCAGCGACGCTCCCCATCCAACCTGACAAAGCTTGAGAGGATATAATATAATAATATGCAGAGAAGAATGGGAAAAACTCCCCAAATACAGGTGTGCCAAGCTTGTAGCGTCATACCCAGGAAGACTCGAGGCTGTAATCGCTGCCAAAGATGCTTCAACATACTACTGAGTAAAGGGTATGAATACTTATGTAAATGTGATATTTTAGGAATTAGAGCGAATAACAGTACAGATAGCAATAAAAACTGTATTTATTACAGAATAAGTAAAAAAAGAACTTATTCAAGAAAGATTAAGTGTAATATATTATAAAAAATAAATCGAACTGGATGGAATATTGGGAAAAGTGCACCATTTGTTATTTATTTTTATTCTTTAGGAGAGATGTGAGAGATAGACCGATCTTAATTGAATTAATAATGTTTTGGTGGCAATCAGCTTTAAAATAGTCTTTTTTTGCGTTGTGGTTTGCATTTTATAACAAAGAAAAGGACTAGGGCAGTGAATTGATGTTAGATTCAGCTGTAAGCTGGCACGGAAAGTTAGCCTAAAGCTGAGAGAGGGGAGTAGCACAGTATAGGCAGGTCGACCACCAGGCAGACAGTCAGAACTGTGCTCTAGGCCTATCTATCAGCAATCAAAAGCTGTATCTCGCAATGAAATGCTATATCTCGCAATTTCTTGTCTTGCAATATCTTGCTTCAGTAAAGCGGGGCCTATTATCAATGAATAGGCTAGAATATTGAGATGACTCACACAGTCGCACACAGAATCTGTACATGTGCACAGGTTCGCTTCCAGGAATCACATTGTGGTAGGCAGGGCACCAAAACAGCAGGAAAGTTGAGCCTTGCTCTTCGACGCTCTTCGACGCTCTTAGTTGTTGAAAATTGTTGAAATTGACACACTATGCTGTTTACTTACTACATTGCGTCATCATTTTTTGGGGGGGATTTTTCTTAACTTTATCAATCCCATTTTCATTTAAACATTTACGCCCCTACCGTGCAACACTACCATATTCCCTAAATGGGCCCTCTTCAAAAGTATGCTCTACCAATTGAGCTACAGAGGACTAGTGATAATCTAGGGAGTATAAAGTGAAATATGTATCATAGATATATAGGCTTCTGAATGTTCTTATGACTAAAGAGATGAAGGGAGAGACAGAGGGAAGGACAGGATGAGTGAGTGAGTTAGGAAGGAGGGAGGGAGAGAGAAAATAGTTTGTTAAAGAGTCACACCACACACTGAATCAAGCCATTACACTCTCACAGAGGGGTGAGAAACGTAGAGGGAGGGAGGGAGTGGAGGGAGGAAATGAGAAACCTGCCACTGTTTGTCTAAGCGAGTTACACCACATAGTGAAACACGGTGTTAACATGAGAGAGAGAGAGAGAGAGAGAGAGAGAGAGAGAGAGAGACGAATGGAGTGGTTGAGCCAGAGAGAGAAAGGTCGTAGGTCAAACTCAGACATGAAGTGAAGCATTCTGGGATTGACATAAGTATTCTGCTTCTCACCACTCCTCTATTCCCCCTCCTCATCCCTCTTTCTCGCGCTCTCTTTCTTTAGTTTATTTAGTAAAAGTTAGCATTTCACGGAAAGGTCTACACCTGTTGTATTCGGCACATGTGAGAAATAAAATTTGATATGATTTCTTGTACCCTCTTCTCTCTTTATCCTTACTTGTGTTCTATATCTGTCTCTCCCTCCCTGTCTTTTTCTCTTTTCATTCTCTCTGTCTGTCATTTTCTATCTCCTTCTGTCATTTCTTTCCCTACCCTTGTTGTCATTCCCACGGTCTCTCTCTTCCTCTCCTCATTCCCTCTTGCTCTTTTTCTCTACCACTTTGACTCCTTTCCCGCTCTCTCTATCTCTCTTTCCCACTCCTTCTCTCTTTCGCTTAATGATTTTCCTGTCGTCCCTTTCCCTCTACCCCCTTTCCTCTCCTCACCAGAGTCCAAAGGTTATTGACTGACATCAACCTTTGTTGCCAAAACACACACACACACACACACACACACACACACACACACACACACACACACACACACACAGAGTCTGGTTGTCCCTGTATGATCACTGGTTTATTAGAGGTGCTGAAAACCCAGACTTCACCTTTTATAGTGAAAATAATTAGAACATTCTGCCCCTCTCTCCCCCGTCCCCTCCTCTCTCTTCCTCTCTCTACCGCTCTTCTCGCTCCCTCTATTTTTCCTTGATATTATTCTCACTGAATAGAGTTATCGGGACGACATTTCAATTTACATACATACACTTTTCAATTCCCATTAGCGACTGGAATGTCACAAGCCGAGAGAGGGTTCAGTTGACGTTTCTGCTTAGCAGCTCAAAAGTACTGTAAATATCACAGTAGCCACTAGCCAAGAGGCTAAGCATTGCAAACTATTTTACTAGCTAGCTAGCTACTAGTTAAAGTTAAGCAAGCAACTCTTCATGCATCTACCATATTACACACTTAATTATTGCAACAAAACAATATTACACTCTTGAATAATGCAACAATTCACAAGCATGTGCAGACAATTAAAGGGTTTATTTTCTAATCTGTACATTCATTACATTTTAGCTCACGACAAAAGCACAGCGTTACTGCTAGCTAAAGCTAACAACATGTCTTCATCAAGTAACGTTAGCCTATCAAAAATGTACGATTATCCCTCTAAAACTAATATAAAAGTACAGTAGGCCTATCTTACAACATTACAGTAAACCATGCTTCATTTTTATCAATATCATGCAAATCATTAGGCTACATGTGGTAAAAGCAAATTGCGACTGAAAACGTGGGTATAATTCACCGGGGAGTTGAGAGGTTGAGCTGTTATGTATGGAAGCCCATTCCCGCCCAAAATAAAATACATATAGATCATACATATAAGTTATGTTTCTTCATTTGAAGCATTGTGTGGCGATTTCCATCTCTTCACATTGCAGAGATCAGCACGGCAAACGTGTGACGAGCTGGCATTTGTCCCAGCACTTTTGATTTGGTTTAATAAAAAATATTGCATTTAAAAAAAGGGTTGAAAAGAGGGACAAAGTATGGTTTTTTAGACTGATTCGCCTCATGATTTGATTGACAGGATTTTAATGTTTTCATCCTCCCTAGGGCCAGGAGTTTTTCCAGGAGTTTATTTTTTTTTAAATCATATGACCTGATAAGAAAAGATCTGGTCCCATCATAGCCCATATAAACCAGTTTTTTACAGCTGATTTATACCAGGAGTTTTACCTGGTTAGGTTAGCTTACCAGATCAGGAAAAACCCCTCCACCACTCTGGGACCTGTGGTGTCACATCTGAAATCACCACACAATGTTACAAGTGAAAAAACGTATTGTATTTGTATGATCTACTATCTCAAAATGTTGACTTGCGTATCTCGGTGTTGACTTACATATGTCAAAATGTTTTCATAGTATCGACATTAAAAAAAATGGCGGCGGGAATGGGCTTCCATAGTTTTCCGTGGCTCAGTGCAGCCGCCAGGTGACAGCTACTGCTACAATTTCAGAATGTAACAGGCTGTTACTGCAATTTCAGGTAAAACCTCAATAAAACAAGTCTCAAATATAAGGAAAATCAGGAGAATGTTTATTACCATTTACAGTGCCTTCAGAAAGTATTCACACCCCTTGACTTTCTCCACATTTTGTTGCGTTACAGCCTAATTTAAAATGGATTAAATTGAGATTTGTGTCACTGGCCTACACACAATACCCCATAATGTCAAAGTGGAATTATCTTTTTTGACATTTTTACAAATTAATTAAAAATGAAATCTGAAATGTCTTGTGTCAATAAGTATTCAGTCCCTTTGCTATGGCAAGCCTGAATAAGTTCAGGTGTAAAAATAGTGTTTACCATGATTTTTGAATGACTACCTCATCTCTGTACCCCCACACATACAAACATCTGTACGGACCCTCAGTCGAGCAGTGCATCTCAAACACAGATTCAACCACTAAGACCAGGAGGTTTTCCAATGCCTCACAAAGAAGGGCACCTATAGGTAGATGGGTAAAAAAAGCAGACATTGAATATCTGTTTCAGCATGGTGACAGTATTAATTACACTTTGGATGATGTATCAATACACACAGTCACCACAAAGGAAACTGCTCTGGGATTTCATCATGAGGCCAATGGTGACTTTAAAACAGTTACAGAGTTTATGGCTGTGACAGGAGAAAACTGAGGATGGATCAACAACATTGTAGTTACTCCACAATACTAACCTAAATGACAGAGTGAAAAGAAGGAAGCCTGTACTGAATAAAAATGTTCCAAAACATGAATCCTGTTTGCAACAAGGCACTATAAAGTAATACTGCAAAAAATGTGGCAAAGAAATTACATTTTTGTTCTGAATACAAAGCGTTATGTTGGGGCAAATCCAACACAACACATCACTGAGTACCACTCTTCATATTTTCAAGCGTGGTGGTGGATGCATCATGTTATGAGTATGCTTGTCATCGGCAAGGCAGTTTTTTAGGATAAAAAGAAATGGAATAGAGTTCAGCACAGTCAAAATCCTAGAGGAAAACCTGGTGCAGTCTGCTTTCCAGCAGACACTGGGAGACAAATTCACCTTTCAGCAGGACAATAACCTAAAACACATGGGCATATACATGTACACTGGAGTTGCTTACCAAGACCACATTTGAATGTTCCTGAATGGCCTAGTTACAGTTTTGACTTAAATCGGCTTAAAAAGTGACGATCAACAACCAACTTAACAGAGCTTAAATAATTTTTTAAAGAATAATGTGCAAATATTGTACAATCCAGGTGTGCAAAGCTCTTAGAGACTTACCCAGAAAGACTCACAGCTGTAGTTGCTGCCAAATGTATTCGGGGGGTTGAATACTTATCTAATCAAGATATATTAGTCTTTTATTTTTCATAATCTTTTTGACAAATGCTAGAATTTGTCTTCCATTTTGACATTAGAGTATTTTGTGTAGACCGTTGACAAAAAATGACAATTAAATAAATGTTAATCCCACTTTGGAACACAACAAAATGTCGAGAAAGTCAACGGGTGTGAATACTTTCTGAAGGCACTCAACGAGACAATTCTGTTCACGCTGCCCTGCTTGGAGGGGGGCAACTGTGGTCAGACAGATGATCACCAACGAAGTGTTTAGGCTAAACACAACAGCCTGTTCTACATGCAAATTGTGTGTGTGTGTGTGTGTGTGTGTGTGTGTGTGTGTGTGTTTGTAAGAGATAGTGGAAAGTAAAACCTCCATTTACGGTAAATGGTTACGGATGACACTGGATCCTCTGGCCTACTGAGACAGAACAATAGTGAAAAAGAGATGGCTAAAGAGAAAGAAATTGAGTGGAGAGATGAGTGGAGGGGAGAAGGAAGCACATCAAAAGCACAGTTCAAAAAAGGAAAGGAGAAATGAAAGCAAGGGATGGAAGAAAGAAGAGAGAGTAGGGTGGAGATTACTGCTGTTTTCCCACAGTAGAGTTCCTTAAATGTGTAACAGAGTAGTTAGCTCTAGACCTAAGGTCAGTTTTGTGTTTGCCCCTAATCGTTTTGTTTATGATAAGGTTTAGCTGATACTAGATCTGTGCCTAAAGATAACTCTGATTTAAGAATGAACTACTGGGAGCTCATATTTGATTACTTACCACAGATGATGCAATCGCCATCACACTCCACACTGCCCTATCCCATCTGGACAAGAGGAAGCATTCAACACCATAGTACCCTCCAAGCTCATCATTAAGCTTGAGGACCTGGGTCTCAACCCCGCCCTGTGCCATTGGGTCCTGGACTTCCTGACGGGCTGCCCCCAGGTGGTGAAGGTAGGAAAAAACATCTCCACTTCGCTGATCCTCAACACTGGGGCCCCACAAGGGTGTGTGCTCAGCCCCCTCCTGTACTCCCTGTTCACCCATGACTGCGTAGCCATGCACGCCTCCAACTCAATCATCAACTTTGCAGATGACACAACAGTAGTAGGCTTGATTAACAATAACGATAAGACAGCCTACAGGGAGGAGGTGAGGGCTCTCAGAGTGTGGTTTCAGGAAAATAACCTCTCACTCAACGTCAACAAAACAAAGGAGATGATATTGGACTTCAGGAAACAGCAGAGGGAGTACCCCCCTATCCATATCGACGGGACAGCAGTGGAGAAGGTGGAAAGGTTTAAGTTCCTCAGCGTACATATCACTGACAAACTGAAATGGTCCACCCACACAGACAATGTGCTGAAGAAGGCGCAACAGCGTCTCTTTAACCTCAGGAGGCTGAAGAAATTTGGCCTGTCACCTAAAACCCTCACAAACGAGTTACCTACGATTCCCCACATGGCAGCTTCTTGTCACAGTTCCTAGATATCTGGCCATCCAGAATCACAACAATACACAGCCTTCTGCCCCATTGAAGCGTGTGCATCATTTTCATGACATTGTCAGCTAACCCGTCTATATTGTGGCCACCCTCATTCCTCCTCACCTTTCCTCTCTGCTATTCTCCTCTCCTCCCCCTGTACTCCCTCTTGTTGCCTACCACGGAGCATAAACTGGAGGTAGGGTGGTTCCATCATATAAATATAAATAATGGAAATAGATCACATAGAACACACCTTGCATCGTCCAATGTGGTGTAGGCTTGGGCGGTATACAGTATATACCGTATAGCGGGGTATTTTGAAATACCGACAGTATGATTTTCAATACCGTGGGTTTGGGGAGCCCTAAAGCTCGGGGGAATACGTGACGTGAGAATATGCTTATCCTCCTGCAAACTTTAGACCAGGGGTGCCCAACCAGTCGATCACGATCTACTGGTCGATCGTGGAGTGCTTGCCAGTTGATCGTGAGATGATTATACATCTACTAAAATTCAGCCACACAAATCAATGCCTATAATCTCTTTGGTTTTAACGTTCGACAGTCCTCTATTGACTGCAATGTCTGAAAAGTCACGTGATTTACATAAAATCTGTCCAGTCCCTGCCTTGTTTATTGACGTATGCCTAGTTAGCGCGGTCAGATGCCGCCCGCCAACTCCAAGTCGAGGTCACGGTGATGCCAGGCAGGTAGCTAGCTAGCTAACAAAAAAACAGAAAACATATCATTTCCACAAGGAATGGGAGGAGGATTCTTTTTTTCGTCATGTCAAACTCAAAATGTGTGTGCCTCATCTGCCATAATAGCATCGCTATCCCAAAGAAAGGTAACATAGAACGACATTTTAAACCACACACAAAACCCAGGAAATAGATTTTCCAGCAAAGACTGAATTACGAAGAAGAAAGGTACAAGAACTAAGCTATTTCGCGCTCACTTAGAAGAGACTGAAGCAGAGCACACAGACCTGCTGCTGCACACAGATGTGCGGTGGCTGAGCCGAGGTACATTTTTAGGGATATTCAGTGAGTTGTTGCCTGAAATCAAGGAGTTTCTCAAGTTCTCCAAACATGCAGAATATGCACAGCTAGAGGACACACAGTGGCTCCTGGATTTAGCTTTTCTCACTGACCTAACTTATATGCTTAATTAATTGAATGTAGAGCTGCAAGGAAAAGGCAAACATATAATTGACATGATCAGCTCTGTGAACACTTTTAAATGAAACTACAACTGCTCACAAGAAAGCTGCAACATAAGGACCTGCACTTCTTTCAACACATGCATTCAGAACTTGAACGTCAGGGCAAGGATACAGCACAGCTTGACAGTGCACGTTACGTGGAGCAAGTCCAGAGCATCTTATCTAAGTTTGACAGTCGTTTCACTGACTTTGCATCACTTGAGCCTATTGCCACTTTTAAATGTGCTTTCCATTTGGCAAAGACATAAATGTGGAAGTCATTGCCTCCAAAATGGGATCACAACTATAGCAGAAACTGAAATTCTCACCCTTCAAAATGACATTCAGCTGAAATCCAGGGCAACCACTGAGATGAAGGAAGAGTTCTGGGAGCTGCTGCTAGAGGGGAAGTATCCCAACATAAGATGTGCTCTCAACTTATCAGCCCTTTTTGGATCAACCTACCTCTGTGAGTCTGCATTTTCTCACATGAAGATCATAAAGTCCAAGTACAGAACTACTATGACTGATGACCACCTTGTGGCCTGCATGAGACTTGCAACAAGCTGCTACAGCCCTGACTATGAAAAACGACTTGCCTCCACCCAATGCCAAAAGTTACACTAAGGTAGGAAATGAAATGAGTTGCACTTATTTGTTGAAAACATGTTACTGGTCCACATTATATTTGGGTATCAAATAGGTATCATAGCGGCAGGTCCATACTCAGTGGTGTTTTGCGTTTCATACATTTTGTTGGTTGGTTTAGATTTAGAGACTGGTAGATCTCATCAGGCTGGCAAATTAAAAAGTAGATCTCACGTCAAAGAAGGGTGGGCACACCTGCTTTAGACCATGCGTACGCACAGTTTCTAGTGGTTGAAGTATTGCATTGCAAGAAGGCAAAAGTAGCCTAGTAGCCTTGTGCAAATGGGGAATATATGATGACACTCTTATTCATAACAAAAAAAATAACAGGTAGCTAAATATAATAACAAGATGCAATCATTTGCCGAAGAATCTATTTATTTTATCTTTGCATCCTAAAATAATTAGAAATGGGCATCTATTTCCTATTATTTATTTCATTTCCATGATCATTGCAGAATAAATTCCTCACCTTTTCAAGTTTTTGTTCTATGCATCTGAAAGGGAGCCCAGTTTATAACATACAGGTGAACAGACAGTTGATCTTTTGTGTAGGCTACCACTGTAAGTAGGCCTACTTTAGTTTTCATTTGACAATGTTTCAGAATTTGCGGGCAGTGCAGCATATTTAGGTTCGAGAAAAAGTAAATGCAAAACATTATTGAATTCAAATGATCTGTTTACAGGTCCACAACAATTTGCAATTGTTTTTGTCATTCAGAAACAGTCAGCTAAAGCAAATTTCAGAAGAAAATTTCGCAATTGCTATTTCCTTTAGATAGCCTACTGTCTTGGCCTAATTCCAATACTTCCAAAGTATACAGCAAATAATATTTGTAAATGATATCATAAATAGGACTGGTGGAGTTATGTCACACATGCAGTTAACAGAAATATATGGAAATATCTGCTCTATCCAAAATTACAACCAACTGATTAAAGCATTACCGCAGAAATAGAGGAGGCAAGTAGAAAGGGGAGAAGGTAAGGAACATGTCTGTCGGCCCTGCATTAAATACCAAAATTGGCTAGAGAAAATTGTGATAAATAAAAAAAAGTATACCAGTTTCATTTAAGGACCAAAAAATGTACAGCTGCACCATACAGGTTGCAAAATAGTTGGGAGGAGATTTTCGTTGTACCGATTCCATTACGCATGGTTTATGAACTGATACACAAAACGACGCCGGATTCAAAACTTTGAGTTTTTCAATTTAAATTATTATACAGAATTCTTGCAACCAATAGAATGTTACAGTGCCTTGCAAAAGTATTCATCCCCGTTGGCGTTTTTCCTATTTTGTTGCATTACAACCTGTAATTTAAATGGATTTTTATTTGGATTTCATGTAATGGACATACACAAAATAGTCCAAATTGGTAAAGTGAAATGAAAATAATAAATAACGGGAAAGTGGTGTGTGAATATGTATTCACCCCCTTTGCTATGAAGCCCCTAAATAAGATCTGGTGCAACCAATTACCTTCAGAAGTCACATAATTAGTTAAATAAAGTACACCTGTGTGCAATCCTAAGTGTCACATGATCTGTCACATGATCTCAGTAAATATACACCTGTTCTGAAATGCAACACCGCTAAGCAAGGGGCACCACCAAGCAAGCGGCACCATGAAGACCAAGGTGCTCTCCAAACAGGTCAGGGACTCCGGGATGCTGACCTTCTAGGCAGAGTTGCAAAGAAAAAGCCATATCTCAGACTGGCCAATAAAAATAAAAGATTAAGATGGGCAGTCTGAGATATGGCTTTTTCTTTGCAACTCTGCCTAGAAGGTCAGCGTCACGGAGTCGCCTCTTCACTGTTGACGTTGAGACTGGTGTTTTGCGGGTACTATTTAATGAAGCTGCCAGTTGAGGACCTGTGATGCGTCTGTTTCTCAAACTAGACACTAATGTCCTCTTGCTCAGTTGTGCACCGGGGCCTCCCACTCCTCTTTCTATTCTGGTTAGAGCCAGTTTGCGCTGTTCTGTGAAGGGAGTAGTACACAGCGTTGTACGAGATCTTCAGTTTCTTGGCAATTTCTCGCTTGGAATAGCCTTCATTTCTCAGAACAAGAATAGACTAACGAGTTTCAGAAGAAAGTTATTTGTTTCTGGCCATTTTGAGCCTGTAATTGAACCCACAATTGATGATGCTCCAGGTACTCCCAAAGCCAACACCTCCTTTGGCCGCCATTCCTTCCAGTTCTCTGCTGCCAATGACTGGAACGAATTGCAAAAATCTCTGAAGCTGGAGACTCTTATCTCCCTCACTAACTTTAAGTATCAGTTGTCAGAGCACCTTACCGATCACTGCACCTGTACACAGCCCATCTGAAATTAGCCCACCCAACTACCTCATCCCTATATTGTTATTTATTTTGCTCTTTTGCACCCCAGTATCTCTATTTGCACATAATCTCTTGCACATCTAGCATTCCAGTGTTAATACTATTGTAATTATTTTGCACTATAGCCTATTTATTGCCTTACCTCCATAACTTGCTACATTTGCACACACTGTATATATATTTTCTGTTGTATTTTTGACTTTACGTTTTTTACCCCATATGTACAGTGGGGAAAAAAAGTATTTAGTCAGCCAACAATTGTGCAAGTTCTCCCACTTAAAAAGATGAGAGAGGCCTGTAATTTTCATCATAGGTACACGTCAACTATGACAGACAAAATGAGAAAATAAAATCCAGAAAATCACATTGTAGGATTTTTAATGAATTTATTTGCAAATTATGGTGGGAAATAAGTATTTGGTCAATAACAAAAGTTTCTCAATACTTTGTTATATGCCCTTTGTTGGCAATGACACAGGTCAAACGTTTTCTGTAAGTCTTCACAAGGTTTTCACACACTGTTGCTGGTATTTTGGCCCATTCCTCCATGCAGATCTCATCTAGAGCAGTGATGTTTTGGGGCTGTCGCTGGGCAACACAGACTTTCAACTCCCTCCAAAGATTTTCTATGGGGTTGGGATCTGGAGACTGGCTAGGCCACTCCAGGACCTTGAAATGCTTATTACGAAGCCACTCCTTCGTTGTCCGGGCGGTGTGTTTGGGATCATTGTCATGCTGAAAGACCCAGCCACGTTTCATCTTCAATGCCCTTGCTGATGAAAGGAGGTTTTCACTCAAAATCTCACAATACATGGCCCCATTCATTCTTTCCTTTACACGGATCAGTCGTCCTGGTCCCTTTGCAGAATTACAGCCCCAAAGCATGATGTTTCCACCCCTATGCTTCACAGTAGGTATGGTGTTCTTTGGATGCAACTCAGCATTCTTTGTCCTCCAAACACGACGAGTTGAGTTTTTACCAAAAAGTTCTATTTTGGTTTCATCTGACCATATGACATTCTCCCAATCCTCTTCTGGATCATCCAAATGCACTCTAGCAAACTTCAGACGGGCCTGGACATGTACTGGCTTAAGGAGGGGGACACGTCTGGCACTGCAGGATTTGAGTCCCTGGCGGCGTAGTGTGTTACTGATGGTAGGCTTTGTTACTTTGGTCCCAGCTCTCTGCAGGTCATTCACTAGGTCCCCCCGTGTGGTTCTGGGATTTTTGCTCACCATTCTTGTGATCATTTTGACCCCACGGGGTGAGATCTTGCGTGGAGTCCCAGATCGAGGGAGATTATCAGTGGTCTTGTATGTCTTCCATTTCCTAATAATTGCTCCCACAGTTGATTTCTTCAAACCAAGCTGCTTACCTATTGCAGATTCAGTCTTCCCAGCCTGGTGCAGGTCTACAATTTTGTTTCTGGTGTCCTTGGACAGCTCTTTGGTCTTGGCCATAGTGGAGTTTGGAGTGTGACTGTTTGAGGTTGTGGACAGGTGTCTTTTATACTGATAACAAGTTCAAACAGGTGCCAGTAATACAGGTATCGATTGGAGGACAGAGGAGCCTCTTAAAGAAGAAGTTACAGGTCTGTGAGAGCCAGAAATCTTGCTTGTTTGTAGGTGACCAAATACTTATTTTCCACCATAATTTGCAAATAAATTCATTAAAAATCCTACAATGTGATTTTCTGGATTTTTTTCCCTCAATTTGTCTGTCATAGTTGACGTGTACCTATGATGAAAATTACAGGCCTCTCTCATCTTTTTAAGTGGGAGAACTTGCACAATTGGTGGCTGACTAAATACTTTTTTTCCCCACTGTAACTCTGTGTTGTTTTTATCGCACTGCTTTGCTTTATCTTGGCCAGGTCGCAGTTGTAAATGAGAACTTGTTCTCAACTGGTTTACCTGGTTAAATAAAGGTGAAATAAAAAATAAATAAAAAACTCAACTAGTCTCAAGAAGGTCTTTAATCAGCACAACAGTTTTCAGCTGTGCTAACATAATTGCAAAAGGGTTTTCTAATTATCAATTAGCCTTTTAAAATGTTAAACTTGGATTAGCAAACCATTGGAACACAGGACTGATGGTCGCCTATGTAGATATTCCATTAAAAATCAGCCGTTTCCAGCTACAATAGCCATTTACAACATTAAGAATGTCTACACTGTATTTCTGATCAATTTGATGTTATTTTAATGGCCCCTAAAGTTGCTTTCTTTCGAAAACAAGGACATTTCTAAGTGACCCCAAACCTTTGAACGGTAGTGTAGCTTATTTTTGGTCGCAGATTCAGGAATGGTTGAAAAGATTCAACATTTACTTTGAACTAACTCTGCAAATAGTGCTGCTGGGTGATTTGATAAGTCCTAGTCAATCGATCAATAATATAATAATTCTCTTAGCAAAGGTGTTTATCTTTAATTGACAATCTGGAAACTGTGAGAATGGAAAGGTTCAGAACTTTTATGAAACATCACAGCACATTGGAAAAATATGTGCCAGCTATCAATCAAAACTGTATGGTCTTCAGAGATGGGTGGGAGGGGTTGAGGGTTGCTGAAGGCTGGGACTAAAAACAAAAGATAGCTACTGTAAAATATACTGTCCGTGAAATGTATGTATAAGCAGGAAGTGGAAGCCTAAGTATTGTTGTCTATTAGTTTACTCCATTTAGGGGAAGAGTGGTAGGGTAGGGTAAGGGGGAAATAATAAAGAAGGAAAATTATATTTAAAAAATATATTTAAAATAATATATACAGTGAGGGAAAAAAGTATTTGATCCCCTGCTGATTTTGTACGTTTGCCCACTGACAAAGAAATGATCAGTCTATAATTTTAATGGTAGGTTTATTTGAACAGTGAGAGACAGAATAACAACAACAAAATCCAGAAAAACGCATGTCAAAAATGTTATAAATTGATTTGCATTTTAATGAGGGAAATAAGTATTTGATCCCCTCTCAATCAGAAAGATTTCTGGCTCCCAGGTGTCTTTTATACAGGTAACGAGCTGAGATTAGGAGCACACTCTTAAAGGGAGTGATCCTAATCTCAGCTTGTTACCTGTATAAAAGACACCTGTCCACAGAAGCAATCAATCAATCAGATTCCAAACTCTCCACCATGGCCAAGACCAAAGAGCTCTCCAAGATTGTAGACCTACACAAGGCTGGAATGGGCTACAAGACCATCGCCAAGCAGCTTGGTGAGAAGGTGACAACAGTTGGTGTGATTATTCGCAAATGGAAGAAACACAAAATAACTGTCAATCTCCTTCGGCCTGGGGCTCCATGCAAGATCTCACCTCGTGGAGTTGCAATGATCATGAGAACGGTGAGGAATCAGCCCAGAACTACACGGGAGGATCTTGTCAATGATCTCAAGGCAGCTGGGACCATAGTCACCAAGAAAACAATTGGTAACACACTACGCCATGAAGGACTGAAATCCTGCAGCGCCCGCAAGGTCCCCCTGCTAAAGAAAGCACATATACAGGCCCGTCTGAAGTTTGCCAATGAACATCTGAATGATTCAGAGGAGAACTGGGTGAAAGTGTTGTGGTCAGATGAGACCAAAATTGAGCTCTTTGGCATCAACTCAACTCGCCGTGTTTGGAGGAGGAGGAATGCTGCCTATGACCCCAAGAACACCATCCACACCGTCAAACATGGAGGTGGAAACATTATGCTTTGGGGGTGTTTTTCTGCTAAGGGGACAGGACAACTTCACCGCATCAAAGGGACGATGGACGGGGCCATGTACCATCAAATCTTGGGTGAGAACCTCCTTCCCTCAGCCAGGGCATTGAAAATGGGTCGTGGATGGGTATTCCAGCATGACAATGACTCAAAACACACGGCCAAGGCAACAAAGGAGTGGCTCAAGAAGAGGCACATTAAGGTCCTGGAGTGGCTTAGCCAGTCTCCAGACCTTAATCCCATAGAAAATCTGTGGAGGGAGCTGAAGGTTCGAGTTGCCAAACGTCAGCCTCGAAACCTTAATGACTTGGAGATGATCTGCAAAGAGGAGTGGAACAAAATCCCTCCTGAGATGTGTGCAAACCTGGTGGCCAACTACAAGAAACATCTGACCTCTGTGATTGCCAACAAGGGTTTTGCTACCAAGTACTAAGTCATGTTTTGCAGAGGGGTCAAATACTTATTTCCCTCAATTAAATGCAAATAAATTCGTAACATTTTTGACATGCGTTTTTCAGGATTTTTTTGTTGTTATTCTGTCTCTCACTAAACCTACCATTCAAATTATAGACTGATCATGTCTTTGTCAGTGGGCAAACGTACAAAATCAGCAGGGGATCAAATACTTTTTTTCCCTCACTGTATTTACCCAGAAGTATTTATGGGGGATTGGAAATTATGCAGACAATTACATTGGTAGAAGCCACAATCTCTCTGCAATATTAAAGCTGATCTATCCCCCCCCCCCCCCAAAAAAAGTATACAGCAGAAAAGGGTGTTATTGTCACCATAAAAGGTGAATGACGGGTGTTATTCAGGCGGAGTTATGATGCTCGTTCACGCGTGCACAGTTTTACGACAGGTCTGATTTATACTGAACGCAACATGCAACAATTTCAACGATTTTACTTAGTTACAGTACATATAAGGAAGTCAGTTAATAGAAATCAATTCATTAGGCCCGAATCTATGGATTTCACATGACTTGACTGGGCAGGGGCGCAGCCATGGGTGGGCCTGGGAGGGCATAGGGCCATCCACTTGGGAGCCAGGCCACCCATTGGGGAGCAAGGCCCAGCCAATCAGAATGAGTTTTTCCCCACAAAAGGGCTTTATTACAGACAGAAATACTCCTCAGTTTCATCAGCTGTCCGGGTGGCTGGTCTCAGATGATCCCGCTGGTAAAGAAGCCGGATGTGGAGGTCCTGGGCTGGCCTGGTTACACGTGGTCTGCGCTTGTGAGGCTGGTTGGACGTACTGCCAAATTCTCTAAAATGATGTTGGATGCGGTTTATGGTAGAGAAATGAACATTCAATTCTCTGGCAAAGTTCTGGTGGACATTCCTGCAGTCATCATGCCAATTGCTAACTCCCTCAAAACTTGAGACATCTGTGGCATTGTGTTGTGTGACAAAACTGCACATTTTAGCGTGGCCTTTTATTGTCCCCCAGCACAAGGTGCACCTGTGTAATGATCATGCTCTTTAATCAGCTTCTTGATATGCCACAACTTTCAAAGTGGATGGATTATCTTGGCAAAAGAGAAGTACTCACTAACAGGGATGTAAACAAAATAGAGAAATAAGCTTTTTGTGCGTATGGAACATTTCTGGGATATTTTATTTCAGCTCATGAAACATGGGACCAACACTTTACATGTTGCGTTTATATTTTTGTTCAGTATATAACGGGAAACATGCGTATGTATTGCGTGCGCCAAGTTTATAAATCACAATATTTCTCTGCGTGCAGTCTTTTCAGTAATAGTTTAAAATGTACGCAGCGTTTATACAGTATATAAAACCGTATACATTGGTATGGTACAGGAATGGTATGAAAACCTAGATACTGTTGCCCCTAGACGCTGGCTGATCTTGGGTCAGACTTGCATTTCCCCACTAATGGTTAAGGTTAGGATTGGGGGAGAGGAGGGGAAACTGATCCTAGATCTGTACCTAGGGAAAATTTCACCCTGGAGTGTTCAATGCAACAAACAATAGAAAAGGTCAAGATGGCATATTGTCAGACATTTATTTTTCTCTCTGCCCCTCTCATAGCCAGCATTGGACCTAAGACTCAAGGTATGAGACTTGTCTGAGACCTGAAGACTTGCATTAGCTCCCCAGTTAATGCCTAGGCTTTAGCTCAGCAGGCTAACACATTCTTGTGGCATGCAGGAAACCCTGGTTCGAACCTCGGTTGGTCACATGTAGGTCAAATGTGCACAGTGTGTATATCTCGGTGTATTAATCTGTGTGTGTGTGTGTGTGTGTGTGTGTGTATGTTTAGGAGCCCAACAGCAGCCACCCAACCCTGATTACTCTGAAGGTAGACCCAGATGGATTCTTCCTTTACTGGACTGGTGGGGCCAACATGGTAAGTCTATTATTTTCTCTCTTTCTCTTCCTTACACAGTAGTTACTCACTTTCTACATTTACATTTACATTTACATTTGAGTCATTTAACAGACGCTCTTATCCAGAGCGACTTACAGTAGTGAGTGCATACATTTTTCATACCTTTTTTCGCACGGGTGCCCATGGCTATGTAATTGAGATATGGCACTTGGAAATGTTACATGTATAACCTTTAAGTAGAAGAGAAGTACTTTCTCTTGTTATGACTGTCATCATCTTTCCTTTCTCAACCCCCTGTTCGCTCTCTTCCACCTCCTCCCTTCTTTAAGGTGGTCCTCTGTAGCTCAGCTGGTAGAGCACGGCGCTTGTAACGCCAGAGTAGTGTGTTTGATCCCCGGGACCACCCATACACAAAAATTTATGCACGCATGACTGTAAGTCGCTTTGGATAAAAGCGTCTGCTAAATGGCATATTATTGTTATTATTATTTAACTTAAACATAAAATCTCCCTCCTTCCCTAACATGGTGGGTCCTAGGCTTGGGTGATGATTGGCCAGGCCAATTAGGAGGGGGGTCAAAAAGAGGAGGTCACAATTCTGTTTGTTAATAATATAATAATAATATGCCATTTAGCAGACGCTTTTATCCAAAGCGACTTACAGTCATGTGTGCATAAATTTTTACGTTCATTTGTTTACATGGATATGCTTGAAACAAGCCATTCCACTTTGTTATTATCATGGAATTTCATTATGATTATTCAGGTTATTACTTAAATCAACAAATTAAGAAATGTCAGGTTGGAGAGGTAAAGAAAAAAATGACTGAGAAGCCCAGCTGGGCACTTTCCTACATTTGACATTTGCGAGAAGCAGGCTAGGTAGGCCTACTTCTTTGCGTGCTCAGGCACGCGCGCTCCATCAAAATTAACAGAACAGAGAAACCAGACACATGCTCATTGCTCACATGCAGAGCGTAAATGATGATATGAAATAAACGAAAACTTGTTTCTCACAAGTGTGAGAGGTTGTGAACTCTGCAAACAATGTTTCCACTCCGAGAATGAGAACGGTAAATTACTTTAATTAATATATGCATTAACAGACATTAGCGATAGCCTATAGCGATCTACATCCCAGCGCATCTAGTGTATTAGCTGCCTGAGCATCAAAGGACAGTTGGAAAGAGGATGAGATGTAGAAGGTTTAATAGACAGACCTAAGCTTGCAAAACATGCTTATAATCATTAGTAAACACTCCCTCTACAACAAAGCTTTCTTAGTGTCCAACAAGCTTTCTCTGAACACCTCCAAAACAAAGGTAATGTGGTTTGGTAAGAAGAATGCCCTTCTCCCCACCTGTGTGATTACTACCTCTGAAGGTTTAGAACTTGAGGTAGTCACCTCATACAAGTACTTGGGAGTATGGCTAGACGGTACACTGTCCTTCTCTCAGCACATATCCAAGCTAAGGTTTAATCTAGACTTGGTTTCCGCTTCTCTTTCACCCCAGCTGCCAAACTAACCCTGATTCAGATGACCATCCTACCCATGCTAGATTACGGAGACGTAATTTATAGATCGGCAGGTAAGGGTGCTCTCGAGCGGCTAGATGTTCTTTACCATTCCGCCATCAGATTTTTATAGGACTCACTGTACTCTGTAAACTGGTCATCTCTGTATAGCCGACGCAAGACCCACTGGTTGATGCTTATTTATAAAACCCTCTTAGGCCTCACTCCCCAATATCTGAGATACCTACTGCAGCCCTCATCCTCCACATACAACACCCGTTCTGCCAGTCACATTCTGTTAAAGATCCCCCAAAGCACACACATCCCTGGTTCGCTCCTCTTTTCAGTTCCCTGCAGCTAGCAACTGGAACGAGCTGCAAAAAACACTCAAACTGGACAGTTCTATCACCATCTCTAGATTCAAAGACTCAATCATGGACACTCTTACTGACGCTTGTGGCTGCTTCGTGTGATGTATTGTTGTCTTTACCTTTTTGCCCTTTGTGCTGTTGTCTGTGCCCAACAATGTTTGTACCATGTTTGTGCTGCTACCATGTTGTTGTCATGAGTTGCTGCCATGCTGTGTTGTTGTCTTAGGTCTCTCTTTATGTAGTGTTGTGGTGTCTCTCTTGTAATGATGTGTGTTTTGTCCTACCACTGCTTATAACTATAGGTTAAGTATAACTATAAGAAATCTAAGATGTAAATTATAAATTAACAACTGGGTGGTTTGAGCCCTGAATGCTGAATGGCTGAAAAAATCTAAATACGTTGGTAACCAGTTTATAATAGATGTCAAGATCAAGCTTCTTTGTAATAGCAGAGACAATCAATCCCCTCCTGCATCCCTGTTGCCTAAATTGTTTGTTGCGTTATTTTTTTATAGCGCCCCTGGTGTGCACATTCAATAATAGCGTATACCCCGGTATGGTACAGAAATGGTATGACAGTATGAACATCTGGTTACCACCCAACCCTAGTGGGTCCTCCTCTCTTTTTCTATCTCTCTAAAATGATGGTGAGTTCTTCCTTCTCTCGCTTTCTCTTTTCCCTCCCTTTCTTTCTCTCCACCCCCCCCCTCTCTCTCTCTCTCTCTCTCTCTGTCTAACATGATGAGTCCTCTAGCACTCTCTCTCTATCTGTATCTCTCTCCCCCCTCTCTCTCTTTTACACACACACACACACACACACACACACACACACACAGTCTTGTGCAACTAACCTTGTGGGGACACAAAATTCAGTCCCATTCAAAATCCTATTTTCCGTAACCCTTACCCTAACCTTAACCCAAAAACCTAACCCTAGCTCCTAACCCTAAAACTAACCCTAGCTCCTAACCCTAAAACAGCCCTAGCTCCTAACCCTAACCCTAAACCTAACCCTAATTCTAACCTTAACCCTAAACCCCCTAGAAATAGCATTTGACCTTGTGGGTATCCCCAGTTGGTCAAATTTTTGTTTGTTTACTATTCTTGTGGGGACTTCTGGTCCCCACAAGTATAGTTAAACACGTCCACACACACACACTCTCTCTGTCAATTCCTGATGTTGTTGTCCTGCTCTCCTCGACTCATTAGTGCAGATAGTTGGACTGCGTCCCAAATTGCACCATATTCCCTATATAGTGAACTACGTTTCACCAGAACTGTGTAGTAAAGTAGTGCACTATAAAGGGAATAGGGGACTATTTGGGACTCAGCCTCAGCCAGTTGGTCATGTGAGTGAGGGCCTCATGGATCGAATCAAATTTCAGGCCCCAAATTAAATCACTCTTCCCTCATCCCCCTCTCCCTCTATCAATATCTCTGTCTCTCTCTCCCCTTTTCTCTCTGTCTGCCTGCCACCCTTCTTTCTCTCTTTCTATCACTCCTTGTTCTCACTTTCTTTGCCTTTTTCACACTTTTTCATCACACATTTTTGTAGTGCTCCATCTCTCGATCTCTTCCTCTACCCTTCCTATGTCTGTCTGTCTGTCTGTCTGTCTGTCTGTCTGTCTGTCTGTCTGTCTGTCTGTCTGTCTGTCTGTCTGTCTGTCTGTCTGTCTGTCTGTCTTTCCGCAGTGTATTTACTCTAAAGGCATTTATGGAATGGCCTGTTAATACTGTGCAGTTAGGGGTGTGTTTGTCCGTGTGTTTGTGCGTGTGTTTGCCTGTTTGCGCGTGTGAGCCCTATCTGTGTTTACTGTGTCTGTGTGTCTGTGTGTGTGTGTTCTCTAGTAGGACACTAGGCCAGCCCTAGCCCAAGGGCTGTCGTTGACACTGTTTAGAATGCCCCAGGGAAGGATAAATGGAGCCTGCATCCAAAATGGCACCTTATTCCCTAGTTAGTGTACTACTTTTGACCAGGGCCCATAGGGAAATGAAGGCTTTGAGTACCAAATGGCACCCTATTCCCTATATAGTGCATTGCTTTTGAAACTAGTGCACTTTATAGGGAATAGGGAGCCATTTGGGACAAAGTCAGTCTAATAGGACTTATGAGGGTAGAACTCTGAAGCTATGAGTGGAATATGCTATTATTACAATTAATTATTTTTTAATTAATTAATTAATCTGCTATTATATCTAGATGGCATGGCTATAATTGCTACATCCAATAATAATCTGAGTTTTACTTATGTCTCTACGATAACCATGACCAGAAGTACAGGAAGGTCAAATTACACGTCCATGAATTCTTCACTTCTCCCAACTCTATTGTTTAATCTCTCCCCCTCTCCTCCCCCTCTCCCTCCTCTCAATATCGTCCCAGTCAGTCACCTTTCTTCTGACTTCTCTCCACCTCCCTCCCTCCCTCTTTTCTTGTTATTGAAAAACTAATCCACCCTCTATTCTTCTTCTATCAATCTCTTTCTTGTCTTAGGGTCTATTCTCATTGACAAGAATTAAGGAGAATTTCGAGATATTCTCGTGAGGTATCGATTCTCGAGAGACATTACTGTAATGTAAACTTGCGTATTTCGCACTCTAACGCTACCTCCGGAGGTCTCGCACGACACTCACTTGACAGTTGCCCCCCGCTAAGCAGGGCAGTGAAAACAAAATTGTCTCATTGAGCCCAACATTCATACAGAATAAATACTAATAGCAGAGCAATGTTTTTGAAACAGCTGAAATGTATAGACATTTTCAATATATTTTAGACTTGTTTTATTGAGTTTTCACCTGAAATTGCAGGACCAGCCTGTTACATTCTGAAATTGTCACGGTATCTTTAAGAAAGGGGAGGCACTGCAAGAAGCATTTTTATTTATTTATTTATTTCACCTTTATTTAACCAGGTAAACCAGTTGAGAACAAGTTCTCATTTACAACTGCGACCTGGCCAAGATAAAGCAAAGCAGTGCGATAAAAACAACAACACAGAGTTACATATGGGGTAAAACAAAACAAAGTCAAAAATACAACAGAAATACATATATATACAGTGTGTGCAAATGTAGCAAGTTATGGAGGTAAGGCAATAAATAGGCTATAGTGCAAAATAATTACAATTAGTATTAACACTGGAATGATAGATGTGCAAGAGATGATGTGCAAATAGAGATACTGGGGTACAAATGAGCAAAATAAATAACAATATAGGGATGAGGTAGTTGGGCGGGCTAATTTCAGATGGGCTGTGTACAGGTGCAGTGATCGGTAAGGTGCTCTGACAACTGATGCTTAAAGTTAGTGAGGGAGATAAGTGTCTCCAGCTTCAGAGATTTTTGCAATTTGTTCCAGTCATTGGCAGCAGAGAACTGGAAGGAATTGCGCCAAAGGAGGTGTTGGCTTTGGGGATGACCAGTGAGATATACCTGCTGGAGCGCAGACTACGGGTGGGTGTTGCTATGGTGACCAATGAGCTAAGATAAGGCGGGGATTTGCCTAGCAGTGATTTATAGATGGCCTGGAGCCAGTGGGTTTGGCGACCGAATATGTAGTGAGGACCAGCCAACAAGAGCGTACAGGTCACAGTGGTGGGTATTATATGGGGCTTTGGAGACAAAACGGATGGCACTGTGATAGACTACATCCAATTTGCTGAGTAGAGTGTTGGAGGCTATTTTGTAAATGACATCGCCGAAGTCAAGGATCGGTAGGATAGTCAGTTTTACGAGGGCATGTTTGGCAGCATGAGTGAAGGAGGCTTTGTTGCGAAATAGGAAACCGATTCTAGATTTAACTTTGGATTGGAGATTCTTAATGTGAGTCTGGAAGGAGAGTTTACAGTCTAACCAGACACCTAGATATTTGTAGTTGTCCACATACTCTAGGTCAGACCCGTTCGAGAGTAGTGATTCTAGTCGGGTGGGCGGGTGCAAGCAGCGTTCGGTTGAAGAGCATGCATTTAGTTTTACTAGTGTTTAAGAGCAGTTGGAGGCTACTGAAGGAGTGTTGTATGGCATTGAAGCTCGTTTGGAGGTTTGTTAACACAGTGTCCAATGAAGGGCCAGATGTATACAAAATGGTGTCGTCTGCGTAGAGGTGGATCTGAGAGTCACCAGCAGCAAGAGTGACGTCATTGATATACACAGAGAAAAGAGTCGGCCCAAGAATTGAACCCTGTGGCACCCCCATAGAGACTGCCATAGGTCCAGACAACAGGCCCTCCGATTTGACACATTGAACTCTATCTGAGAAGTAGTTGGTGAACCAGGCGAGGCAGTCATTTGAGAAACCAAGGCTATTTAGTCTGCCAATAAGAATGCGGTGGTTGACAGAGTCGAAAGCCTTGGCCAGGTCAATGAAAACAGCTGCACAGTACTGTCTATTATCGATCGCGGTTATAATATCGTTTAGGACCTTGAGCGTGGCTGAAGTGCACCCATGACCAGCTCGAAACCGGATTGCATAGCGGAGAAGGTACGGTGGGATTCGAAATGGTCGGTGATCTGTTTGTTGACTTGGCTTTCAAAAACTTTTGAAAGGCAGGGCAGGATGGATATGGGTCTGTAACAGTTTGGATCTAGAGTGTCACCGCTTTGAAGAGGGGGATGACCGCGGCAGCTTTCCAATCTCTGGGGATCTCAGACGTTACGAAAGAGAGGTTGAACAGGCTAGTAATAGGGGTTGCGACAATTTGGCGGCTAGTTTTAGAAAGAAAGGGTCCAGATTGTCTAGCCCAGATGATTTGTAGGGGGTCCAGATTTTGCAGCTCTTTCAGAACATCAGCTGTCTGGATTTGTGTGAAGGAGAAGCGGGGGGGGCATGGGCAAGTTGCAGCGGAGGGTGCAGAGCTGGTGGCCGGGGTAGTGGTAGCCAGGTGGAAAGCATGGCCAGCCGTAGCAAAATGCTTGTTGAAATTCTCGATTATTGTAGATTTATCGGTGGTGATAGTGTTTCCTAGCCTCAGTGCAGTGGGCAGCTGGGAGGAAGTGCTCTTACAGTGTCCCAAAACTTTTTGGAGTTAGTGCTACAGGATGCAAATTTCTGTTTGAAAAAGTTAGCCTTTGCTTTCCTAACTGCTTGTGTATATTGGTTCCTAACTTCCCTGAAAAGTTGCATATCGCGGGGGCTATTTGATGCTAATGCAGTACGCCACAGGATGTTTTTGTGCTGGTCAAGGGCAGTCAAGTCTGAGGAGAACCAGGGGCTATATCTGTTCTTAGTTCTGTATTTTTTGAATGGGGCATGTTTATTTAAGATTGAGAGGAAATTACTTTTAAAGAACAACCAGGCATCCTCTACTGACGGAATGAGATCTATATCCATCCAGGATACCTGGGCCAGGTCAATTAGGAAGGCCTGCTCGCTGAAGTGTTTTTGGGAGCGTTTGACAGTGATGAGGGGTGGTCGTTTGACCGCGGACCCGTTACGGACGCAGGCAATTATAATAATTTGTGTGAGATTGAGGGCATCTAGTTTAGATTGTAGGATGGCCGGGGTGTTAAGCATATCCCAATTTAGGTCACCAAGCAGTACGAACTCTGAGGATAGATGGGGGCAATCAATTCACATATGGTGTCCAGGGCACAGCTGGGGGCTGAGGGGGGTCTGTAGCAAGCGGCAACAGTGAGAGATTTATTTCTGGAAAGGTGCATTTTTAGAAGTAGAAGCTCAAACTGTTTGGGCACGGACCTGGATAGTACAATAGAGCTCTGCAGGCTATCTCTACAGTAGATTGCAACTCCACCCCCTTTGGCAGTTCTATCTAGACGGAAAATGTTATAGTTGGGGATGGAAATTTCAGAATTTTTGGTTGCCTTCCTAAGCCAGGATTCAGACACTGCTAGAACATCAGGGTTGGCGGAGTGTGCTAACGCAGTGAATAACTCAAACTTAGGAAGGAGGCTTCTGATATTTACGTGCAGAAAACCAAGACTTTTACGGTTACAGAAGTCAACAAATGATAGCTCCTGGGGAGTAGGAGTGATACTGGGGGCTGCAGGGCCTGGGTTAGCCTCTACATCACCAGAGGAACAGAGGAGGGCTAGAATAAGGATACGACTAAAGGCTTTAAGAACTGGTCTTCTAGTGCGTTGGGTACATAGAATAAAGGGGGCAGTTCTCCGGGCGTTGTAGAAAAGATTCAGGGCATTATGTACAGAAAAGGATATGGAAGGATATGAGTACAGTTCAGGTAACCCTAAGCGTTGGGTAACAATGAAAGAGATAGCGTCACTGGAGGCACCGATTGAGCCGGTCTCGGCGTGTATGGGGGGTGGAACAAAGGAACTATTTGAGGCAGTTTGAGAGGGACTAGGGGTTCTACAGTGATATTGTATAATAAGAACTAACCCAAACAGCAATAGGCAAGGCATAATTGACATTGGAGAGAGGCATAAACCAGTTATTAGAGAGAGCTAAGACAACAACTGGAAATAGCGATAACGTTTGGGCTAAGGCTAAACAGAATAAACAGGACAGGGTACCGTGTAAAGGAACAGTCCAGCAGGCATCAGCTGTGCAGCTGAGTGATCATAAGGTCCAGTGAACAGCAATATGTGAGTCCGAGAGCAGTTCAAATTGGTGCTTCAGCACAGCTAGCAGGGAGCACAGTTGTAGTTTGCGTGTGCTAGCGGGCCGGGGCTGGCAGATGGATCTTCGTGGTCGCCGCAACGGGAAGCCTGTTGAAACCACATCAGACTATTTCGACCGGCAAACCAGTCGTGTTGGATCGGCGGGGCTCAGTGTCAACACTAGGAGGTCCCGTCCGGTTGATAGAGAGGTAGATAGCCGGGAGATGGGCCTGAGGCTAGCTCAAGGCTAACTGGTGCTTGCTATAGGGCAATGGTAATCAGCCAACAACAGGTTGCAGCTAGCTAGCTGGTTGCGATGATCCGGCGCTAGGGTCCAGTGATTCCGGCAGAAAGTCCAATAAGCTCAGGGTCGATAGCACGCTGGGTCGATAGCACGCTGTGCAGACTGGCCGACGAATTGTCCAGGCTAGAGCTAAAGCTGGCTGGTGGATAGTGTAGGCCACGGACAGTGGTGAAGACGCTAACGGTGACTAATAGCAAGTAGCCATTCAGTTGCAGCTACACTAGTTTCAGCTAGTTTCAGCTTACGGTTCTTGATGAAAGTTATAAAGAAATAATAGAATCCTTTCCACGTTGGGTGAGGCGGGTTGCAGGAAAGTATATTTAGTTAAAGAATGAAAAGTAAAAATTGAGAAATATATACAAAATAGACAAAAAAACTAGAAACAGGATATTTACACAAGGAGAATGAATAAAAGCGACCGCACTGCTACGCAAGACTGCAAGAAGCATGCAGCATGAAGCTTATCAACTCACCAGGGGAATTATAAAAGTTGTCAATCACAATTTTGCGCTTACCTCATATAATGACTTTCAGGATTTTGATAAAATGAAGCTTGGTTTGTTCTAAGGTAACTTTATTACGCTAAAACCGTACTTTTATATTCCTATGAGAGGGGTAAACGTTCATGTTTGAAATGCTAACGTAAGCTGTGTTATTGTCTTTCAAGCTACATGCGTCTATGAACGATAAAATAAACAATTTTATTGTCTGCACATGCTTGTGAATTGTTGCATTATTCAAGAGTGTAATATTGTTTGGTTACATTATTCAAGATTGTTTCTAGCTAATATGTTTTAGAGGAAAAGATGCTCACATTGTTGAATAGTGTGCAAGCTTACTGGCTAGTCAGGGGCTACAGTGATACTGAAATTAACTGTAAATTTGGAGCTGCAGAGCAAGAATGTCACGTTGCCAGCCACAATTAAAGGTAAGGCAAGGATGTAATGTAAATTGAAAAGTTTATGTACATAATATGTAAATTGAAATCTCGTTGCGCTGCCTCTCCTTAAATGTTAGTCAATGAGAATAGCCTTTGAGTTAGGTGTTTCTATAGAAGAGGAAATTAGCAGGACTTTTGTTATTATTTTGCTCCTCCAGCTATTCTTTCACCGTTTATCCCCCTCTCAATCTCCCTCTTTCCTCAGTCTTAGAGGTCGGCGTGGGCTGTTTGTCTCTTTTTCCCCCCCTCTGTCTCTCGTGCGCACACGTGCTCTCTCTCTCTCTCTCTCTCTCTCTCTCTCTCTCACTCTCACTCTCACTCTCACTCTCACTCTCACTCTCACTCTCACTCTCACTCTCACTCTCTCACTCATACTCATTTCAGACCGAAGATGTGGTATATTACCTGCACCTTTCAAACAGCCCCTTCTTTACCACTTTCTTGCAGGTATGTGCAAAGCTGTCATCAAGGCAAAAGGTGTGGCTACTTTGAAGAATCTAAAATATCAAATATATTTTGATTTGTTTAACAATTTTTACAATTGATTCTATATGTGTTATTTCATAGTTTTGATGTCTTCACTATTATTCTACAATGTAGAAAATAGTAAATATAAAGAAAAACCCTTGAATGAGTAGGTGTGTCCAAACTTTTGACTGGTACTGTAGGTACTACAAAAGTACTACTTTTACCACTTTTAGTCTTGAACTCTTTGGTTGTTTACTACACTTGTCATTCTGTTTAGCACATGGCCTCACATGTGAATCCTTAAAGAGATAGGTGGGGCTAAGCCTTAAGAGGGTGTGAACGATGCTGAATGGCTGTAGACAAAGAAGCGCTCTCCAGTAGGTGTACCAAAACATTCAAGGTCCATTTTATCAAGTTGATCAACTTTCAAAGCAGAATTACTTTCCCATTGTTCCTCAACTGCAGTGTATGAAATACAATTTATTCATTGTAAAAAACACAATTTCAAATGTTGCTACATATGACCGAATCCAGGTGGTGGGTCACATATTACTTTCAGTTGTGTATATGACTATTTGATTACTTTATACATTTTCATTCCATCTCAGGCAGTAGCAGCCAGCCAGCCAAACGTCTAACGTTATCTCTGTTCTCCCCATACTGTACTGTCTTTAGTCATCCTATTTAGCTAGGCTAGCCTGCCTAAATATGCTGCAGAGCTGTCTGACTAAATACTTTTTCTAGTTCTTCAAAGTAGATAAGGCATACTTCCACAAACTCTCTATCCCTCTCTCTAGTTGTGTTGTCTACCAGTGGAGGCTCCTCAAAGGAGGAAGTGGAGGACCATCCTCCTCAGTGAATTTTTTTTTTTTTTTTTTTAGGTGAAACATTAAAAAAGTTATCCTTTATAAATAAAACTATACTAAATATATTCACGTCAGCAAATAATTGATTAACACACACTGTTTTTCAAGGAAGGTCTACAGTAGCCTCAACAGCACTCTGTAGGGTAGCACCATGGTGTAGCCGGAGGGGAGCTAGTTTCCGTCATCCTATGGGTACATTGACTTCAATACAAAACCTAGGAGGCTCATGGTCCTCACCCCCTTCCATAGACTTACACAGTAATTATGACAACTTCCGGAGGACGTCCTCCAACATCAGAGCTCTTGCAGCATGAATTGACATGTTGTCCACCCAATCAAAGGCTCAGAGAATGAATTTAGTACTGAAATAATAAGCTACAGCTAGCTAGCTAGCACTGCAGTGCAAAAACTGTGGTGAGTAGGTGACTCAAAGAGCGAGAAATACAATAGTTGAACAGTTTTGACCAAATTCATTTCTTAAATAATGAAGGAGAAGCGAGAGAGAGAGACAAAGAGAGAGAGCTATATTTCATAGTATATATATTTTTTACTTTCACTTACTTAGCTAGCAAATGCAGCTAGCTAGTTTAGCCTACTCAAACACCCGGCTCAAACAGAGAGGGATGCTATGTTAGCTGGCTGGCTATGGCTATCCAACACTGGAACTCTTCCAAGTCAAGGTAAGCTTTTGGTTTGACTAATTTATTGCCATCGGGGACCACCGGTGTAACTGCTAAACTGCTTGCTGGCTGTACACTGTACTGCATGATTGTAGCGGGTTTACTAACGCATTAGTTATAGTAGCTATGTTGACTATGACGCTAGCAAATATGGTGACAACGATGTAGGCTGTGTGTAGCGGTTAGCGGTTATGATATGAAGGTTTGGCTTGGAAAAGTTTTTTTCGCCTGGTCACAGACAGCTGATGTGTTGTGCACTGAAGTCCACAAGCAAAGGGAAAAGGTGAGAGGAGGAGAGCACGTAGATGCGAGAAGGAATTATACAACGAGCAAAATGATAATTCTGTTTGTATGTGGTGTATTCATTCCTCCAATTCTGTTGAAAAAAAATCTTCAACAGAAGCAAACTGAATGAAACGGGAAAACATACCTGTATTTGTCCAATAGAAACTCTTGTTTGCAACTGTTGGACTACTGATTACACCCTAGATCAGCTAGATGCAGGCAAGAGTGTGCAAGGCGGTATTGAATGTGTCACTGTCTGTCACCTTGATTACTCCAATTTTTCTCTCGACCTGTGCACCTACGTTGTAAACTTTTATTCATAGGCTAGGTTGTAGCAACCTCATGGTGGGTATAGGGAAAATTTGAATATCATATAGTAGCCTAAACCTATCAGTGTTACATTGAGCTGGGTGAATGGAATATGAATGACAGTCATCCAATATGCTGTAATAGAAATAAGGCCATGCTCATAAAAAATTAATTGTCCTCCCTCATCGTAAACGTCACCAACCGCCACTGTTGTCTACATTCCTCTCTCATGCAGCAGCATATACGGTCTGTGTGTATCTAACCTAATGTTGCAGGAGTAAAAGTGTATCCACCTGAAAAAAACAGGCTCAATGGATTATGGTCATTGTAGTTAATTACCACATTTCTTCGCTGAAATAGGTTGAATATTTAACTCCCTTCAGCCCATCGTCCCATATAGTTCTTGACATCATTTTGCTCTTTAATAATTTGATTTCTCTCTAGAGAAACGGCACATTGGGCTCACAAAAAAAAGTAATTGAACAGACATCGGCCAATTAGTTGTTTAATAACCAAGAAAATACAAATGAAAATGTGGTTAATCGCGCAGCACTAATAATTTGGAGGTGTATATTAAACAAGTAATAGTAAATAATAGATTTGATTTGATTTGTATAGCACTTTTCATTACAGCAAGAATCTCAAAGACGCTCTTATAACAGAAAAACAAAACATTTCAGTTAGCCTTTTGACAGTTCTGGGTGGAAGATCTTCCACGGTCAACCACAGAGGCAGGAGCAAGTCCAACAGGTCATATCCTGTGTCCGATCCACTCTCCATGCGCACCTTCCTCACCCGCACCTTCCACACCTCTTCCAACAGAGGCCCAGATGAAGGGTTGAGCAGTGGGGAAAACGATGGTCAGATGATCCAGGGGGGGAAACTAGTCATAAGTCAGGTCACCTCTTGCCATCCCCAGTCGTAGACTCCTTGGTAAACTCCTCCGAAAAACATATAGCACCCACCTGGATGAAGCCATGCAGCCACTAAGCTTAGGCCGCATGAAGCTCACTATAGTCAAAAGGGATAGTCCACTTTGGAATAAACTAATCAGGAAAAACTTTAATGATCCTCTGCCATCTTCAACAGTCAACCCAGAAAATGAAAATGGGTTCTGTAAATGTTCCCAGAACATTCGCATTCGTTCAAGCCCTGTCAAGTTGGTTGTTGATCATTGCTAGACAGCCATTTCCAGGTCTTGTCATAGATTTTCAAGCCGATTTTAAGTCAAAACTGTAACTCGGTCACTCTGAATATACAAATGATTAAATTGACATTTTGTTACACTGGCCTACACACAATACCCCATAATGTCAAAGTGGAATTATGTTTTTAGACATTTGTACAAATTAGTTATAACTGAAAAGCTGAAATGCCTTGAATGAATAAGTATTCAACCCCTTTGTTATGGCAAGCCTAATAAGTTCAGGAGTAAAAATGTGCTTAACAAATCACACAATAAGTTGCATGGAATCATTCTGTGTGCAATAATAGTGTTTAACATTATTTTTGAATAACTACCTCATCTCTCTACACAACACGTACAATTATCTGCAAGGACCCTAAGTTGAGCAGTGAATTTCAAACACAGATTCAACCACTAAGACCAGGAAGGTTTTCCAATGCCTCGCATAGAAGGGAACCTATTGGTAGATGGGTAAAAAAAGCAGATATTGATTATCCATTTGAGCATGGTGAAGTTATTAATTACACTTTGGATGGTGTATTATTACACCCAGTCACTACAAAGATACACCCAGTCACTACAAAGATACAGGTGTCCTTGCTAACTCAGTTGCCAGAGAGGAAGGAAACCGCTCAGGGATTTCATTATGAGGTCAATGGTGACTTTAAAATGGTTATAGAGTTTAATGGCTGTGATAGGAGAAAACTGAGGATGGATCAACAACATTGTAGTTACACCACAATACTAACTTAAATGACAGAGTGAAAAGCAGGAATCCTGTACAGGAAAAAAAAGATTCCAAAACATGCATCCTGTTTGCAACAAGGCACTAAAGTAATACTGCAAAAAATTTGACGAAGAAAATAGCTTTATGTCCTGAGTACAAAGCGTTATGTTTTAGGCAAATCCAACACAACACATCACTGAGTACCACTCTTCATATTTTCAAGCGTGGTGGTGGATGCATCATGTTATGGGTATGCTTGTCATTGGCAAGGACAAGGGAGTTTTTTTTTTGCATAAAGATAAATGGAATAGAACTAAGCACAGGCAAAATCCTACAGGAAATCCTGGTTTAGTCTGCTTTCCAACAGACACTGAGACAAATTCACTTTTCAGCAGGACAATAACCTAAAACACAAGTCCAAATCTACACTGGAGTTGCTTACCAAGAAGACAGTGAATGTTCCTGAGTAGCCAAGTTACAGTTTACTTAAATCGGATTTAAAATCGATGGCAAGACTTGAAAATGGCTGTCTAACATTGATCAACAACCAACTTGACAGAGCTTAAATAATTTAAAAAAGAATAATGTGCAAATATTGTACAATCCAGGTGTGGAAAGCTCTTACAGACTTACTCAGAAAGACTCACAGCTGTAATCGCTGCCAAAGGTGATTCTAACATCTATTGACTCAGGGCGTTGAATACTTATCTAATCAAGATATTTGTTTTATTTTTCATTAATAATTTACAAATGTTAGACTTTTTCTTCCACTTTGACAGAGTATTTTGTGTAGATCTTAGACAACAAATGAGAATTCAGTCCATTTTAATTCCACTTTGGAAAAAGTCAAGGGGTGTGAAAATGTGGAAAAAGTCAAGGGGTGTGAGGTACCTGGCACCATCCCTACGGTGAAGCTTGCTGTTGATGGCAGACATTTTTTGGAAATACAGTGCATTCAGAAAGTATTCAGACCCCTTGACTTTTTTCCACATTTTGTTACGTTACAGCCTTATTAAAAAATTTATGAAATTGTTTAAAAACAAAGCAAAACCAGATGTTTTAAATTGTTTAGCAAATTTACTGTATAAAAATATATGGAAATATGACATTTACACAAGTATTCAGACCCTTTACTCAGTACTTTGTTGACACATCTTTGGCAGCGATTACAGCCTCGAGTCTTCTTGGGTATAACGCTACAAGCTTGGCATACCTGTATTTGGGGAGTTTCTCCCAAATAGTGGTGCAGCGGTTTAAGGCACTGCATCTCAGTGCTTGAGGCGTCACTACAGACCCCCTGGTTCGATTCCAGGCTGTATCACAACCGGCCGTGATTGGGAGTCCCATAGGGCGGTGCACAATTGGCCCAGCGTCGTCCGGGTTTGGCCGGTGTAGGCCGTAATTGTTTTGTTCTTAACTGACTTGCCTAGTTAAATAAAGATTTTTTAAAAAACACACAAAAAATTACAAATATATTCTCTGCATATCCTCTCAAGCTCTGTCAGGTTGGATGGGGAGCGTCGCTGCACAGCTATTTTCAGGTCTTTCCAGAGATGTTCGATCGGGTTCAAGTCCGGGTTCTGGCTGGGCCACTCAACGACATTCAGAGACATGTCCCGAAGCCACTCCTGCATTGTCTTGGCTGTAGGCTTAGGGTCGTTGTCCTGTTCGAAGGTGAACCTTCGCCCCAGTCTGAGGTCCTGAGCGCTCTGCAGCAGGTTTTCATCAAGGATCTCTCTGCCGCTGAAAAACATCCCCAAGGCACGATGCGGCCACCCCATGCTTCACCGTAGGGATTGTGCCAGGTGTCCTCCAGATGTGACGCTTGGCGTTCAAAGAGTTCAATCTTGGTTTCATCAGACCAGAGAATCTTGTTTTTCATGGTCTGAGAGTCTTTAGGTGCCTTTTGGCAAACTCCAAGCGGCTGTCATGTTCCTTTTACTGAGGAGTGGCTTCCGTCTGGCCACTCTACCATAAAGGCCTGATTGGTGGAGTGCTGCAGAGATGGTTGCCCTTCTGAAAGGTTGTCCTATTGCCACAGAGGAACTGTGGAGCTCTATCAGAGTGACCATCGGGTTCTTGGTCACCTCCCTGACCAAGGCCCTTTTCCCCCGATTGCTCAGTTTGGCCAGGCGGCCAGCTCTAGGCAGCGTCTTGGTGGTTCCAAACTTCTTCCATTTAAGAATGATGGAGGCCACTGTGTTCTTGGGGACCTTCAATGCTGCAGAAATGTTTTCCGACACAATCCTGTCTCGGAGCTCTACGGACAATTCCTTCGACCTCATTGGTTGGTTTTTGCTCTGACATGCATGGTCAACTGTGGGACCTTATATAGACAGATGTGTGCCTTTCCAAATCATGTCCAATCAATTGAATTTTTCACAGTTGGACTCCAATCAAATTGTAGAAACATCTCAAGGATGATCAATGGAAAAGGTATGCACCTGAGCTCAATTTAAAGTCTCATAGCAAAGGGTCTGAATAATTTCTGTTTTTTATTTTTTATAAATTTGCAAACATTTCTTAACCTGTTTTCGCTTTGTCATTATGGGGTGTTGTGTGTGTGTGGATTGATGAGGAAATTGTGTTATTTAATCCATTTTAGAATAAGGCTGTAATGTAACAGAATGTGGAAAAAGTCAAGGGGTCTGAATACTCTCCTGGCTTGGCCACTCAAAGTACCAGTCAAAAGTTTGGACACACCTACTCATTCAAGGGTATTTTCTTAATTTTTACGATTTTCCACATTGTAGAATAATACTGAAGACATCAAAACTATGAAATAACACATATGGAATCATGGAGTAACCAAAAAAGTGTTAAACAAATCAAAATATATTTTAGATTTTAGATTATTCAAAGTTGCCACCTTTTGCCTTGATGACTGCTTTGCACACTACAGTGAGGGAAAAAAGTAGTTGATCCCCTGCTGATTTTGTACATTTGCCCACTTACAGACATGATCAGTCTTTAATTTTAATGGTAGGTTCATTTGAACAGTGAGAGACAGAATAACAACAAAAAAATCCAGAAAAACGCATGTCAAAAATGTTATAAATTGATTTACATTTTAATGAGGGAAATAAGTATTTGACCCCTCTGCAAAACAGGGCGGCAGGTAGCTTAGTGGTTATGAGCGTTGTGCCAGTAACCGAAAGGGTGCTGATTCTAATCCCCGAGCCGACTAGGTGAAAAATCTGTCGATGTGCCTTTGAGCAAGGCACTTAACCCTAATTGCTCCTGTAAGTCGCTCTGGATAAGAGCGTCTGCTAAATGACAAAAAAGAACATTACTTGGTGGCAAAACCCTTGTTGGCAATCACAGAGGTCAGACGTTTCTTGTAGTTGGCCACCAGGTTTGCACACATCTCAGGAGGGATTTTGCCCCACTCCTCTTTGCAGATCTTCTCCAAGTCGTTAAGGTTTCGAGCCTGACGTTTGGCAACTCGGACCTTCAGCTCCCTCCACAGATTTTCTATGGGATTAAGATCTGGAGACTGGCTAGGCCACTCCAGGACCTTAATTTGCTTCTTCTTGAGCCATTCCTTTGTTTTGGGTCATTGTCATGCTGGAATACCCATCCACGACCCATTTTCAATGCCCTGGCTGAGGGAAGGAGGTTCTCACCCAAGATTTGACGGTACATGGCCCCGTCCATCGTCCCTTTGATGCAGTGAAGTTGTCCCATAGCAGAAAAACACCCCCAAAGCATAATGTTTCCACATCCATGTTTGACGGTGGGGATGGTGTTCTTGGGGTCATAGGCAACATGGCGAGTTGAGTTGATGGCAAAGAGCTCGATTTTGGTCTCATCTGACCACAACACTTTCACCCAGTTCTCCTCTGAATCATTCAGATGTTCATTGGCAAACTTCAGACGGCCCTGTATATGTGCTTTCTTGAGCAGGGGGACCTTGCGGGTGCTGCAGGATTTCAGTCCTTCACGGCGTAGTGTGTTACCAATTGTTTTCTTGGTGACTGTGGTCCCAGCTGCCTTGAGATAATGGACAAGATCCTCCTGTGTAGTTCTGGGCTGATTCCTCACCGTTCTGATGATCATTGCAACTCCACGAGGTGAGATCTTGCATGGAGCCCCAGGCCGAGGGAGATTGACAGTTATTTTGTGTTTCTTCCATTTGCGAATAATCGCACCAACTGTTGTCACCTTCTCACCAAGCTGCTTGGCGATGGTCTTGTAGCCCATTCCAGCCTTGTGTAGGTCTACAATCTTGTCCCTGACATCCTTGGAGAACTCTTTGGTCTTGGCCATGGTGAAGAGTTTGGAATCGTATTGATTGATTGCTTCTGTGGACAGGTGTCTTTTATACAGGTAACAAACTGAGATTAGGAGCACTCCCTTTAAGAGTGTGCTCCTAATCTCAGCTCGTTACCTGTATAAAAGACACCTGGGAGCCAGAAATCTTTCTGATTGAGAGGGGGTCAAATACTTATTTCCCTCATTAAAATGCAAATCAATTTATAACATTTTTGACATGCGTTTTTCTGGATTTTTGTTGTTGTTATTCTGTCTCTCACTGTTCAAATAAACCTACCATTAAAATTATAGACTGATCATTTCTTTGTCAGTGGCAAACGTACAAAATCAGCAGGGGATCAAATACTTTTTTCCCTCACTGTATATCAAATAAAATCTACGTGTATTTGTCACGTGCACAGTACACAGAAGGTGTAAACAGTACAGTGAAATGGTTACTTCCATATTTGTATAGTAGCAATAGTAACAATGTCAAAGACAGAAAGTGTCCAGATGATACAAATATTTTATACATATTTTATAATTATTAGATTACGCTTACCCAGACACACTTGTCTAAATTGATGGGTATTGTGAAATAAATGCTATAACCTCCCCCTTGCCACATGTATACTGAACAAAAATGCAACATGCAACAATTTCAAAGATTTTACTGAGTTCAGTTCATATAACGAAATCAGTCAATTGAAATAAATAAAGGAGGCCCTAATCTATGGATTTCACATTACTGTGAATACAGATATGCATCTGTTGGTCATAGGTATCTTTAAAAAAATTAAGGTAGGGGCGTGGATCAGAAAACCAGTCAATATCTGGTAGGACCATCATTTGCCTCCTGCAGCGCATAGAGTTGATCAGGCTCTTGATTTTGGCCTGTGGAATGTTGTCCCACTCCTCTTCAATGGCTGTGCGAAGTTGCTGGATATTGGTGGAACTGGAACATGCTGTCGTACGTTTAGATCCAGATCATCCCAAACATGCTCAATGTGTGACATGTCTGATGAGTATGCAGGCCAAGGAAGAACTGGGACATTTTCAGCTTCCAGGAATTGTGTACAGACCTTGCGACATGGGGCTGTGCATTATCATGCTGAAACATTAGGTGATGGCGTCGGATGAATGGCACGACAATGGGCCTTAGGATCTTGTCACCGTATCGCTGTAATAAAATGCAGTTGTGTTCGTTGTCCGTAGCTTATGCCTGCCTATACCATAACTCCACAGCCACCATGGGGCACTGTTCACAACGTTTACATCAGCCAACTGCTCGCCCACACTACGACATACATGTGCTCTGCGGTTGTGAGGCTAGTTGGACGTATTGCCAAATTCATGAAGAAATTAACATTCAATTCTCTGGCAACAGATGGCGTAGTTGTGTGTCCGTGTAAATAGCCTGTTTTTTGTATTTTTCGTACTTATTTCCCTATTACACCTTTCATCCTTCTACAAAATATACTTTCTTGCAACCCGCCTCACTCAGTGTGGAACGGATTATATTATTGACTTACCTTTTATCTAGAATCTCCAGTTGAAACTAGCTAGCCAGCTAACTAGCTACTTGCTATAAGCCACCGTTAGCGGTTTTCACCCAGAACATCGGATTTTCTGCCGGAATAACTGAATCACTGGACATTAACACCGGATCGCAACTAGCTAGCCGCAACCGGATGGATGTTGCTGTTGGCTAATCACCGCTGCCCCCGAAGCTAGCACCAGTTAACCTTAAGCTAGCCTCGAGCCAGGCCCATATCCTGGCTATCTACCTCTCTGTGTACCGGACGGGAGTAGCCAGCTAACTAGCTACTTGCTATTAGCCACCGTTAGCGGTTTTTCACAATTGTCCGTGGCCTGCACTACCTACCAGCCAGCTCTAGCCTGGACTATTATCGGCCAGTCTGCACTGTCTGCACAGCGCGTTATCGACCCAGAACATATCGTTTTTTCTGCCGGAATCACTGAATCATTGGACCTTTAATACCGGATCATCGCAACTAGCTAGCTGCAACCAAATGGATGTAGTTGTTGGCTAATCAGCCCTGAGCTACCTCTCTGTCAACCGGATGGGACCTCCTAGTGTTGACACGGAGCCCCGCCGATCCAACACGACTGGTCTGCCGACTAAATCTTCTGATGTGGTTTCAACAGGCTTCCCGTTACAACGTCGACCACGAAGATCCATCTGCTAGCCCCGGCCCACTAGCACACGCAAGCCGTGGCCTCTTGCTCGCCAGTGCTGTAGGAGCCCCCGAACTACCTCCGAACTCTCCTATTGCTGTTCACCGGACCTTATGATAACTCAGCTATACAGCTGATGCCTGCTGGACTGTTCCTTTATACAGTACTTCATCCTGTTTATGTTTAGCCTCAGCCCAAACTTTGTCGCCATTACCAGCTGTTATCTTAGCTCTCTCGAATAACACCTGTGATTGCTTTATGCCTCTCTCCCATGTCAATATGCCTTGCTTATTGCTGTTTCGGTTATTTCTTATTGTACTATTTCATTGTAGATCCCCCAGCCCAGCTCAACCTGCTCCTTTGTCCCACCCCCCATACACGCGGAGACCGACTGAATCGGTGCCTCCAGAGATGCTATCTCTTTCATCGTTACTAAAATGTAAATGTTACCCAACGCTTAGGTTTACCTCCACTGTACTCATATCCTTCCATATCCTTGTCTAAATGACTAAAATGTAAATGTTACCCAATGCTTAGGTTTACCTCCACTGTACTCATATCCTTCCATATCCTTGTCTTTACATAATGCCCTGAATCTATTCTACAATTTTGGCCGTCTCTATGGGGGTGCCACAGGGTTCAATTCTCGGGCCGACTCTATTCTCTGTGTATATCAATGATGTCGCTCTTGCTGCTGGTGATGCTCGGATCCACCTCTATGCGGACGACACCATTTTGTATACATCTGGCCCTTCATTGGACACTGTGTTAACAAACCTCCATACGAGCTTCAACGCCATAAAACACTCCTTCCGTAGCCTCCAACTGCTCTTAAACACTAGTAAAACTAAATGCATGCTCTTCAACCGAACGCTGCTTGCACCCGCCCACCCGACTAGAATCACTACTCTCGGCGGGTCTGACCTAGAGTATGTGGACAACTACAAATACCTAGGTGTCTGGTTAGACTGTAAACTCTCCTTCCAGACTCACATTAAGCATCTCCAATCAAAAGTTAGATCTAGAATCGGCTTCCTATTTCGCAACAAAGCCTCCTTCACTCATGCTGCCAAACATGCCCTCGTAAAACTGACTATCCTACCGTTCCTTGACTTTGGCGATGTCATTTACAAAATAGCCTCCAACACTCTACTCAGCAAATTGGATGTAGTCTATCACAGTGCCATCCGTTTTGTCACCAAAGCCCCATATACTACCCACCATTGTGACCTGTACGCTATTGTTGGCTGGCCCTCACTACATATTCGTTGCCAAACCCACTGGCTCCTGGTCATCTATAAATCACTGCTAGGCAAATCCCCGTCTTATTTTAGCTCACTGGTCACCATAGCAACACCCACCCGTAGTCTGCGCTCCAGCAGGTATATCTCACTGGTCATCCCCAAAGCCAACACCTCCTTTGGCCGCCATTCCTTGCAGTTCTCTGCTGCCAATGACTGGAACGAACTGGAAATCTCTGAAGCTGGAGACTTTTATCTCCCTCACTAACTTTAAGCGTCAGTTGTCAGAGCAGCTTACCGATCACTGCACAGCCATTCTGAAATTAGCCCACCCAACTACCTCATCCCCATATTGTTATTTATTTTGCTAATTTGCACCCCAGTATCTCTATTTGCACATAATCTTTTGCACATCTATCATTCCAGTGTTAATTATGAAATTTTAACTATTTTTGCAATATGGCCTATTTATTTATTGCCTTACCTCCATAACCTACTACATTTGCACACACTGTATATAGATTTTCTATTGTGTTATTGACTGTACGTTTTGTTTATCCCATATGTAACTCTGTGTTGTTGTTTTTATCGCACTGCTTTGCTTTATCTTGGCCAGGTCGCAGTTGTAAATGAGAACTTGTTCTCAACTGGCTTACCTGGTTAAATAAAGGTTAAATAAAAATAAAAATAAAATAAAGCGCTCTGGAGTCAGTATGCCAATTGCACGGTCCCTCAAAACTTGAGACATCTGTGGCATTGTTGTGTGACAAAACTGCACATGTTAGAGTGTCCTTTTATTGTCCCGAGCACAAGATGCACCTGCTGTAATTACCATGCTGTTTAATCAGCTTCTTGATATGCCACACCTGTCAGGTGGATGGATCCTGTCAAAGCATAAATGCTCACTAACAGGGATGTAACAAATTTGTGCACAACATTTGAGAGAAATAAGCTTTTTGTGTGTGTGGAAAATGTCTGGGATCTGTTATTTCAGATCATGAAACATGGGACTTTACTTGTTGCATTTATATTTTTGTTCAGTGTAGCTAAGTGGGTGGGTCACTATTGTCTAGATGTGTACATGTTCATGAAATACAATAGATGGCCATAATCACCCCCAGACACACCTGGCTAACTTGATGGTGAAGTGGAGGGTTTTGTTTAGACGTGTAGCTAGCTAGCTAAACAATGAATAATATTACTACACTGATCATACACGTAACGTTAGCTAGCGAGCCAGCAATCTAACGTTCCCTAGCTAGGTATCAGTATGCTTTAACTTGCAATGAAAACGACTTTCTGTCAAAATTAGAAACGTATAATATCTGAAAATGTAACTAGACTATTACCCGTATACATGGCTGAATGCTTCACGGCAGACTGGAACCATTTAACTCAGTTTTGTTTGTAGCTACGTCTTGTTTGGCCAGCATTGTGTCAAGTCACTCGTCACACTGGCCGTGGCGTGTGCAGAAAGTAGCCCATCACATCTTTTTCCAACTGATCTTTGCCAATAGTGCCTTTTAAATTCAGGGTAGCAAAGTTGAGAGCAGGAGCAACACTTTTGCAGTTCTTCATGATATCTTTCAAAAAAAGCTGCGGTAGAAAGGATTATCAACACATACTGAGCAGCTCAAGTTATAGACAGAAGCATGCTACATGGCAGACCAATCCAAACTCATCTCCAGCATGTCCAGCCCAACCATTATCTCAGCCAATCATGGCTAGCGGGAAGGTTCCTGTCTTTTTCCGTGGCTAAACCAACTAGGCTCGTAATTAAATTTTTTATTCGTATTTACAGATGGCATACAAGTGTGTTATTAAGGCACATGAAAGTTCACATGTTCCAGAAGGCATTTCTGCAACAACAAAAACAACATTTTGATAAAAAATTTAATACATTCAAATGCGACATACACCTAGCTTCCTGAAATGAGTAACATATTGAAATATTTCCTATTTTTCTATGTGAACCTTTTCTATGGAATATCTTCAGTATTTTAGGCTTTGGCGTTTCCATGAAAAAGCTCTAATAATTGTAATGTCATTATTTAAGAATGAATTTAATGTAATTTTTTTTTATCAAAACCATTAAATGTTTTTATTAATCGAAACGAAACGAACCAACCTGACAAAGCACTAATCACTTAGCACTAACAATTATACCCCTCTCTCTCTCTCTCTCTCTCTCTCTCTCTCTCTCTCTCTCTCTCTCTCTCTCTCTCTCTCTCCCTGTCTGCCTCCCTCCATCTTTCCCTCCCTCCCTCCCTCCCTCCCTCCCTCCTTCCTTACTACCCATCCCTCGCTCCCTCCCTATTTCTCAGGGCCATCTGGTTGTCATCAGTAGAGGAGAGCAGGCAACAAACTTCTTCCTTTTCTATAAACTGACGGATGACACTTCCTCCATCTCCCTCCCTCCCTCCCTCCCTCCCTCCCTCCCTCCCTCCCTCCCTCCCTCTAGTTTCAGGGCTCATATGCAAAAGAGAACGTGGTCTCAGCATTACTCCCTGGCTAAATAAAGGTTTATCTAAATTTCCCCACTTTCTCTTTCCCCATTCTGTTCCATCAACTGCTGCATTTCAGCCTCCATTTCTCTCTCTCTCTCGCTCTCTTTCTCTCTCTCTCTCCTGTCTCTCTCCAGTTTCTCTCTCTCCTCTTTCTCTCCTGTCTCTCGCCTCTTTTGCTATCTCTCTTTCTAGCGTGGGAAACAGGGCAGGATGTTGTTCAGACAGAGAAGAGAGGAGGTTTGGGGATCTGGTGTGCCCCCCCTCTTCCCTCTCAGCATATCCCCTTTTTACTTCTCTCTCTCTCTCTCTCTCTGCTTCCTTCCCTCCTTTCCCTGCTCTCCGTCCTTCCTCCCTCTCTCTCCTCTCATGTCCTCCAGTGTTCTATCTCTGGCTGTCATGTTATCTCCAGGCTATTACTAAGTGTTAGTAGTAATAGTAATGGAGAGTCTGTTATTTGTGTGTCACTATAACCCTATTGGCAGTGTCAGCAGTCACTAAGCCAGTTGAAGACTGAGGGTGTATCCCAAATGGCAACATTCGATGAGGATTTTGTTTGGATTCACACACACACGTACGCACGCGCACGCACACACACACACAGACACACACACTGATCTTTGCATGGTCACTCTGTGGGATACACACCCAGGGAGGAAGTGAGTGTGTTGGATGATAATGTGACAATTTCCCCTATTTTCTCTCTCTCTCTCTCATTCCTTTCCTCATAAACTTTGTGTTCTTACTCACTTTCACTCTCTCTCTCACACACACACACACACACATTTTAAATACTTTATTTGAATCCACAAATCACATTACCGTCGGGAAGGATTCAAATATATCAAAGGGCATGGATATCTGGACACTTATGGATACAGAAAGCACCTTCTTGTCCACACAGCAAGGCTGCCCATGACCGCTGACATGGAACAGTACCTCGCTAGCTGATTTGCCTTTGTCTTTTGCAGGCCTGCAATCTGAAGGTCACATACTGTCAGCCTATGTACATCCCAAATATCAGCACCACAAGCTTGGTGTCACGCCCTGGCTCTGGGGACTATGTTATGTTGAGCCAGGGTGTGTAATTCTATGTTTGATTTTCTATGTTGGGCTGAGTGACTCCCAATCAGAGGCAACGAGTGTCAGCTGGGTGTCTCTGATTGGGAGCCATATTTAACTGTCTGTCTTTCACTTTGTGTTTGTGGTTTCTTGTTCATTTCGGTTTGTGTTAAACTGTAGACGTCACGTTATCGTTTATTGTTTTGATCGTGTGATCAGTAATAAAAGGATATGTTCACCTTCAACGCTGCGCCTTGGTCCTCATCTCTAACCAACGATCGTGACACTTGGACTGATAACTGAGGCTGTTCAGGCATGACACGAGGGGCTGGTATTTCAGTAACTTGTCAGCAAAGGTCTGCACCATGTATGAGTTGAAAGAGCAACCCACATCCAAAATGAGCACCTCCCTCTGGCCTCCCCCCACAACAACAATAATATGTGGCTTATTTGGCATACAAGAAAACACATCATCAACATCAAACCAGACTCCTCTGACGAGAATGTTTGTGAATGTGTACTGTTGGTGAGACAAGGCGGTCAAGTCTAGCTATGTACAGGTCCTTGTATGAGTGGCAACCATTAACATGTGCAACAGACTCCATTACATTTGACTCTTGTGAGATACAAAACGGATCATGTTTTGCAGGGTACCAAAGTGCTGGAGTCACACACACACACACACACACACACACACACATGCGAACACAGGCACGCACACACATACAGCTTTCTCTTCCTCGGTATAGTGAAACTATTGTGTCAAGCAGATCAGGGAAATTACACGGTATCAAATCCATTGTTTGAACGCTTCCCCCAAAGTGTTTGTGTGTGTGTTAGACTATTAAGTATTGTCTGAACTCTTCCTCCATAGCGAAAATAAACTGCATGATTCTCATTATGACATTTGTGTGTGCGTGTGTGTGTGTGCGTGCCCGTGTGTGTGTGTGTGTGTGTGTGCACGTGCATGTGTGTGTGGCATTCCACTGTCAAACAAGTGAAATTCCAGCCCTAAACCAGTTAGATTGGAAGGAACACGTGGAGAAAGAAGGAGAGAGTGAGTGAGTGAGTGAAGGAAGGATGGAGAGCGAGAGATGGACTGAGAGGTTAACAAAGCAGTACTGTGTGCTGACATAGGACAATATGATACTGTATGTGTGTTACAACTTTGTTTGCATGAGTGTATATTTTGTGTGTATTTATATTTGTGTGTGTGTAAGTATTCACCCTCTTGGATTCTTCTACATTCTGTTGCATTACAAAGTGGGATTGAAATTGATTTAATTGTGATCTTTTTTTGTCATTGATCTACCCAAAATACTGCATAATGTCAAAGTGAAAAGAAAATTCAATAAATGTTTAACAATTAATAAAAATTAAATAACTAAAATATATTTGTTGCATAATTATTCACCCCCTCTTTGTTTTAGGCAAGCCTAAATTAGTTCAGGTGTAACATTTGGCTTAACAAACCACATAATACGTTACATGGACTCACTCTGTGTGAAATAATAGTGAAATAAATATGACTACCCCTTCCTCTGTCCCCCATAGATGCAACATCTGTAAGGTCCCTTAGTCAAGTATTGAATTTCAAGCACAAATTCAACTACAAAGACCAGGGAGTTAATAATTATGCTGTGGATGATGTATTAAACTACCCAGACACATTAAAGATAAAGTTGTCCTTCTGAACTGAGCTGCAGGACAGGAAGGAAACTGCTCAGGGATGTCACCATGAGGCCAATGGTGATTTTAAAACCACTACAGAGTTCAGTGGCTGTGATGGGAGAAAACTGAGGATGGATCAACAACATTGTAGTTACTCCACAATAATGACCTAAATGTCAGAGTGAAAAGAACAATATAAATATACAGAATATGCATGCAACAAGGCACTAAAATTATACTGCAAGAAAACACGGCAAGTAAATGTGAAGCGTTATGTTTGGGGCAAATCCAACACAACACATCACTGAGTAACTGCCTCATGATTTTCAAGCATGGTGTTGGCTGCATCATGTTATGAGCAATGTTCACTGAGCAAATTTCAGGTCTCCTGAGCGCAAAGTTGAATGTTGTGAAAATGCTGTGCAACGTCTGCCGCGTGTTTACTGTGAACACTGAGGCTGTACCTGCTTTAAGTTAGTTATAACAGTGGCCAAGTAGGCTACTGTGGCTATTTGATCATATTGTAGGCCTATCAAGGGTGGCCTACCATAAAAAAACAATGTAGAAAATGCATCCCATTACATTTTAACATGGAAATAGCTGTTATATCATTCAGCCTACAGTAGCAGCTAAAGTCCATGAGGCTTTTGGTAGAAAAAAATAAAACATGTAGGGATTGACATTAACCTGTTTATCCACTTGTCCTTCAGACAGGGAGGTGACTGAAAATGTTGTTGTTTGATGCAAGAAATAAAATGAATTATTATTACTACAGAGAATCAGACAAATGATGCTACTTAGCTTATTCAAGCCTGTCACAAAATACAGCACTGCCCCTTTAAGACAGGAAAACGAGCTCTTTACCTGACTTGCTTTTCAAAGATGGCTAGAAATGCACACATTTGTGCTCTTGTAGGAAGCAACCCCTCCCCCATCTGACTAGAAATTAGTTATAACTGGGCTAATAACCCACTTACTAGCAAAGAATATGAACAAATGTACACACGTGGCTACATGCAGCTCTTGCTTTGATATCAAAACAAGTGCATCTACTTGCGACCATTCATGCTGTAAACACAGTCCAGTTCAAAGTGAATGGCACAGATCCATGTATGGCAATGGTCTGTTTGCATATAGGGATACTGCAGCTCTGATTGGTTATGGCAGTCTGTGTAGAGTATGGCCCGTGCCTGTCAATGCAATAGAATCCTACTCCAATGCGCTCTGCCTACAAGAAAATCTCTTGCATAGTTTGTTTTGTTTCAGTATGTTGCATTGAAAGTGGCTAATATTGCGTTGATTTGATCACAATTCGCACAGTAGAGGGAAACGTTGATAGTGTTAACTAAAGGGGAAAAGTTGAAAGTTGAGTGAAGTTCTCTCTAATGTTCTCTCTACTTCTCTGCGCGGGCTGATATTTCTTCTGCGCGGCAGTCCGGGGGGAGCTGCTTGTGGGCTTAGAGGGAACATTGGTTATGGGTATGCTGGACATCGGCAAAGACTGGGGAGTTTTTCAGGATAAAAATGAATGGGATGGAGCTAAGCACAGGCAAAATCCTAGAGGAAAACCTGCTTCAGTCTACTTTACACCAGACACTGGGAAAGGAATTCACCTTTCAGCAGGACAATAACCTACAACACGAGGTCAAATCTACACTGGAGTTGCTTATCAAGAGACAGTGAATGTTCCTGAGTGGCCAAGTTACATTTTTGACTTAATTCTGCTTAAAAATCTATGGTAAGACTTTAAAATTGCTGTCTAGCCATGCATGACCCCCAACACATTGACAGAGCTTGAAGAATGTTGAAAAGAATAATGGGCAAATATCGCACAATCCAGGTGTGCAAAGCGCTTAGAGAAGTACCCAAGAAGACTCACAGCTGTAATCGCTACCAAAGGTGTTTCTAACATGCATTGACTCAATGGGGTGAATACTAATCACAGTATTTTAGTAACAGTTCAGGTGGGCCATCGCACTTGAGCAAACAAAGGAAAGTTGGAGTGCTCAACAACAATGACAAATCATGAGAAGGGCTTACCAAGAAAAACAAAAAAAAAGGACTAATTCAAAGCAGAAAGAAATTCAACAAAAAAAAGCTCAGATGTATTTATTTTAGCTTGCTTTAATCCATTGTACAGGATGAGATCAGGTGACTGACGTTTCGACGTCAAGCTGACGTCTTCCTCACAGTGACCATTGCACTTAGCTCCTATTTATAGCCTTATGGCCCATTGAGACACAACAAGGTAAATGGCAAATTATAGCACAAAATAATTCTAATGATAAGATAAATGATGTGTCTCATTAATCAATAGGCCATGTCAAAATACACATAGGTGATATTTGGGTGTCTATGAAACCGGAGACACAGAGACCGAAAAAATAGAGGCAACAACATTATGGAAATGAGGACAGTGAAAAATCATTGTTTAGCCCCTTTAGGATCCACAGAGTCTGAGGACTGCCAGAATGCCTCTTCGTTTTAGTTTATGTACGATGTCACCTCGTCTTTGTGAAATGTGGACATGTTCTATGGCTAGAAAGCACAGGGAGGAAGGTGAACCATGGTTGGTTTTAGCAGTGGCACACAATGGCATAGTCCATGTTTTTATTACATATAGCAGCCTTATTTCAATGCTCATTTAGTTTGACCAATATAAGCAGCCCCGCAGATGCATTTGAGCATGCATATGACATTTGTAGTGCTACAATTAATGAAGCTTTGGATTTTATATTCTTTCCTATTCTCGGGTGGTAAAGTATTGGTTGTGTTGTCACAATGTACACAAGTGTCACGCTTCTTGGGTAGCTGCGTGCTGTGGGTAACGGAATCGACTAGATTGCGTGCACTGCGAAAACAAATGCTAGGGGCAATGTTGTGAACTCGCATAGATTTGGATCACTTTTGAGGATGTTCCAGTGTTTCAATACAATGGATTTGAGGCGACCGGCACATGGGCTGTACTCCGTGGAAAAATACAAACGTGTATTCCTACTATGTGGCTTGCGGAAGATAGTACACTCCAAGTTGTTTTCTTTATTTTTGTGGATTGTAAGATCCAAGAAGTCTATTTATTCTTGACTTCTCTCTGCTGTGAATTTAAGATTGGGGTCAGATAAGTTAATATAAGAAATTAACTCTGAGAGGAGAGTATCAGTACCGTTCCATACCAGTAGGATGACGTCTATCTATCCTTTCCAAATAAAATAAAATAAAATTGTATGTGTCACATGCGCCGAATACAACAGATGTAGACCTTACTGGGAAATGCTTACTTACAAGCCCTTAACCAACAACGCAGTTCAAGAAATGGAGTTAAGAAAATATTTACTAAATAAACTAAAGTAAAAATTAAATTAAAAGTAACACAAAACATTTACATAACCATAACCTGGCTATATACAGGGGGTACCGGTACCGAGTCAATGTGCGGGTGTACAGGTTAGTTGAGGTAATTTGTGCATGTAGGTAGGGGTAAAGTGACTATGCATAGATAATAAACAGCGAGCAGCAACAGTGTACCTATAGTATGGGCTATGGATCATTTGACTGAGACCACACTAGGCACACTTGATATTGTGCACCCAGCAGAGAATCAGGGATGAGGGGCATCATCGGGCACATCGAGATATAATAAGCAACTCATTCTCAAACCCTGTGCAATATGACATTTAGTCGATTACAAATTACATGACCCTCCCCTGGACAAAAAATAAATAAATATTATACCCTCCCCCTGATGGAAATTGAAAAAGCATGACCCGCCCCCTTTTTCCTCTGAGTAACAAATGTGTGTACATTTCGACCGCTCCCTTAGACTGAGGCAAGATACCCTCCCAGTCTAGTGTCGAGATACCGTCATGCGGGATATTAGTGTACAGAGACTGAACGTTAAGTGTAACCAAGCTGCGTTCGGTATCGCATCTATAGTTATTGATTATCTGAAAGCACATCCCTGGTATCTCCTAAAAAAGGCTGGCATTGCTGGCACAAATGTTTTGATTAAGAAATCAACATACTGAGATAGGGGCTCAATAGGGCCTACTGTTACTTGACACTATGGGACGTAAAAGACCTCCAGCTTGACTTTGAAACGTCAGTCACCTGTTCTCATCCTGTACAATGGATTAAAGTAAGCTAAAATAAATCAATCTCTGCGTTTGTTGTTGAGTGCTCCAACTCCTTTCTGCCTCCAATTAGACCTTTTGGAAGTTTTTCTTGGTAAGCCCTTCTCAAGGTATATTAGTGTTTAATTTGTCACACATTTTAAAGAAATTTTTGGGCGGCATTACAGAGTGTTTTGTGTAGATCGTTGACAAAAAAATTATAATTAAATCCATTTTAATCCCACATTGTAACACAAAATGTGAAAAAATCCAATGGGGGGGATACTTATTTTACCCACTGTATGTGTGCGTAATTTAAAATGACTTTGTGTTTACGCAGTTGTTTTGCTGTTTATAAATGATGGTATAATAGTTTAGTCATAATACTGTCTATCTCCCTCCCTTGTCTCTCTGTCTCCCTCCTCTCTACCATTCGCCAACATCCTCATGCTTATCTCTCTAGATCTGCGAAATCTCAAACCTCTGAACATTTCACTGACCCTGAGTTGGAGAGATGGAGAGAGAGAGAGTAAGAAAGCGAGAGAGAAGTGTAAAGGAGATGGAGATTTGTAGTGTAAATTAAAGAGGCAGGAAATTGGAGAAGAGACAGAGAGAGGTAACATGAGGTTCACAAGGATATAAAGTGCTGACTGCGCCACTCCTCCCTCCCTCCCTCCCTCCCTCCCTCCCTCCTCACCTAGACAGTGGTTGGCACCTATCCAGGTAGAAGTTGCAGACTCAGATCTAGGATTAGCTTACTACTAACCTTATCCATTAGTTACTTTAGTGGGAAAAGCATCAAAACACCTTTCTCTTAGGGCAACTTGACCCACCCCCTCCTCCCCCCACCCCCTCTCTCCTTACAAGGAGGAAGTGATGGTGCCACCGGTTATTAGAGGAAGTTATGTGTGTGTGTGTGTGTGTGTGTGTGTGTGTGTGTGTGTGTGTGTGTGTGTGTGTGTATGGTTATAGGTGAATAGTTTGTGTCTAGGGGAGGAGAAGTAACCAGCTCCAACTTACCCTATCACTTTTCCTAGTGATGTCATGTGACATTTTAGTAGCTGCACTGATTGGGCTATATTTATCTTAGACAGAGAGACCTGGAAACGCGAGGGACACACACACACACACACAGCGGTGTGAGAGGAAAGGTGTGGTCCCGCCAATGTTTTATTAGAAGGAGAAAGAACAAGGGAGGAGAAATATGAATATTCCAGAAAAGTAGACAGACACGAGAGCAGGTCCTGTCTCAGTGGTTCCACAGGAAGCTCACAAATAGCAGACCTAAACACATGGAACTCCCACATTAGAAGCCACATTAGAATACATAAATAACAATCCATCCAATTTGGAAAAGTTTCACAATCCAACTATGTTATCTTTCTACCATCTGAAACATGTCTGTATCTTACAGGCCTACATATAGGCCTCTCCCTCTCTCTATCTCTCTCTCTCTCTCTCTCTCTCTCTCTCTCTCTCTCTTTCTCTCTCTCGTTTTCTCCTTCTCTTTCACCAACATATAGTAGTATTAATGATAGAAAAGGCTTACTATTACACACTGAGCCAACAACATGCGCAGGCCAAAATATGCCTGGAATGTGTGTGAGAGAGAGATACCCTCTGTTACTCAACAAGTCAGGACATGTGGAGGATATGTCAGCTTGCTGCATCACTGTGGAGTGTGTGTCTGTGGGGTGTTTGTGTGCACGTGACCCAAGGGCCCTGGTCTTTACCTGGCCAGTTAGAGCTGTGATTAGGGGTCTCTCTAACACACATACTCCACATGTGGGACGGACTCTTGGCGGTCGGCTAGCTAGCAAGCTTGTTGCCATGGTCTCCAGGGAGTCGTCATGGCGATGTTGTAATGAAACCAAGGCCTCTGGGAGAGAAATATAAATGTCCTAACGACCCAGGAAGTAACATTTCCGCACAGGCCAATCAGGAACGACCGGCTGGACCAGAACCAAATCCCATTGGTCTGCTGGTCCTGACCTCTAACCTTTCATGACCGCTACTCTGGAGAGATGTCTGGACGGAAAGAGTGAGGGAAGGGACGAGGGAGAGTGAGGGGGAGTCAGAGAGAGAAATACAGTCAGAACGACCTTCAGCTTAACAGCAGTAATATTTAGTGTGGCCTCGACTGTGTTTATGGTGCCCTTTATGAGCATGTTGCCCTCTCTCTCCCTCCCTCTTTCTCTCCCTCCTTCCTCCTCTCCCTTCTTCTCTGCCTCCTGCTCTCCCTCCCTCTTTCCTTCCTCATCTCCCTCTTTCCTGTCTCTCTCCTCCTCTCCCTCCTTCTCCCTTTTTCTTCCTTCTCTCCCCCACTGATGTCCAATCTTTCTCAGACTATGTCCCAGACCTACAACCTAGCCCCATGTCCCAGTCCTCATTTGATTTTCATCCCTTTGGGTGATTTCCAGTCCCCCAGTCTTGTACCCTGTCATGTTCAGTGTCTGTCAGTGTGACTTTGAACAGCCATAGAAGCTGCCGGAAACCTCTAAGCTCACAGCTGCTCCGCTTCACATACTGTTTATGTCAGTGAGAGAGGTATGGGAGGGGGAGAGGTGGATGAGAGGATAGAAAGAAAGTATTAGGGGTTGGAAGAAAGGGGAGGGGGAGAGAGAGTAGACAAAAAGGATGAGGGGATAGAGGAGGGATTGCATGGGGGACAGGAGGAGAGGGGGGTAGGAATAATGGATGAAGGGTTGGAGGAGTGATTGGTAGGTAATGGGCTGGAAAAGAAGAAGGCTTTTAAGCTCTGCAGTAAAAAGCAATAAAAGCTTCACTTCTATTTCACTCCTCTTCCTTTTCTTGTTCTATTGCTCTATTATTCTATGTCCTGCTTCTTCTTACTCGGTGTCACTGTCTGTCTCTCTCACTATCTCTCTCTGTTTCTGTCTGTCTGAAAAAACCTTTTCAAGCAATGTATGTGAGACTGACCACAATGACAAGTATTAACATGCTTTATCTGTATCCCTTTCTGTCTTTATTTCTCCATCTCTCTCTCTTTCTATCCCTCCATCTCTCTCTCTCTTTCAGGAAGTGGAGATTCTTGACATTAGCCAGATAAGAGACACCAGAACGGGGAAGTTAGCCAAACTACCAAAGGTGGGTAACGTGTATGTGTTTTCATTTTCCGTTGCAAAATGTTTTGCTACATGTTGGTACGGTGCTACGGTGTGCACTTTATGAATACGGGCCACAAAGATGATCCTATCACAGCCGTGGAGAGAGAATACATCATGGGATACATTTGATTTACATTACATTTGACATTTTAGAGAGTTCGATGTGACCAATGATTATATATACACTAGATGACTGATAGGTGGCGCTGTGTTGAAGCCACTGTGCCTCCATCTTGGCACTCCCCCACCATTGTAGAAAATATTTTGGAAGCTATAGAAATGCATTTATTAATGTCTGCATTCATTTTTGCCACGTTTATTCTATTACAGACACCTTAATATATACTTTGAAATTATATTATGTAAGCTAAAAATATATAAAAACATTTCCTTAGAGTATAATTTTTAGAGATTACTAATGTTATGTCCCCACTACAACAACAAAAATACTTAAATACATGTAATTGTTTCCTTGAAACATTTAATTGAAATACTGTAGAATTCCATTCATTCCTATAGAGTATCACAGTGTGAGTAAAAATATCCATAAAACCTAGTGGTCAAACAGGGAAATGTTTCCACATCGTTTTTCCATCATTCATTTTTCCCATAGGGGATTTTAGAAACCCTTAAAATAATGGCTGTGTTTCGTGTAGGCTTACCCTGGCGTGACGTTTTGATAACCGTGTAAATCTCTCTAGGACAAGGTGACTTTTATCAAAATATTCGCCTGTATTTACCCCCCAAAAATGAAATGCTAATTAGTTGCTAATATGGCTATCATAAAGAACTACAAATGCCATGATGATCTGGATGAGACTGCCGAATCAAGGCAAAGGTAAGAATCTCTGGATTAACTATCTAATGTCAGCTAAGTGTTGTAATGAATACATTGGCTAAATTTCTTTAAATTGACAATTCTGTGAACTGTCTTGTGCACGTTTTTAATTGACACAATACCTGTTAGCAAAGGTGTCTACTAGAGATGAGGTGCAGGGATTTGTAGTTTTGCATGATGTCTACTTTGATGCTAATTAGCATTTTCGAATCTGAGAATAAAGAAAGCCGAATATATTGATAAAAGTCACCTGATTTACATGGTTATCAAAACATCACGCCAGGGTAAGCCTACACTAAACACAGCCCTTATTTTAAGGGTTTCTAAAATCCCCTATGGGAAAAATGAATGGTGGAAAAACAATTGGAAACATTTCCCTGTTTGACCGCTAGGTTTTATGGGTATTATGACACCTCAACTGTGGGGCTCTATGGAGGAGTGCCAATATGGCCGACCGGTGGCTTCAATGCCTCTCAATGGCCAGTACATAGCATCAGCAATCCAGGGTTTATATACATCATTGGATGTGATACATCCTTGCTTCATACTGGTCCTCAGTGCAAGGTGTTGTGTAGAAAAGTGTTCCCTGTTTCCACTCGTCCCCCTCTGCTTGTCTGTTTGCCTACACACAAACGCACACACTCTCTTCCTGAGGGAAAATGTGACGTTTGAGACACCAGACATGAGCTCAAGTATGGAACTATCACCACAAGCTGTCAGCAACATATTTGTGTGTGTGTGGATGTCTGACAGTTGATTAGCTCGGTCACCTTTGGACCCTCAAACAAGGGGAAGGGAGGCGAGACACACACACACACACACACACACACACACACACTTTGACAGGAAATGATGTAAGCAGGGACAGTGGAACAGGAAGTAGTTGAGTAAGCTGCGGGCATAGGTCGCCTTCAACATTGCCCTTAACCACAGATCAGCTTCTCCTACGCCCAAGCCTAACCTTAATCACTACAGGCAAGAATAGAAAACTGACCTTTGATCAGTGTCTAAGGGCAACTTCATCCTTCTCCATTGTGCAAGTCTGTGTGACACAAAACTCATTGCTGTGATCTGTACACACGTGTTTCTACGTGTTATGAAATATTTTTTTTCACACAGAATCGTTATTGTCCCAAAATGCTGTTTGCTTTGTTCTAAATACATACAGTACATGTCCCCCCACATTCTGAAATTGCATTTTTGTCCCCCCAGTTTTATCATTGGAATGTGCTACAAAACGAGGCAACGGTGTGCTTTAGGACCATGCAGTATAACGTTTATATTATAAACAGAAGTACAGAATTACAAATTCTTATAGAGCAGGACTCCCCAAATGGTGGACCGTTGTCCCCCAAGTTTTCTGGAAATGAGAGACACGTGATCTTATACAAATGTAAGCAAGGTTTGAAATGACTATGTTTTAGTCAAATATCTTGCAGTTAGTTTGCAGTCTACAAATTAATTGTAATTATATTCCGGCCCCCTGACCAATAAAGATTTTACTGAGTTAGAGTTCAAATAAGGAAATCAATCAATTGAAATAAATTCACTAGGCCCTAATCTATGAATTTCACATGACTAGGCAGAGGTGCCGCCAAGGGTGGGCCTTGGAGGACATAGGCCCACCCACTGGGGAGCCAGGCCCAGCCAATCAGAATGAGTTTATCCCGACTAAAGGGCTTTATTACAGACAGAAATACTCCTCAGCACATCCCCCCACCCCCCCTCAGACGATCCCAAAGTTGAAGATGCCGGATGTGGAGGTCCTGGGCTGGCGTGGTTACACATGGTCTGCGGTTGTGAGGCTGGTTGGATGTACTGCCAAATTCTCTATAAATGAAGTTGGAGGCAGCTTATGGTAGAGAAATGAACATTACATTCTCTGGAACAGCTCTGGTGGACATTCCTTCAGTCAGCATGCCAATTGCACGCTCCCTCAAAACTTGAGACATCTGTGGCATTGTGTTGTGTGACAAAACTGCACATTTTAGAGTGGCCTTTTATTGTCCCCAGCACAGGGTGCACCTGTGTAATGATCATGCTGTTTAATCAGCTTCTTGATATGCCACACCTGTCAGGTGAATGGATTATCTTGGCAAAGGAGAAATGCTCACTAACAGGGATGTAAACAAATTTGTGCACCAAATTTGAGAGAAATAAGCTTTTTGTGCATATGGAACATTTCTGGGATATTTTATTTCAGCTCATTAAACATGGGACCAACACTTTACATGTTGAGTTTATATTTTTGTTCAGTGTAGTTGATGATCCCTCTTATAGAGAATGAACAGAAAAGTATAGAAAAATGTCCAAAGCTGGGAAGGACGACGGTAGTTGGCATGTTGTTAGTTTGTGTATGTATGTTGAAGGACCTGTGTGTCAGTGATGTGTTACTGATGTGTATGTAGTTATTATGTAGTTGCATGTTCTTAGCGTGTAGTTAGTATATTATTAGCATATTGTATGTTCCTAACGTGTTGTACGTTATCTCCCATAGGACCCGTGGGTAAGAGAGGTGCACTGGGTTCAGTAACAGAAGTGCTGGGGTTGTTAACATGTTTGCAACGGGTTGTTACATGTTTTTAGCGTGTAGTTATTGTGTTGTTTATTGTCTCTTGTAGGACCCACGTGTCAGAGAGGTTTTGGGGTTCGGTAAACCAGGCGAGGGGGGTGTTGCCGTGGAGGGGAAGCTGGTAACGGTTGTCCACGGCAACGACCTGGCCAACGTATCCTTCCTCAACTTCCAGGCCATGCAGGAAGACACCGCCAAGGTTACCATGGAAATACCTTTCCGTCTCATCCATCACTCCTCTCATCCCTCTATCACTATCTTCTCTGCTCGCATCCCTCTATCACTCTCTTTTCTCGTTCCCTCCGCCCCTTTCCTCTCTCTTCCCTCCTTCCTTGAATTACCATTGGAAGACCTCGTCTCATCACTCTGTTCTCTCCTCTCCTCTCATCTCCTCTCACCCCTTTATCACTTTCTTTTATCCTCTACTTTCATCCATCCCTCCTCTCACCCCTTTATCACTGTGTTCTGTCCTCTCATCTATCGCTACCTCTGTCCCCTTCTCTCTCTCCCTTCCTTCCTTGACTTACAATGGAAACACCTCTACACATCCCTCCCTCACTCGCCTCTCTCTATTGTTCCCTTTGTCTCTTCATTCTATCTTTCCTCCTTCCTTGACTTAACAAATAAACCACAATACTGTCCTATCACTCTCTTCTCTCTCGTTTACGTTTTTTTTTGTTTCTCTCTGTTTTCTTCACCCCCTCTCTCTCTCTTTCTCTTCTCTCTCCCTCTAACACTGAGCCGCTCACCTGTTCCTGTTGTTTGTTCCCGCCTCCTTTCTCTCTTTCTCTCCATCTCTTTTATGTTTGCATTCAACTCTCTCCTCTCTCCTTCCTTCCCCCTCCACTCTCTCTGTTTTCCCCTTCTGGCTGTGTCTCAAATGACACCCTATTCCCTACATAGTGCACTACTTTTCACCAGAGCCCTATGGGCCTTAGTCAAAAGCAGTGCACTATATAGGGAGTAGGGTGCCATTTGGGACACGGCCTGTGTCTCTCAGTCCCTGCACTGATTGTGTTCTTCGTGATATTGAGTCTGTGGTTTTGTGTTTGTGTTTATAGAACTGTGGGTGGTATTACGGTTATGATTGTAAGTGCTGATCGTGTGTGTATCACTGTTCTTAATAATAATTGTTCACTGTGTGTGTGTGTGTTCAGGTGTGGACAGAGGAGCTGTTTAAACTGGCCACAAACATTCTGTCTCAGAATGCATCTCGCAACACCTTCCTCCTCAAAGCGTAAGTTGTGTGTGTGTGGCGTGTATCTTATTCATACTGACATAGCATGTTTTTTTTATATTCTCTCTCTATCTCTCTCTCTCTCTCTCTCTCTCTCTCTCTCTCTCTCTCTCTCTCTCTCTCTCTCTCTCTTTCTCTCTCTCTCTCTCTCTCTCAGGTACACCAAGTTAAAGTTGCAGGTGAATCAGGATGGAAAGATTCCAGTGAAGAAGTGAGACACACACACACTACTGCTAATCCTGACATAGCTCTCAGACATGACTTCCTACTTCTCCTTTCTACCTCTTTTCTCAGTTTCACTTTCTCCCTCTGTTGTTCTCTCTCTCTCTCTCTCTCTCTCTCTCTCTCTCTGTTTTTCTCTCTCTCTCTCTCTCTCTCTCTCTCTCTCTCTCTCTCTCTCTCTCTCTCTCTCTCTCTCTCTCTCTCTCTCTCTCTCTCTCTCTCTCTCTCTATCCCTCTCTCTCTATCCCTCTCTCTCAACTAATTTCAGTGTAACTGAAATCCAGCCAATGTAATGGTTTGTTTCCAAACTAAATGCAACATGGTTAGGTGAACTTAATTATTGCATCAAATTTAGTAAGACTGATTCTAACGATAACACATTCTCTCCCCCTCCATCTCTCTCCATTTCAATTCAATTTAAATGCTTTATTGGCGTGACAAAAAATTATTGTTGCCAAATCAACAATGCTGAACAATTCTCTCGCTCTCTCTCTTACCTCCCACCTTGTCTTCCTCCCTCTGTCTCCCTCTGTCTCCCTCTCTCCCTGCCTCGTTCCCTCCCCGTCTCTCTCTCTCGCTCCCTCCCTCCCTCCCCCTCTCCCTCTTCCGCTCCCTCTCGCCCTCTTTCCCTCCCTCTCTCCCCCTTTCCCTCCCTCCCTCGCTCTCTCTCTCAGTATTCTTAAGATGTTTTCTGATAAGAAGAGAGTGGAGACAGCGCTGGAGCAGTGTGGTCTGGTCACCAACAGGGTAATCTATCAATTACATTTACATTTACATTTTAGTCATTTAGCAGACGCTCTTATCCAGAGCGACTTACAGTTAGTGAGTGCATACATTTTTATTTTTTATACTGGAATCGAACCCACAACCCTGGCGTTGCAAATGCTGCTCTACCAACTGAGCTACATCCCTGCCGGCCATTCCCTCCCCTACCCTGGACGACGCTGGGCAATCAATCAATCAATCAACTATCAATCTATAATCAATCACCTCCCTGTCATAGTTATCAATAAAATGATTATTGATCCATTTATTCATGTGGTTGGAATAGTGTGGTCTGATCAGGGTAATCAATATATTGATCTATAACCAATAACCTCATCTCTAACCTGTCTGGCACAGTTATCAGTTATCAAATTCATACATAATCCTCCATTTATGTCTATCAGTGTCATCAGTAAACACAGTGTATGATGAAGTTGCCCCTAGACGCTGATCAGCATATGTGAACTGCTGAAAACATTGCAATGTCAGGTTCAAAGGTCGAAGTTCAAACCCGTTTCCTCTGTAATAACGTGGTGTCCCTTAAGGCTTCCGCATGCTTCCCATCTGAAACAGTTGGGAACAGTTCGTGCATATACTGTATTATTACGACATTTTGTGACTTTTTGGTTTTCGGCAAGGGTTTTCTCGGCTGTTCGTGCACACACCATTTTTTCTCGAGGCAAGCCGAAGTTCGGAGCTGAAGTCTACACCCCTTCGTTGGTCATTGGTCAACAGTAGGGATTCTTTAATGAAGTGTTTGTTGTCATTCAACGATAGACGACTCATTTGCATGCACATTTTTTCACGTGAGAAATACTGCACCAAACATCGTAGTTGGATGTAAAATTGCATGCGGAAGGTTTTAGTCATAGACCTCTGTCCATTTCTTCCTATGAAAACACACACACGCATACACAAACACACACACACACACACATCAGTACCATGGCAACATAGTGTGTTGCCCTGGTAACTGTTGTATGTAGCTGGTCATAGCAGGGCTGTGTGTGTTTATTGTCCCATTCTGCCCCCTGCTGATACAATAACAGAAGGGCTGGTAAACTGACTGTTAAGGCTTCTTCACATCTATTCATCTAAAGCCAACCCAACCATCTACGGACAGTTGTTGGGAGAATCTTGCTGGTGTATAGCCGTAGCTTGACATAGTTGTTCAAAGTTCTACCAGTTGGTGTTGGTGGGAAAACTACCCAACAGATCATCAATAGTTAGTTCGCTGTAGTTGGATAGATGTGTAGAAGCCTTTCAACTGACACGTTATCTCTTCTCTCGCTCTCTCTCCCTGCCTCCCTCTCTCCTTCTCCATTCATCCCTCCCTCCCTCTCTACAGGTAGAGGGCATTAAGCCAGATGATTTTACATGGGAGATGTTCCAGAGCTTTCTACACAGTCTCTGTCTACGACCAGAGATAGAACGCATCTTCGTCGAGCTGTGAGTCACTCCCACACGCACATGAACGCATGAATGTGCGCACATACACACACACACACAAACAAACAAAAAAGCGCACACACACACCAAAATTACCAAAATAACATGTTATGATACCATCATAATAGAATGTTGTGATGCTAGACCGCACCAGATTCAAATCTCAACACTATCCCCCCCCCAGTGGTTCTAAGGGAAAGCCGTTCCTCTCCTTGGATCAGCTGACCGACTTTATAAACCGTCGTCAGAGAGACTCTCGTCTCAACGAAGTCCTCTATCCTCCTCTGAAGAGAGAACAGATCAGACAACTGATGGAGAAATACGAGAGCAACGCTAGCCAGTTGGAGAGAGGTGACGGGGGGGAAAGAGAGAGTGTGTGTGGTTGTTGTGTGTATATTTGTTTGAACAGACATGTTTGTGTTTATTTTAGTGTTTGATCACTCACTTCTCTTCCCACTTTCTCTCTCCCTCTCTCTCTCTTCACTCCTTCCCTCCTTTCTCTCTCGCCCTTTCTCTCTCTCTCCAGACCAGATCAGTCTGATGGGGTTCAGTAAATATCTTGGGGGAGAAGAGAATACCATCGTTCCACCAGAGAGACTGGACATCATAGATGATATGAACCAGCCCCTGTCCCACTACTTTATCAACTCTTCACACAACACATACCTCACAGGTAGGTACACAGACACACACCCAGACACACACACAAATGCATCCAAACACGTCACAGGTACACACACACTGAGATATGCACACAGACAAGCCTCACAGCTACACATGTATGTACCTCACAGACACACACACACACACAGGTAGCCTAGCGGTTAAGAGCGTTGGGCCAGTAACTGAAAGGTCGCTGGTTTGAATCCCCGAGCCGGCCAGATGGAAAAATCAAGCAAGGCAGTTAATCCCCAACAACAACTGCTCCCCAGGCGCCGATGACATGGACGTTGATTCAGGCAGCCCCCCGCACCTCTCTGATTCAGAGGGGTTGGGTTAAATGTGGAAGACACATTTTGGTTGAACGCATTCAGTTGTGCAACTGACTAGGTATCCCCTTTCCCACATTTAGATACACCCACATACACATGCCACACATACACACACAATCATACACTTGCCGTTCGCACACTCTTCTCACTCATTCTTACCCCCCCCCACAGTTGGTCAGTTGACCGGTCTGTCGTCGGTAGAGATGTATCGCCAGGTGTTGCTGACCGGTTGTCGCTGTATAGAGCTGGACTGTTGGAAAGGACGGCCGCAGGATGAAGAACCATACATCACACATGGCTTTACCATGACCACCGAGATACCCTTCAAGGTGTGTGAGTGTGGTGGGGGGGTCAGTATGTGTGTGTACTTCTACACTGAACAAAAATATTAACGCAACATGTAAAGTGTTGGTCCAATGTTTCATGAGCTGAAATAAAAAATCCCTGAAATATTCCATATGCACAAAAAGCTTATTTCTCTCAAATTTGGTGCACAAATTTGTTTACATCCCTGTTAGTGAGCATTTCTCCTTTGCCAAGATAATCCATCCACCTGGCAGGTGTGGCATATCAATAAGCTGATTTAACAACATGATCATTACACAGGTGCACCTTCTGCTGGGGACAATAAAAGGCCACTCTAAAATGTGCCGTTTTTGTCACACAACACAATGCCACAAATGTCTCAAGTTTTGAAGGAGCGTGCAATTGGCATGCTGACTGCAGGAATGTCCAACAGAGCTGTTGCCAGATAATTGAATGTTCATTTCTCTACCATAAGCCTTCTCCAACATTTTTTGGCAGTACGTCCAACATCATTTTTTGGCAGAATTTGGCAGTACGTCCAACCGACCACACAACTGCAGACCACTTGTATGGCGCCGTGTGGGCAAGTGGTTTGCTGATGTCAATGTTGTGAACAGAGTCCTAGATGGTGGTGGTGGGGTTATGGTATAGGCAGGCATAAGCTACAGACAAAGGATGTCTGACCACCATGAGGCAAATGGTGGTCAGACCAGATACTGACAGGTTTTCTGATCCACGACCCTACCTTTTTTTAAAAAAGGTATCTGTGACCAACAGATGCATACAGTGGGGAAAAAAAGTATTTAGTCAGCCACCAATTGTGCAAGTTCTCCCACTTAAAAAGATGAGAGAGGCCTGTAATTTTCATCATAGGTACACGTCAACTATGACAGACAAAATGAGAGAATTTTTTTCTCCAGAAAATCACATTGTAGGATTTTTTATGAATTTATTTGCAAATTATGGTGGAAAATAAGTATTTGGTCAATAACAAAAGTTTCTCAATACTTTGTTATATACCCTTTGTTGGCAATGACACAGGTCAAACGTTTTTCTGTAAGTCTTCACAAGGTTTTCACACACTGTTGCTGGTATTTTGGCCCATTCCTCCATGCAGATCTCCTCTAGAGCAGTGATGTTTTGGGGCTGTCGCTGGGCAACACGGACTTTCAACTCCCTCCAAAGATTTTCTATGGGGTTGAGATCTGGAGACTGGCTAGGCCACTCCAGGACCTTGAAATGCTTCTTACGAAGCCACTCCTTCGTTGCCCGGGTGGTGTATTTGGGATCATTGTCATGCTGAAAGACCCAGCCACGTTTCATCTTCAATGCCCTTGTGATGGAAGGAGGTTTTCACTCAAAATCTCACGATACATGGCCCCATTCATTCTTTCCTTTACACGGATCAGTCGTCCTGGTCCCTTTGCAGAAAAACAGCCCCAAAGCATGATGTTTCCACCCCCATGCTTCACAGTAGGTATGGTGTTCTTTGGATGCAACTCAGCATTCTTTGTCCTCAAAACACGACGAGTTGAGTTTTTACCAAAAAGTTCTATTTTGGTTTCATCTGACCATATGACATTCTCCCAATCCTCTTCTGGATCATCCAAATGCACTCTAGCAAACTTCAGACGGGCCTGGACATGTACTGGCTTAAGCAGGGGGACACGTCTGGCACTGCAGGATTTGAGTCCCTGGCGGCGTAGTGTGTTGCTGATGGTAGGCTTTGTTACTTTGGTCCCAGCTCTCTGCAGGTCATTCACTAGGTCCCCCCGTGTGGTTCTGGGATTTTTGCTCACCGTTCTTGTGATCATTTTGACCCCACGGGTTGAGATCTTGCGTGGAGCCCCAGATCGAGGGAGATTATCAGTGGTCTTGTATGTCTTCCATTTCCTAATAATTGCTCCCGCAGTTGATTTCTTCAAACCAAGCTGCTTACCTATATCAGATTCAGTCTTCCCAGCCTTGTGCAGGTCTACAATTTTGTTTCTGGTGTCCTTTGACAGCTCATTGGTCTTGGCCATAGTGGAGTTTGGAATGTGACTGTTTGAGGTTGTGGACAGGTGTCTTTTATACTGATAACAAGTTCAAACAGGTGCCATTAATACAGGTAACGAGTGGAGGACAGAGGAGCCTCTTAAAGAAGAAGTTACAGGTCTGTGAGAGCCAGAAATCTTGCTTGTTTGTAGGTGACCAAATACTTATTTTCCACCATAATTTGCAAATAAATTCATTAAAAATCCTACAATGTGATTTTCTGGATTTTTTTTCCTCAATTTGTCTGTCATAGTTGACGTGTACCTATGATGAAAATTACAGGCCTCTCATCTTTTTATGTGGGAGAACTTGCACAATTGGTGGCTGACTAAATACTTTTTTCCCCCACTGTATCTGTATTCCCAGTCATGTGAAATCCATAGATTAGGACCTAATTAATTTATTTCAATTGACTGATTTCCTTATATGAATTGTAATTCAGTAAAATCTTTGAAATTGTTGCATGTTGCGTTTATGTTTTTGTTCAGTATACATCACACACAGCTTCACCATGACCACGGAGATACCCTTCAAGGTTCTAAACCACACATATTATTGGATGTGTCTGAAATGGAATTCTATTCCCTATGTAATGGACTACTTTTGACCTCTCTCTCTCTTCTCTGTCTCTCTCCTATAGGAGGTGATTGAAGCGATAGCAGAAAGTGCGTTTAAGACCTCTCCCTATCCCGTAATCCTCTCCTTCGAAAACCATGTTGACTCGTGAGTGATCATTCTGGGTAGTGATAAGGAGAATGGCTCAAAAAAACAAAAACAAAAAAACATTCTCTCTTATTCCGTTCATTTGTTTTTTTTCTCTCTCTCTCGTTCCCCCGCTCATACCATCCCTCTCTCAGGGCGAAGCAGCAGGCCAAGATGGCGGAGTATTGTCGGACTATCTTTGGCGACGCCCTCCTCATCGACCCTCTAGAGAAATACCCGGTAGGCCTGGTTAGGGGTTAGAGGTCAGGGGTTAGGGTTAGGGGTTAGATGTTGGGGTGATTCTTAAGGGCGGGACATACCATAACAGATGTCAACGTTGTGCGGTAGATCACCTGTTGGGTGGAATGAAACAGAAAATGACAGCGGATGTTCTGTGGTCAGAGGTGATAGGACTGCCAGCTGCTGCGCATGACCAACGTTCATTATTGTGTAAAGAAAGTGTATCCTAACGCGCTTCAGCCCAGCTTAAACAAAAAAGGGGAATCAGGTGCTCGACTGAGGTACTTGAAAATCCCCAAAACATTCCTTACCCCCATGATACTTCAAAAAAGGAAGAAAAAGGAAGAAAAAAGAGCACTCTGTTTCTGCATAGAACTGATACGTTTATTCACGGGACATACAAACAGGCTTATGTTTCGGCATAATGGGACAATAATCGCCTTTATCAGAGCCTCTCAGTAATAAACATCATTATGTGAGGCTCTGATGAAGTGTTCTGGGGTAAGGAATGTTTTTTGGGTCATTATGGTGTGTCCTATCCTTTAGGACAGGGTTCCCGAACTGGTGGTCTGCGGACCGAATTTGTGGTTTTATTTGGCCCCCCAAATTTTCTGAACAATATTTGTTTTTATTGTTGGAAGTAATTTTAACATTTTTAAATTGAACCTTTATTTAACCAGGTAAGACCCATTGAGGTTAAAAACCTATTTTGCGAGGGCGACCTGGCAAGAAGGAAAAGCAGGGAAATAGCAGCGTTAAGCAGGTAAATAGCAGCGGCAAAACAGGGAAATAGCACCAGAAAATCAGTTTCAAGTTATTGAAATTTTTGAAATCTGTTCCCAAGTATTCCCACGCATAATAGAGAGACACGTGATCGTAAACAAATGTAAGCAAGATTTGAAATGATTATGTTTTAGTCAAATATTATATCTGTTTGGGCTTCTTGTGGTTAATTTGCAGTGTACTAATTATTTTTGATTATGTTCTGGCCCCCACGACCAGCCGCTCAAGATAAAATCGGCCCGCGGCTGAATCTAGTTGATGATCCCTGCTTTAGGAGCTGGTTCTAGATCATCCCTTAAACCTTTTTACTAATGTATTATATGTATTATTATTCCTATAGCTGATCCCAGCGCTGCTCTTACTGTCTCCTCAGAAGCTGACTCCAGATCAGCCCTTACAATAACTGTATTAACATATTATATTTTGTCCCCTCTAACAGCTGATCCCTGCGCAGCCCTTACCCTCGCCCCAGGAGCTGCTGGGTAAGATTCTGATTAAGAACAAGAAGAAGCACCACCACCGAGCGTCCAGCGGGGGCAGCATGAGGAGGAGGACAGGAGAAATAGACGCTCTGGAGCAGGCTTCACCTGTTAACGGTACATACAATATATACATTGCATTCGGAAAGTATTCAGACCCCTTTACTTTTTCCACATTTTGTTACGTTACAGCCTTATTCTAAAATGGATTAAATTGTTGTTGTTTTTCATCAATCTACACACAATACCCCATAATGACAAAGTAAAAACAGATATTTTTGCAAATGTATTAATAATAAAACCCGGAAATATCACATACATTTACATAAGTATTCAGACCCTTTACTCAGTACTTTGTTGAAGCACCTTCGGCAGCGTTTACAGCCTCAAGTCTTCTTGGGTATGAAGCTACACGCTTGGCACACCTGTATTTGGGGAGTTTCTTCCATTCTTCTCTGCAGATCCTCTCAAGCTGTGTCAGGTTGGATGGGGAGTGTCGCTACACAGCTATTTTCAGGTATCTCCAGAGATGTTTGATCGGGTTCAAGTCCGGGCTTGACATTGAGGCTTGTCCCGAAGCCACTCCTGCATTGTCTTGGCTGTGTGTTTCCTGTTCGAAGGTGAACCTTCGCCCCCAGTCTGAGGTCCTGATCGCTCTGAAGCAGCTTTTCATCAAGGATCTCTCTTTACTTTTTTCTTCTTTCCCTCGATCCTGACTAGTCTCCCAGTCCCTGCTGCTGAAAAACATCCCCACAGCATGATGCTGCCACAACCATGCTTCGCCGTAGGGATGGTGCCAGGTTTCCTCCAGACGTGACGCTTGGCATTCAGGCCAAAGAGTTCAATCTTGGTTTCATCAGACCAGAGAATCGTGTTTCTCATGGTCTGAGAGTCTTTAAGTGCCTTTTGGCAAAATCCAAGCGGACTGTCATGTGCCTTTTACTGAGGACTGGCTTCAGTCTGGCCACTCTACCATAAAGGCCTGATTGGTGGAGTGCTGCAGAGATGGTTGTCCTTCTCCCATCTCCACAGAGGAACTCTGGAGCTCTGTCAGAGTGACCATCGGGTTCTTGGTCACCTCCCTTAATAAGGCCCTTCTCCCCCGATTGTTCAGTTTGGCCGGGCGGCCAGCTCTAGGAAGAGTCTTGGTGGTTTCAAACGTCTTCCATTTAAGAATGATGGAGGCCACTGTGTTCTTGGGGACTTTCAATGCTGCAGAATTTTTTTGGTAACCTTTCCCAGATCTGTGCCTCGACACAATCCTGTCTCTGAGCTCTACGGACAATTGCTTTTGCTCTGACATGCACTGTCAACTGTGGGACCTTATATATGCCAAAACTATAGTTTATTAACAAGAAATTTGTGGAGTGGTCGGAGTCATTAAAACTTGTTTTTCAACCACTCCACAAATTTCTTGTTAACAAACTATAATTTGGGCATTTATAAGGTCCCACAGTTGACAGTGCATGTCAGAGCAAAAGCAATTGTCCGTAGAGTTCAGAGACAGGATTGTGTCGAGGCACAGATCTGGGAAAGGTTACCAAAAAAATTCTACTTTGTGCATGACACAAGTCATTTTTCCAAAAATTGTTTACAGACTGTTTCACTTATAATTCACTGTATCACAATTCCAGTGGGTCAGACGTTTACATACACTAAGTTGACTGTGCCTTTAAACATCTTGGAAAATTCCAGAAAATGATGTCATTGCTTTAGAAGCTTCTGATAGGCTAATTGACATCATTTGAGTCAATTGGAGGTGTACCTGTGGATGTATTTCAAGGCATACCTTTGCTTGAAAATAAAAAGAAATCAGCCAAGACCTCAGAAAAAAATTGTAGACCTCCACAAGTCTGGTTCATCCTTGGGAGCAATTTCCAAAAGCCTGAAGGTACCACGTTCATCTGTACAAACAATAGTACGCAAGTATAAACACCATGGGACCACGCAGCCGTCATACTGCTCAGGAAGGAGACGCGTTCTGTCTCCTAGAGATGAACGTACTTTGGTGCGAAAAGTGCAAATCAATCCCAGAACAACAGCAAAGGACCTTGTGAAGATGCTGGAGGGAACAGGTACAAAAGTATCTATATCCACAGTAAAACAAGTCCTATATCGACATAACCTGAAAGGCCGCTCAGCAAGGAAGAAGCCACTGCTCCAAAACCGCCATAAAAAAAGCAAGACTACAGTTTGCAACTGCACATGGGGATAAAGATCGTACTTTTTGGAGAAATGTCCTCTGGTCTGATGAAACAAAAATAGAACTGTTTGGCCGTAATGACCATCGTGATGTTTGGAGGAAAAAGGGGGAGCTTGCAAGCCGAAGAACAACATCCCAACCGTGAAGCACGGGGGTGGCAGCATCATGCTGTGGGGGTGCTTTGCTGCAGGAGGGACTGGTGCACTTCACAAAATATATGGCATCATGAGGAAGGAAAATGATGTGGATATATTGAAGCAAAACATCAGTCAGGAAGTTCAAGCTTGGTCGCAAATGGGTCTTCCAAATGGACAATGACCCCAAGCATACTTCCAAAGTTGTGGCAAAATGGCTTAAGGACAACGAAGTCAAGGTATTGGAGTGGCCATCACAAAGCCCTGCTTTGAAAGGCTGGTCATGGCTCACATCAACACCATTATCTCCGAAACCCTAGACCCACTCCAATTTGCATACCGCTCCAACAGATCCACAGATGATGCAATCTCTATTGCACTCCACACTGCCCTTTCCCACCTGGACAAGAGGAACACCTACGTCAGAATGCTATTCATTGACTACAGCTCAGCATTCAACACCATAGTGCCCTCAAAGCTCATCACTAAGCTAAGGATCCTGGGACTAAACATCTCCTCTGCAACTGGATCCTGGACTTCCTGACGGGCCGCCCCCAGGTGGTAAGGGTAGGTAACAACACATCTGCCACACTGATCCTCAACACGAGGGCCCCTAAGGGGTGCATGCTCAGTCCCCTCCTGTACTCCCTGTTCACCCATGACTGCATGGCCAGGCACGACTCCAACACCATCATTAAGTTTGCCGACGACACAACAGTGGTAGGCCTGATCACCGACAACGATGAGACAGCCTATAGGGAGGAGGTCAGAGACCTGGCCGTGTGGTGCCAGGATAACAACCTCTCCCTCAACGTGACCAAGACAAAGGAGATGATTGTGGACTACAGGAAAAAAAAGAGGACTGAGCACGCCCCCATTCTCATCGACGGGGCTGTAGTGGAACAGGTTGAGAGCTTCAAGATCCTTGGTGTCCACATCACCAACTAACTATCATGGTCCAAACACACCAAGACAGTCGTGAAGAGGGCACGACAAAGCCTATTCCCCCTCAGGAGACTGAAAACATTTGGCATGGGTCCTCAGATCCTCAAAAAATTCTACAGCTGCACCATCGAGAGCATCCTGACTGGTTGCATCACCGCCTGTTATGGCAACTGCTTGGCCTCCGACCGCAAGGCACTACAGAGGGTAGTGCTTACGGCCCAGTACATCACTGGGGCCAAGCTTCCTGCCATCCAGGACCTCTATACCAGGCAGTGTCAGAGGAAGGCCCTCAAAATTGTCAAAGACTCCAGCCACCCTAGTCATAGACTGTTCTCTCTGCTACCGCACGGCAAGCGGTACCGGAGTGCCAAGTCTAGGTCCAAAAGACTTCTCAACAGCTTCTACCCCCAAGCCATAAGACTCCTGAACAGCTAATCATGGCTACCCGGACTATTTGCACTGCCCCCCCACCCCCACCCCCCACCCCATCTTATTACGCTGCTGCTACTCTGTTAATTATTTATGCATAGTCACTAACTCTACCCACATGTACATATTACTTCAACTACCTCAACTAGCCGGTGCCCCCGTACATTGACTCTGCACCGGTATATATAGTCTCCCTACTGTTATTTTATTTTAATTCTGCTCTTTTTTTTCTCAACACTTTTTTGTTGTTGTTTTATTTTACTTTTTGATTAAAAATAAATGCACTGTTGGTTAAGGGCTGTAAGTAAGCATATCACTGTAATGTCTGCACCTGTTGTATTCGGCGCATGTGGCTAATACAATTTGATTTGATTTGATTTGACCTCAATCCTATAGAAGATTTTTGGGGAGAACTGAAAAAGCGTGTGCGAGCTAGGAGGCCCTTTAAACCTGACTCAGTTACACCAGCACTGTCAGGAGGAATGGGCCAAAATTCACCCAACTTATTGTGGGAAGCTTGTGGAAGGCTACCCAAAACGTTTGACCCAAGTTAAACAATTTAAAGGCAATGCTACCAAATTCTAATTGAGAGTATGTAAACTTCTGACCCACTGGGAATGTGATGAAAGAAATAAAAGCTGAAAGAAATAATTCTCTCTACTATTATTCTGACATTTCACATTCTTAAAAACTCTCACACAAAACCCACACACATTCACATACGCTACATACACACACACATAACACAGAAACGCATACCGACACAACACAGACACACATACAAACACATGCACACATACACACTTTAACGCTCAACATATGCTGCTGCTACTCTATTCTTTATTTTACTCTTATTATTATCTATCCTGATGCCTAGTCACTTTACCCTGCCTTCATGGACAAACAGTGAGCTCCAAGTGTATTGGGACAGTGACACGTTTTGTTGTTTTGGCTCTCTACTCCAGCACTTTGGATTTGAAATGATACAATGACTATGAGGTTAAAGTGCAGACTGTTTTAGGGGACCTAAATATTGGGACAAATTCACTAATATGTTTATTAATGTAGTCTAAAGTTTAGTATTTGGTCCCATATTCCTAGCACACATTGATTACATCAAGCTTGTGACTGTGTTGTGTCGGTATGCGTGTGTATGTTATGTGTGTGCGTACTATACTCAAACAAACTGGTTGGATGCATTTGTCGTTTGTTTTGGTTGTGTTTCAGATTATTTTGTTCCTAATAGAAATTAATTGTAAATAATGTATTGTGTCATTTTGGAGTCACATTTATTGTAAATAAGAATATACTATGTTTCTAAACACTTCTACATTAATGTGGATGCTACCATGATTACGGATAGTCCTGAATGAATTATGAATAATGATGAGTAAGAAAGTTACAGTTGCACAAATATATTATATTCTTATTTACAATAAGAATTACTCCAAAATGATACAATACACTATTTACCATTGATTAACAAACACAACCAAAACAAACAGCAAATGCATCCAACAAGTTTGTAGAGTCACAAGCTTGATGTAGTCATTGCGTGCAAGGAATATGGGACAAAATACTAAACTTTTGACTACTTTAATACACATATAAGTGAATTTGTCCCAATACTTTTGGTCCCCTAAAATGGGGGGACTGTACAAAAAGTGCTGTAATTTATAAACGGTTCACACGATATGGATGAAAATACCCTCAAATTACAGCTGACAGTCTGCACTTCAACCTCATAGTCATTGTATAATTTGAAATCCAAACTGCTGGAGTCAGAGCCAAAACAACAACAAAATGTGTCACTGTTCCAATACTTTTGGAGTTCACTGTATCTACATCGAATACCTTGCTCTGGTACTGGTACTCCCTGTATATAGCTCCATTCTTGTGTATTTTATTCCTCTTGTGTTACTACTTTTCTTTTTATTATTATTTGCATCGTTGAAGGGCTCGTAAGCGAGCATTTCACGTTTAAGTCTACATCCGTTGTATTCGGCACATGTGACAAATACAATTTTATTTTGATTAGACACACACACACACATTGCCAAAGCTATTCTGTTTTGAATGTGTGCTATATTACTTTTCCTGTTCTATATAATATAATGACAAGCGTGTGCATGTGTTTGTGTGTGCACTTACAGAGGACCTACTGTATCATCCTATCATCCTTTCATTCCTTCCTCTACCTTCTCTTCCTCTGTATCTGCTGCTAAAGCCACTTTCTACCACTCTAGATTTCAACTTCTGCCTCTAACCATAGGAAACTCTTTTCCACCTTCTCCTCCCTCCTTAATCCTCCACCCCCTCCCACCACCTCCTCCCTCTCTGCGGACGACTTTGTCAACCACTTTGAAAAAAAGGTTGACGACATCCGCTACTCATTCACTCAGCCTATTGAGTCCCTTGGTCTCACTCACACCGAACTACCCCACACCTTGACCTCGCTCCAGATGAAATCCTGCGACTAGTGAGGTCTGGCCGCCCGACAACCTGCCCGCTCGACCCCATCCCCTCCTCCCTTCTCCAGACCATCTCTGGAGACCTTCTCTCATTCCTCACCTCCCTCATCAACTCATCCCTGACCACTGGCTGCGTCCCCTCTGACTTCAAAATGGCCTGAGTCGCTCCCCTCCTCAAGAAACAAACATTCGACTCATCTGATGCCAAAAACTATAGACCTGTATCCCTTCTTTCTTTTCTTTCCAAAACACTTGAGCATGCTGTCTCTGATTAACTTTCTCCTTATCTCTCTCAGAACGATCTTCTTAACCCTAACCAGTCAGGCTTCAAGACGGGCCACTCAACCGAGACTGCTCATCTCTGTGTCATGAAGGCTGTCCACACTGCCAAAGCTGACTCTCTCCTCTGTTCTCATCTTCCTAGATCTATCCGCTGCCTTCGACACCGTGAACCATCAGATCCTCTTCTCCATTCTCTCAGGTCTGTTAGTCTCAGGCTCTGCACACTCTTGGATTGCATCCTACCTGGCAGGCCGCTCCTACCAGGTGACGTGGAGAGGATTTGTGTCTGCACCACGTACTCTCACGACTGGTGTCCCCCAGGGCTCGGTTCTAGACCCTCTCCTCTTCTCTCTATACACCAAGTCACTCGGCTCCGTCATATCCTCACATAGTCTCTCCTATCGTTGCTATGCGGATAACACTCAACTACTTTTCTCCTTCCCCCCTTCTCAAATCAAATCAAATCAAATTGTATTTGTCACATACACGTGTTTAGCAGATGTTATTGCAGGTGTAGCGAAATGCTTGTGCTTCTAGCTCCGACAGTGCAGTAATATCTAACAAGTAATATCTAACAATTTCTGACACTCAGGTGGCGACATGCATCTCTGTGTGCCTGGCAGATATCTCAACTTGGATGTCGCCCCACCACCTCAAGCTCAACCTCGACAAGATGGCGGTGCTCTTCCTCCGTCACAGAAGGCCTGTCACAGTTGACAACTCCACAGTGTCACCCTCCCAGAGTGCAAAGAACCTTGGCGTGACCCTGTCGTTCTCTGCAAACATCAAAGCAGTGACTCGCTCCTCTCCAACATCCGTAGGGTATGACCATACCTCACACAGGAAGCAGCGCAGGTCCTAATCCAGGCACTTGTCCTCTCCCGTCTGGAGTACTGCTACTTGCTGTTGGCTGGGCACCCTGCTTGTGTCATCAAACCCCTGCAACTTATTCAGAACGCTGCATCCCGCCTGGTTTCAACCTTCCCAAGTTTTCTCACGTCACCCCTCTCCTCCGCACACTCCACTGGCTTCCAGTCGAAGCTCACATCCACTACAAAACCATGGTTCTTACCTACAGAACAGCAAGAGGAACTGCCCCTCCCTACCTTCAGGCTATGCTTTAACCCTACACCCCAACCCTCAGGTCTCTTGGCCCACCCACCCCTAGCTCCCGCTCAGCCCAGTCCAAGCTCTTCTCTGTCCTGGCACCCCAATGGTGGAACCAGCTTCCCCCTGAAGCTAGGGCAGTAGAGTCTCTGTCCATCTTCCGAAAACATCTGAAACCCTACCTCTTCAAACAGTATCTTCAAAAATCCTCCTCCTCACCTCTGACTATAATGATAGCTACTTTATTGAGGAAAAATGTACTTTCTATGCCTGTGATATGTGGTTATCCCACCTAGCTATCTTAAGATTAATGCACTAAATGTCTGCTAAATTATTCAAATGTGTGTGTGTGTGTGTGTGTGTGTGTGTGTGTGTGTGTGTGTGTGTGTGTGTGTGTGTGTGTGTGTGTGTGTGTGTGTGTGTGTGTGTGTGTGTGTGTGTGTGTGTGTGTGTGTGTGTGTGTGTGTGTGTGTGTGTAGACTACCCATTCAGTGACAGCGAGGGGGGCCAGCTGCTGTCCAATGGGGAAGAGAAGCTGCCAGAGAGTCTGGTCAAAGACGGAGATCCTCGCAAGTCAATTGGTCAGTTCACATCTTGAATGAAGAACATGCTGGGGAGGGAGGGAGGGATGGAGAGAGGAAGGGAAGAGAGAAGGATGGATTGGTGAATGGATGGAGGACATTGGTAACATTTGTGTGTGTGTGTGTGTGTATGTTTTCTAGGAGGGGAGGGAGAGAGTGATGAGGAGGAGGAAGATGAACCTGTGGCTGAACTGAAGAAACCAAACTCTGATGAGGTGAGACCTCTATTTATTGATTGATTGATTTATTGACCTTCATTGATCCCCAGAGGGTTCTATCTACGTGGGTCAGCCCATTGATAGAATTAACACATATAATGATTCTCTCTCTTTCTCTCTCCGTCTCTCTCTGTCTGTCTCAGGGTACTGCCAGTAGTGAGGTGAATGCGACAGAGGAGATGTCTACTCTTGTCAACTACATAGAACCTGTCAAGTTCAAGAGCTTTGAGGTCGCAAACAGTGAGTGTGTGTGTCTGATGAAAGCAAGTAAGGTGTGTGTGTGTGTGTCAATGATGTGCATCATTGGTGTGTGTGCGTTTGTGTGTGTGAGTGAGCGGTTAGTTGTCGTTAGGCCTAATCACCCCTCTCAAGTAGTGCATTAGGCTAGCTAAAATACTAATTCATAGTTAATTATTAGCCAAGAGACACACACACACACACACACTGACACATTGATTGATTTGAACTGATTTTTATATATTCTCTCTCTCTCTCACAGAGAGGAATAAGTATTTTGAGATGTCATCGTTCGTGGAGACCAAGGGTATGGACACACTGAAGAGTGCACCTATCGAGTTTGTTGAGTACAATAAGAAGCAGCTGAGTCGTATCTATCCTAAGGGGACAAGAGTAGACAGTTCGAACTACATGCCCCAACTCTTCTGGAACGTAGGCTGTCAGATGGTGGCTCTAAACTTCCAGACACTCGGTAAGTCGACCTTTCTTTCTTATACCTGAACTCTTCTTATCTTCTCATACCTTTCTCTTTCCTTCTGTTCAGTCTTCTGTCCCCCTGCTTCACTTATTTCCATGACTGACAATCTCCCTCTATCTCCCCCCTCTCTCTCAGACCTGCCCATGCAGTTGAACATGGGTGTGTTTGAGTATAATGGACACAGTGGCTACCTGCTCAAACCAGAGTTTATGAGAAGGACAGATAAACACTTTGACCCCTTCACTGAGAACATTGTGGACGGCATCGTAGCCAACACCGTCAAGATCAGGGTAAGTGGGTGTGTGGGTGTGGGGAGTACGTGTGTGTGTTTATGTATGTGTCTGTAACCATCTCCTTCTCTCCATCCGTCCATCTCCAGGTGATCTCGGGACAGTTCCTGACCGATAAGAAAGTGGGCGTGTACGTGGAAGTGGACATATTTGGACTTCCTGCTGACACAAAGAGGAAGTACCGTACCAGAACGTCCAATGGTAACAGCCTGGACCCGGTCTGGGATGATGAGACTTTTGTCTTCAACAAGGTAACATTAATACAGGCTGAAGACACACACACACCATATCGATACACACACTCACACAGTGTACAAAACGTTAGGAACACCTGCTCTTTCCATGACATAGACAGACCAGGTGAATGTACTGTACATATTACCTCAATCAATCACCCCAACTACCTCGTACCCCAGTACACTGACTCGGTACCTCCCGAGTGGCGCAGTGGTCTAAGGCACTGCATCGCAGTGCTAGCTGTGCCACTAGAGATCCTGGTTCGAATCCAGGCTCTGTCGTAGCTGGCCGTGACCGGAAGACCAATGGGGCGGCGCACAATTGGTCTAGGGTAGGGGAGGGAATGGCCGGCAGGGATGTAGCTCAGTTGGTAGAGCATGGAGTTTGCAACGCCAGGGTTGTGGGTTCGATTCCCACGGGGGTATGAAAAAAAATAATGTAAGTCGCTCTGGATAAGAGCGTCTGCTAAATGATGTAAATAAGCCTCGTTATTTTATTGTGATACTATTTTCTTTTTAACTTTTTGTTATTTTTGTTATTTTTGACTACATTGTTGGGAAAGGGCTCGTAAGTAAGCATTTCACGGTAAAGTCTACACTTGTATTCGGCGTATGTGACAAATAACATTTGATTTGAATTGAGATATGGATTGGGTATGTGTGACATTCAGAGGGTGAATGGGTAAGACAACTTGACACAACTGTGGGAAGCATTGTATTCAACATGGGCCAGCATCCCTGTGGAACGCTTTCGACACTTTGTAGAGTCCATGCCACTACGAATTGAGGCTGTTCTGAGGGTAAAAGGAGGTGCCACGCAATATTAGGAAGGTGTTCCTAATGTTTCGTACACTCAGTGTATATCAATATACACACATAACGATACACACATACACAAGGTAACAACTCATTCTGTGTGTAGGTGGTCCTGCCCACCCTGGCCTCTCTGAGGATAGCGGTGTTTGAGGAGAACGGGAAGTTCCTCGGACATCGGATCTGCCCTGTGTCAACAATCCGACCGGGTCAGTACTGTGTTTGTCTGCCTGGCTATGTGTGTGTGTGCGGATCTTTTGGATCTTGTCTCGTGCAATCTGTTCTCTCAATGCTGTCATCTTGTGTGTGTGTGTGTGTGTGTGTGTTTGTGTAGGTTACCACTACATCAGTCTGAAGAATGAGATGAACCAGCCTCTGTTGCTGCCCTCTCTATTGGTCTACACCGAGGCTCAAGACTACATTCCTAATGAACACCAGGGTAAGAAACTACACTACCCATAACCTCATAGGACTACACTACCCATAATCCCCTAGCACTACACTACTCATAACCCCCTGGGACTATAATACCCATAACCCCTAGGACTACACTACCATAATCCCATAGGACTACAATACCCATAATCCCCCAGCACTACATTACCCATAATCCCCGAGCACCACAATACCCATAATCCTTTAGGACTACACTATCCATAACCCCTTAGGACTACACTACCCATAACCCCTAGGACTACACTACCCATAACCCTCTAGACTACATCCCTAACAAACACCAGGGTGGCCTCCCGAGTGGCGCAGTGGTCTGCGATGCAGTGCTAGCTGTGCCACTAGAGATCCTGGTTCGAATCCAGGCTACGACCGGGAGACCCATGGGGCGGCGCATAATTGGCCCTGTGTCGTCCAGGGTAGGGGAGGGAATGGCCGGCAGGGATGTAGCTCAGTTGGTGGAGCGTGGCGTTTGCCAGGGTTGTGGGTTCAATTCCCACGGGGGGCCAGTATGAAAAATCTAATAATGTATGCACTCACTAACTGTAAGTCGCTCTGGATAAGAGTGTCTGCTAAAATGTAATGTGGCGTTCATGACCTGAGTTATCAGAATTTCCAACTAAGAAAACCTGTTCCCTTCCATGTCGTCATAACAAATCAGAAACTGGGGTATCATCTGTCTACCTTGAGTTTACAGACATGCTGAACTCTGATGTCACCTACTAAGAAAATGACTTTGATGACAGCATTTTTCTGCAGTTAAATCCAAGAACAACAAACATTACTAAGTATGTGTACTAGGTTTTGGCACATTGCTCATTTTTGTGTTGTGTGTTTATGTTAGAGTATGCTGAGGCCTTGACCAACCCCATCAAACATGTGAGTCTCTTGGACCAGAGAGAGAGACAGCTAGCTGCTCTGATGGAGGACAACGGCGAGGTGAGGAGACCACACACACACACACACACACACATGTTATGTTCTTCTATCCTAATGGGGACTTATTTTACCTAACCCCTAACCCTAACCCTAAACCTTACCATAACTCTAACTGTAACCCTAACCTAAACCTAACCACTAACCCCTTATCCTAATTCTAACCCTAATTGTAACCCTAACCCTAAATCTAACCCCTAAGCTTAAAATAGCCTTTGTCCTCATGGAGACGTGGGAAATGTCCCCACGAGGGCCAATTTTCCTTGTTTTACTATCCTTGTGGGGACTTTGGGGGATTTTAGGTCCCCACAAGGATAGAAGAACCAACCTACACACACACACACACACACACACATACACATCACATGATATGGGGGCTACACTGAGGCGTGGTGAAAACAGTAGGGTTTTATCTGCTACACCAGACAAGTGTTCTTGAGTGTGATCCGTGCATCGAATTTTTGAAAATAGAACAAGAGTGTAATTTCCTTGTGGAGCCACAGTGCTTACTACGCCCAGGTTTCATTGAAATGAGTGGGATGCCTCGCAATCTGCAAATGTTACACATCCAATGTAGCAGGCCTGTGAGACTGATGTCAAAATTGTGAATTGAAGATTTACAAGTTAAGAATCATCAACCTTCTCTCCGCTGTGTGTAGCGTGTGTTGGAGCAGCCGAAGGAGGGAGAGAGGGATCGGAAGGGCGACGCCCCCCTGGGGAAGATCCCCTCCCCCCTCCACCCCGTCCCCGCCCCCATTGATGACATCAGCGACCTCATCAGCTCACCTGGACCAGGTAGGTCACACTGTAACAAACACACACACACATCGTTGTTTGGTGTATTATAGAGGAGGCTGGTGAGTGGAGATATTGGGAGGATGGAAAGGTATCAAACGCATGATTTGCATATGCGGAGGACATCGATCCATTTATTCTATTCCAGACCTTATACTAAGCCCGTCCTCATACACTACCGTTCAAAAGTTTGGGGTCACTTAGAAATGTCATCTAATTGATCAGAAATACAGTGTAGACATTGTTAATGTTGTAAATGGCTATTGTTGCTGGAAACGGCTGTTTTTTAAATGGAATATCTACATAGGCGTACAGAGGCCCATTATCAGCAACCATCAGTCCTGTGTTCCAATGGCACGTTGTGTTTGCTAATCCAAGTTTATCATTTTAAAAGGCTAATTGATCATTAGAGAACCCTTTTGCAATTATGTTAGCACAGCTGAAAACTGGCCTTCTTGAGACTAGTTGAGTATCTGGAGCAGTTATCGTGTGTAGGCTTAACCAGATGCTCTATTCTCACAAGAACCTGGGCGAGCTATTGGCCACGTTCCAGGCTGACTACACTGCAGATGCAGATCTCAGCATGTCTGCAGTGTAGTCAGCCTGGAGTGCAACCATTATGTGAGTATCATTGCTGAGTTCTGAAGTGAAAACATCACATCTACATTTCAACCTGTCCTGTCCTGTTCCTGTCTCCATGTTTCAGGCCAGAAAGAGGATCTTATTGCTACAGTCCTGGCAAGTAAGTCATCTCCATTCCACCCATCCACATTACATTACACCACAGAACTCATTATCACCCTCATGTGGTGGGAGGCCAAACCAGTTAGATCATTTCTCTGTTTCCACTCCCTTTCTCTCTCGCTTTCTCTCTCTCCCCTATCGCTCTCTCGCCCTCTCTTTCGCCCTCGCTCTCTCAGATCTCCAGGCTCAGTCTATAGAAGAGTTGAAACAGCAGAAGTCGTATCTGAAGCTTTTGAAGAAACAGTGCAAAGAACTCAAGGAGCTCCGCAAGAAACACCTCAAGAAGGTTAGACTGACACACACACACACACACACACAGCTTATCCATCTTTCTGCGAAATTAGAAATACTAACTTGTAAAGATGTTATCAATAAACCACAGTGAAATGTTTTATAGACAGCTTCAATCCATTACGAATACTGCTGTTTGTGATTGCATCTATTTGACATGTGTTCTCTGTGTGTGTGTGCGTGCTTGTGCGTGCATATGTGTGTGTGTGTGTGTGTGTGTGTGTGTGTGTGTATTAACAGGTTTGGACCCTGAGTAAAGAGCAGAGGAGTCGCTGCAACCAGCTCCGCTCCGACACACAGAGACGACGCAGTCAGATGGAGAAACACCTCAAACGCAGCATGAAGAAAAAGTAAGAGAGGGAGGGATGGGGATGGGGGGGTGATGAATAGGAGAAAGACATTCCAAATCAACCACTTGCCCCTTACACAGGAAAGGGGGAGAGACACAGTGGGGAATATTTGTGTGTATTAATGTGTTTGTATGTATCTGACAATATATTTGTTTGTTTGTGTGTGTCAGTGAGCCAGCAGAGCCGGTGCAGAGGCAGTTGACAGCGTTGGAGATGGAGTTACAGAAACAGACGGTGCAGCTGAGAGAGTGGCAGATGCAGGAGCTCCTAAAACTACGTCAACAACAACATACACTGGAGAGAGAGAAGAAACACACACACCTACGAGAGGTACACGCACACACACACACACACACACACACACACACACACGCACACACACACACACACACACACACTAATCACACACACTCTCACCCCTCCTGCTGTGTGTTCCAGGCGTTTCAGAAAATAAAGGAGACATCCCAGGAATGTCAGACGGCTCAGCTCAAAAAACTTAAGGAGATCTGTGAGAGGTAAGATACTGTTTAACGCTTTATAACTACTGGATTACTCCCAATATATACTGAACAAAAATATAAACGCAACATGTAAAGTGTTGGTCCCATGTTTCATGAGCTGAAATAAAAGATCCCAGAAATGTTCCAAATGCACAAAAAGCTTATTTCTCTCAAATTTTGTGTGCAAATTTGTTTACATCCCTGTTAGTGAGCGTTTCTCATTGGCCAAGGTAAACCATCCACCTGACAGGTGTGTCATATCAAGAAGCTGATTAAACAGCATGATCATTACACAGGTGCACCTTGTGCTGGGGACAATAAAAGGCCATTCTAAAATGTGCAGTTTTGTCACACAACACAATGCCACAGATGTCTCAAGCATGCTGACTGCAGGAATGTCCTTCAGAGCTGTTGCCAGATAATTTCATGTTAATTTCTCTACCATAAGCCGCCTCCAACATCGTTTTAGAGAATATGGCAGTACGTCCAACCGGTCTCACAACCGCAGACTACGTGTAACCACTCCAGCCCAGGACCTCCACATCCGGCTTCTTCACCTGGGGGGACAGCTGATGAAACTGGGTTTGCACAACTGAAGAAACCGTCTCAGGGAAGCTCATCTGCGTGCTCGTCATCCTCACCAGGGTCTTGACCTGACTGCAGTTCGGCATCGTAACCGACTTCAGTGGGCAAATGCTCATCTTCAATGGCCACTGGCACGCTGGAGAAGTGTGCTCTTTACGGATGAATGCCTGTACCGGGCAGATGGCAGACAGCGTGTATGGCGTCGTGTGGGCGAGCGGTTTGCTCATGTCAACGTTGTGAACAGAGTGCCCCATGGTGCCGGTGGGGTTATTGTATGGGCAGGCATAAGCTACGGACAACGAACACAATTGCATTTTATCAATGGCAATTTGAATGCACAGAGGTACCGTAACGAGATCCTGAGGCCCATTGTCATGCCATTCATCCGCCGCCATCACCTCATGTTTCAACATGATAATGCATGGCCCCATGTCGCAAGGATCTGTACACAATTCCTGGAAGCTGAAAATGTCCCAGTTCTTCATGGCCTGCATACTCACCAGACATATGTCATCCATTGAGCATGTTTGGGATGCTCTGGATTGACGTGTATGAGAGCGTATTCCAGTTCCCACCAATATCCAGCAACTTCACACAGCCATTGAAGAGGAGTGGGACAACATTCCACAGGCCACAATCAACAGCCTAATCAAATCTATGCGAAGGAGATGTGTCGCGCTGCATGAGGCAAATGGTGGTCAGACCAGATACTGACTGGTTTTCTGATCCATTCTGTGACCAACCGATGCATATCTGCATTCCGAGTCATGTGAAATCCATAGATAAGGGCCTAATGAATTTATTTCAATTGACTGATTTCCTTATATCTTTGAAATTGTTGTATGTTGCGTTTATATTTTTGTTCAGTGTAGATGGATTTATATCAAAACACCTTTATAAGTAGAGTTAAGTTCTTATGTGCGAGGCAGTGTTGGGGGTAACACGTAACAAAAGTAACACGTTACGTAATCAGCTTACTTTTATGAGTAACGGAGTAAAGTAACACGTTACCTTTTCAAATTGGGGATTATTATTACAGTTACTTTCATAATCATATCTCTACCGGGCGTGTGTTTCCATGATCCGATCTCGACTTGTTTCCTCATTTAGTTCTCAAGCGAGAGGAGAAAGGCTGTTTGGAGAAATGTCATGACTGCTGCTGTCCATAAAGATGTATAGAGGGTGCACCTCTGGTCTTTGCCATTGATCACTTCTGTGATAGCAAAGCCCATAGAGGGCTTTCCTGTCTGGTGGCCTCTATACGTCTCTATGGGTCCGTGTACATGTGGTCTATAACCAGAACTGGCAGCTCGAGATAAATATTTTGAACGAAAAGATAGGAAATCTGTACAGATGTTTGGCTTGCAGTATATATGGCTAATTAAGCAGCCCATATGATAGCGCAGTATTTGTAGACTAGCACAGGAAAGCACGCCACTGATGAATGGAGAAACATCAAACCAGAGTTAGTAAGTAGCCTATCTTTAGTAGAGTACGCGCGGCTTGCCGAACTCCATCCGACAGTAAAACCACTAGTGAGATTTTGAGATTTTTTTCATGAAAGTAAGTCAAAGTAATATAACTAGTAATATAAGGCGTTCCTTTCCACACAAAGTACTATGGTAAAGTAACGCGTTACTTTTGTTGAATGTATTGAGTAATATGTAATGTATTACTTTTTCAAGTAACTAATCCCAACACTGGTAAGAGGTAAGATCATGTTTTATGATCATTTATAATAATAATTGATTGGATTCATATAGCGCTTTTCCAGATGTTCAAAGGGCTGTACATACTAAGGGGAACTCACTTCATCCACCACCAATGTGAAGCTCATCACTTAGGTGGTGCACGGCAACCATTTGTGCCAGAACGCTCACCACGCATCAGCTATTATAGCAACTGTATTACTCCAAATGCAGATGGATTCATATGAAAACACCCTTACAAGTAAGCTTAGTTATTGTTGTTGTTTATTTGTTTTTGTTATTGTTTACAGAGAGAAGAAGGAGCTTCAGAAGATTCTAGACAGGAAGAGACAGAACAGCATTATCGAGGCCAAGAGCAGAGACAGAGACAAGGCAGAGTCGTATGTCACTCTGTGTGTGTGTTTGTTTGTGTGTGTGTGTGGGTGTTAGTGTTGCACGCTATACCGAAACGTCTGAACTTTTTCGATACTAGACATTTTTGTTACTTTCGATACTTCTGTCAAATGTGTCTCACATCATATACGGATTGAGAGGATCGAGTCTGTCTAGTCGCCCCGTAGCGCTCACATCTATAGCCATGAAATACTTTGAATGGCTGGTCACGGCTCACATCAACACCATCCTCCCAGACACCTTGGACCCACTCCAATTCGCATTCCGCTCAAACAGATCCACAGATGATGCAATCTCTATTGCACTACACACTGCCCTCACCCACCTGGACAAAAGGAATACCTATGTAAGAATCCTGTTAATTGATTACAGCTCAGCATTCAACACCATAGTCCCGTCCAAACTCATCACCAGGCTAAGGACCCTGGTACTGGACACCTCCCTCTGCAACTGGATCCTGGACTTCCTGATGGGCCGGCCCCAGGTGGTGAAGGTAGACAACAACACATCTGCCACGCTGACCATCAACACGGGGCCCTTCAGGGGTGTGTGCTTAGTCCACTCCTGTACTCCCTGTTCACCCATGACTGCATGGCCGGGCAGGACTCCAATACCACCATCAAGTTTGCTGAAGACACGGTGGTAGGACTAATCACCGACAACGATGAGGCAGCCTAAAGGGAGGAGGTCAGAGACCTGGCAGTGTGGTGCCAGGACAACAATCTCTCCCTCAACGTCAGCAAGACAAAGGAGCTGATCGTGGACTACAGGACACGGAAGGGCGAGCACGCCCCCATCCACATTGATGGGGCTGTAGTGGAGCGGGTCGAGAGCTTCAAGTTCCTTGGTATCCACATCACTAAGGAATTAACATGGTCCACACACACCCACACAGTTGTGAAGGGGGCACGACAGCGCCTCTTCCCCCTTAGGAGGCTGAAAAGATTTGGCATGGGCCCCTCAGATCCTCAAAAAGTTCTACAGCTGCACTATTGAGAGCATATTGACTGGCTGCATCACTGCTTGGTATGGCAACTGCAAAGCACTCGACCACAAGGCGCTGCAGAGGGTGGTGAGTACAACACTGGGGCCGAGCTCCCTGCCATCCAGGACCTCTATACCAGGCGGTGTCAGAGGAAGGGCCAAAATAAAATCAGACTCCAGTCACCCAAGCCATAGACTGTTTTCTCTACAATCGCATGGCAAGCGGTACCAGTACACCAAGTGTGGAACCAACAGGACCCTGAACAGCTTCTACCCCCAAGCTATAAGACTGCTAAACAAGACTGCTAAATAGCTAATTTAATGGCTACCCGGGCTACCTACATTGACAATTTTTTGCACTAACTTTCCTGCGCTACGTCTATGCACACACACTGGACTCTACCCACACACTCACACATACTTACACTGACACCCCAACATACACACACACACACGCTACATATGCCCCCCCGCACACATAACACGCACACACATGCATACTGACGCCACACACACACTCTCCACATACACTGCTGCTACTCTCTATTATCTATCCTGTTGCTTGGTCACTTTATCCCTACCTATATATACATAGCTACCTCAATTACCTCATACCCCTGCACATCGACTCGGTACTGGTACTCCCTGTATATAGTAATGTCATTTTTACTCGTTATTGTTATTCACTGTGTATTTATTCCTCGTGTCACTATTTCTACTTTGTTTTAAATCTTTCTTTTTAACTCTGCATTGAAAAAGGACCTGTTGTTTACGAAGCATGTGACTATAATACAATTTGATTTGAATTATTTGTCTGAATCTGTCGTAGAAATATTTGACTCAAAAGTAGTCAACTCAAAAATATCTCTCAAGAGATAGTTATTATTGCGTAACAAAGCCGAGCTTGCTCCATGGAACAACTGCTTGCCCTGACCCAGAGATCTCCTTTTATACAGACACAAATGCATAGTCATCCTTACATAGCATATACAGCTACTCCACTACAGCCCCATCAATGTGGATGGGGGCGTGCTCGCCCTTCCGTGTCCTGTAGTCCACGATCAGCTCCTTTGTCTTGCTGACGTTGAGGGAGAGATTATTGTCCTGGCACCACACTGCCAGGTCTCTGACCTCCTCCCTTTAGGCTGCCTCATCACTGCATGGCAGTGTGCTCTATTCTATACACCTGTCAACAACGGTGTGGCTGAAATAGCCGAATCCACTAATTTGAAGGGGTGTCCACATACTTTTGTATATACGGTGCATTCAGAAAGTATTCAGACCCCTTGACTTTTTCCACATTTTGTTACGTTACAGCCTTTTTCAAAAATGTATTTAAAAAATCCCTCATCAATCTACACACAATACCCCATAATGACAAAGCAAAAACAGGTTTGTAGAAAATGTTGCGAAAATGTTGCTAATTTATTACAAATAAAAAACAGAAATATCACATTTTTCAGTATTCAGACCCTTTACAGCCTCAAGTCTTCTTGGGTATGACGCTACAAGCTTGGCACACCTGTATTTGGGGAGTTTCTCCCATTCTTCTCTGCAGATCCTCTCAAGCTCTGTCAGGTTGGATGGGGAGCGTCACTGCACAGCTATTTTCAGGTCTCTCCAGAGATATTAAACGGGTTCAAGTCCAGGCTCTGGCTGGGCCACTCAAGGACATTGAGAGACTTGTGCCGAACCCACTCCTGCATTGTCTTGGCTGGGTGCTTAGGGTCGTTGTCCTGTTGGAAGGTGAACCTTCACCCCAGTCTGAGGTTCTGAGCGCTCTGGAGCAGGTTTTCATCAAGTATCTCTCTGTACTTTGCTCCGTTCGTCTTTCCCTCGATCCTGACTAGTCTCGCAGTCCCTGCCACTGAATAACATCCCCACAGCATGTTATAAGAAGTTTGTTGATGGATATTTATACTTTGGGGTTTATTTGTTATCATTTCAGTTTTACTTGGTGTTATCAATGTTACACACTAGACACTGTTACACACAATAGGGATGGTGCCAGGTTTCCTCCAGACGTAACGCTTGGCATTCAGGCCAAAGAGTTAAATCTTGGTTTCATCAGACCAGAGAATCTTGTTTCTTATGGTCTGAGAGTCCTTCAGGTGTCTTTTGGCCAACTCCAAGCGGGCTGTCATGTGCCTTTTACTGAGGAGTGGCTTCCGTCTGGCCACTCTTCCATAAAGGCCTGATTGGTGGAGTTCTGCAGAGATGGTTGTCCTTCTGGAAGGTTCTCCCATCTCCACAGAGGAACTCTGGATCTCTGTCAGATTGACCATCGGGTTCTTGGTCACCTCCCTGACCAAGGCCCTTCTCCCTCGATTGCTCAGTTTGGCCGGGCGGCCAGCTCTAGGAAGAGTCTTGGTGGTTCCAAACTTCTTCCATTTCTAAGAATGGAAGCCACTGTGTTCTTGGGGACCTTGAATGCTGCAGAAATGTTTTGGTACCCTTCCCCAGATCTGTGCCTCAACACAATCCTGTCTCGGAGCTCTACGGACAATTCCTTCGACCTCATGGCTTGGTTTTTGCTCTGACAGGCGCTGTCAACTGTGGGACCTTATATAGACAGGTGTGTGCCTTTCCAAATAATGTCCAATCAATTGAATTTACCACAGGTGGACTCCAGTTATTTCATCCATTTTAGAATATGGCTCTAACGTAACAATGTGGAAAAAGTCAAGGGTTCTGAATACTTTCCAAATGTGTAAATTAAGCCCAGTGGTTATTCTTTGACTTTAGCTAATACGCGTAATTTTTTTTGCACTGGTTTCGATATTGAGTACTTTGATACTAAACCTGGTATCGTGACAACACTAGTCTGTGTGAGTGTGTCTGTGGGTGTGTGTGTGTGTCTGTGTCTCATGGTCTCTCTTCACCTCTCTCTCTCTCCCTCTCTTTCTTTCTCTCTCCCCCTCTCTCTACCTCTCTCCGTAGGGAACTGAATGAGATCAACAGGAAGCATATCTCAGACTCTGTCACCTTAATCCGCCGGGTAAGTGTGTGCTGGCCTCACACACACACACACACAACACACACACACACACACACTTATTGCCTCACTCTTGAGTACATCTCCTTTATACTGCTTTCTGCGCTCTGCCAGCCATCTCCCTTTTTGATGTCAATAACTCTCCCTTTCTCTCTCTCTTCCTTTCTCTCTTTATTTTCTCCCTCTCTCTCTTTTTCTCTCTCCCTCCTTTCTCTTTCCCTCCTCTCTCTTCCTTCTCTCTTTCTCCTTCCCCCTTCCTCCTGCTTTCTTCCCATTCTCTCTGTCTCCTCACCCTCCCTAGTTGGATGAGGCCCAGTCAAGGCGTCAGGAGAAGTTGGTAATCGGTCAGAGAGAAGTCCTACGACACATAGAGGAGGAGCAACCACTGGTGAGACACACACACACACACAAATTGGTGAGACAGACACACATACTGTACCTTCAAATTTTATTTTATTGGCGTGGCTGTTAAAGTTAAATGAATCCTTCATCTAATCAATTAAAATATATTTATTCACCATCTCTTGCTCGCGCTCTCTCTCTCTCTCTCTCTCTCTCTCTCTCTCTCTCTCTCTCTCTCTCCTCTCTCCCTCTCTCTCCTCTCTCCTCTCTCCTCTCTCCAGCTGCAGGCCCGATTGGAGCGAGACTTGGAGGCGGAGTTACAACGTCTACCAGAAGAGATCTGCCAATACCTGCAGGTGCAACTTGAGTCCAAAGGTCTCCGTAGCGACGCTCTCTTCTCCTCCTTATCCAATCACAGCCCTAGCTCCAGCTCGGGTCCGCCCTCCAACTGCTCCACACCCACTTTTCCCTTAACACCCAATAGGAGCACCTGGAACAGGAGCCTGGACAATAGCATCGCCTCATTGGTGGACTCATCCTCTTCCTCTACTCCTGTCCTATCAGAAGCAGATATGTAAGCCATATGTACATTTATGTAAACCTAATGGTCCTGGGCTTTAGTTGGTAAAATTATTATTTTTTGTTTTCATAAAACATATATATTTGTAATTCTTCTCACCGGGATTTTAGAGAGAGAGAGAGATACAGACGAGGTTATCAAATGTTTTTTTCTTTTTTCTGTTCATTCATTTTTTCTTTTTTTTATCAATGTCTGTTGGACATTTTGTCTCTCTACCAAAGCCACTTTCTCGTGTGATGCAATCTCCCGCTTTAACTCCTGAAGCTTTAAGCAAGCACACCATTTTTCTTCAGGAAAATTACCCATGCTATCTGTCCCAAACAAAAAATCTGGTGGCTTAACTTGGAATCGTTTTTGGCATTGTTTTGACTGTGAATGGTTGGCAATGTATTGACTTTTGAGTGGTGGGTCTGTGTTTGAGCTGCAGTACCAAGATGAGACCACCAGATGGGAATGTTGTATCAGCAGTAGTGAGCAGTTTCTGTCTCTATCCCTATGCGATTCTCTGTTATTGGCTAGACTAACGCTACAGCTAACATTGAAAGGCACTTGTTTACACAAAAAACTGCTAGGCAGTGCTAGATCTGAGCTAGCATAGCGTGAGGCTAATGCTACATGATAAATAGCCAGAATGCTAATCCCCTGATCTGCAGCTGGGGGACACATGAATGGTAATGAAAGAGGGATGACGTGGAGATGATGGCCTGCTCCGTCTGTTATGCCATTATGTTATTATTCTGATTTATTTGAGATTATTTGTGTGCGGGTGGGCGCATGTTCATCTCCGGGGTAGATGGCTGCTTTTTGGTCTGTAAACTATTCTCATCTCTCACATCGCTCACAGCCAACTAGAGAGAGAGTGTTTGTGTGTTTTCCCTGTCTTTTCCCTCGATTTCTCTGTTCCGCTCTCTCTCTCACCCCCCCTCTCTCTCTCTCTCTCACACACACACTCTCTCCCTCTCTCTCTCTCTCTCCCCCCCCCCCCTCTCTCTCTCTCTCTCTCACACACTCTCTCCCTCTCTCTCTTTGTGTCAGATCTAAATGAAAGATTGAGTTGACACGTGTGCACCTTTCTCACCAGCTTTGGCATCTGCTGTGTGCCACACACGCACAGTGTCATTTTCCAACTGCCACCTCTTTCTTTTCTTTCTCCCTCTCCTGCTCTCTCTCCCTCAATATCTACAGTTGAAGTCGGAAGTTTACATACACCTTAGCCAACTACATTTAAACTCAGTTTTTCACAATTCCTGACATTTAATCCTAGTAAAAATACCCTGTCTTAGGTCAGTTAGGATCACCACTTTATTTTAAGAATGTGAAATGTCAGAATAATGGTAGAGAGAATGATTTATTTCAGCTTTTATTTCTTTCATCACATTCCCAGTGGGTCATAAGTTTGCATACACGCAATTAGTATTTGGTAGCATTGCCTTTAAATTGTTTAACTTGGGTCAAACATTTCGGGTAGCCTTCCACAAGCTTCCCACAATAAGTTGGGTGAATGTTGGCCCATTCCTCCTGACAGAGCTGGTGTAACTGAGTCAGGTTTGTAGGCCTTCTTGCTCGCACACGCTTTTTCAGTTCTGCCCACAAATGTTCTATAGGATTGAGGTCAGGGCTTTGTGATGGCCACTCCAATACCTTTACTTTGTTGTCCTTAAGCCATTTTGCCACAACTTTGGAAGTATGCTTGGGGTCATTTGGAAGACCCATTTGCGACCAAGCTTGAACTTCCTGACTGATGTCTTGAGATGTTGCTTCAATAAATCCACATAATTTTCCTTCCTCATGATGCCATCTATTTTGTGAAGTGCACTAGTCCCTCCTGCAGCAAAGCACCCCCACAGCATGATGCTGCCACCCCAGTGCTTCACGATTGGGATGGTGTTCTTCGTCTTGCAAGCATCCACTTTTTCCTCCAAACATAACGATGGTCATTATGGCCAAACAGTTCTATTTTTGTTTCATCAGACCAGAGGACATTTCTCCAAAAAGTATGATCTTTGTCCCCATGTGCAGTTGCAAACCGTAGTCTGGCTTTTTTATGGCGGTTTTGGAGCAGCGGCTTCTTCCTTGCTGAGCAGCCTTTCAGGTTATGTCGATATAGGACTCGTTTTACTGCGGATATAGATACTTTTGTACCTGTTCCCTCCAGCATCTTCACAAGGTCCTTTGCTGTTGTTCTGGGATTGATTTGCACTTTTCGCACAAAAGTATGTTCATCTCTAGGAGACAGAACGCGTCTCCTTCCTGAGCGGTATGAAGGCTGCGTGGTCCCATGGTGTTTATACTTGCGTACTATTGTTTGTACAGATGAACGTGGTACCTTCGTGTGTTTGGAAATTGCTCCCAAGGATGAACCAGACTTGTGGAGGTCTACAATATTTTTTCTGAGGTCTTGGCTGATTTATTTAGATTTTCCCATAATGTCAAGCAAAGAGGCACTGAGTTTGAAGGTAGGCCTTGAAATACATCAACAGGTACACCTCCAATTGACTCAAATTATGTCAATTAGCCTATCAGAAGCTTCTAAAGCCATGACATAATTTTCTGGAATTTTCCAAGCTGTTTAAAGGCACAGTCAACTTAGTGTATGTAAACTTCTGACCCACTGGAATTGTGATACAGTGAATTATAAGTGAAATAATCTGTCTGTAAACAATTGTTGGAAAAATTACTTGTGTCATGCACGAAGTAGATGTCCTAACCGACTTGCCAAAACTATAGTTTGTTAACAAGAAATGTGTGGCTTGGTTGAAAAACGAGTTGTAATGACTCCAACCTAAGTGTATGTAAACTTCTGACTTCAACTGTATTTACCTGCAGACTCACACACATGTTTTAAGGGAAAGTAAGAAGGCAGGAGTGTGTGTGTGTGTCATTTTATAGGAGGGGCACACCAGGTTACTGTAGATATACATTATAACAGAAAGAAACCATCAGACTCTAAAAACATGCACACACACATACAAACATGTCAAAGATCAACCATCGTATGTATATATGATGGGAGACACCAACCAAAATGTACTTTATCTTTCTAAATCTTTTTTTTTTTTTTTTTTTTTAACTGCCCAGGAAAATGCCCTATGCGTGTGTTCACATGTTGGCTGCGACCCAAATGGCACCCTTTTCCCTATTTAGTACATTAGTTTTGACCAGAGCCCTATTGAGAATAGGGTACATTTGGACGCAGACATTATCTGTATGTGGACGGTGGACTAGAATATTCTGTGGATATATTATTGTTATTGTTAATCTGTGTAATGTAATGTTATTGTCGTTTTACATGAAATGTACTACTGACTAAAGGTGCCCTTGGGGAGAATTATTTTTTTTTTTGGGTGGGATGCTGAGATGCTCTGGAATGAAAGAAACTTTCTTTCTGTCCCTCACCCCTTCCTCTCCTCACCAATCCTCCCTCACTGGTACTTGCTGCCTGTCTGTCTTGGTATATAATATTATAAAATGCCTCTGTGTATATTCATCAACATTATTTTACCAGTTTTTTAATCTTTAAATTTTTGTAATCTTTTTTTTTGTGATGGATGATCTATTTAATTTAGTCAGCTGAGCGAATGAGGAGAGTTTTATTATTTGGGGGGGGTTAATGGTCGGGTTGCTATGGTAACCAGGGGAGACGACTTTGCTGTGGTATTTTAGCAATCGTCGTACCCCTTCCCCCTCCCTTTTGGTTGTGAGGGTCTATTTTAAAGTTTTCAGACACAGTGTTGATTGAATGGTTCACACAATTGCTAGGGTACTATTGGGGAGAAGACCTCACACACGTAAAATAAATGTACGTTCCAAGTACCGTGGTGTCAGGGTACCTCAAGCGGTTAAGACCGTTGGGCTAGTAACTGAAAGGTTGCTGGTTCGATTCCCTGAGCTAACTAGGTGAAAAATCTGTCTGTGCCCTTGAGCAAGGCACTTAACCCTAATTGCTCCTGTAAGTAGCTCTGGATAAGAGCGTCTGCTGAATTACAAAAATGTAAATGTACCTTTAGGACCCCAAAAGTTGTTGTTTTATTTTTACACTGATGTGGTTTAGGATTGGGGAACATTACAAAATCCCAATTTATATGTATTTATGTACATCGGAGCATTAGTTTGGGCATACATTATAATTTTTTATTTAATCAGCACATGTACTTAGTGCTAAAGATGGTCTTTATGATTTTAGAAAACTCACCCCAGTATGTGTATAACACACACAACAAAAGCTTTAACCAGTGTCTCTGTGTCTCGCTTGTCCTTACAAGAAAATGTTTTTAAAAGTGATCTTAAAAGCTGAATTTAAAGTTTTGAATTATTTTTAGTTATTGCACTTTTATCACCCGGTTTTATTTGTTTTAAAACCTTTTATTCCAGGAAGTGTTGACAACCATTTTTTAAATAGTTTATAGTGTCACCTTAGCTATTAGATAGCCAGAGGCAGAGCCATATATAGAGAGAGTTCGGCCAACTTTTAGAATTTACGCCATGTTGCGGCAATTGAGCATTCCGTTGATCCATTCATGACAAGTATTTGGATTTTAACTTAGTTCTAGACGTTCAGTTACATAGCATTGTTTAAATTAAGAAAATTCTATAAACTGCTATTGGTCAATATTGCACATGGCTACCATATGGAATTATTTGATTGTACTGTGTCATGTAAATGCAGAAACCTCAATGTCCTAACTCTCTAAATAGAGGACTATACTATGTTCTAGAATACGGCCAGAGAATTTTACTGCAGAACACTGAGTTCTAGAATACGGTCCAGTGGTTCTATGCCAGAAAGTTAGAGGCACTTTATAGGCCTTCACATGTTCACATGCTGAAGAGAGTTCCATTGAAGGTGTGTGTTTGTGTGTGCATATTATTTATTTTTTTACATCATTTAGCAGATGCTCTTATCCAGAGCGACTTACAGTTAGTGAGTGCATACATTTTTCATACTGGCCCCCGTGGGAATCGAACTCACAACCCTGGCGTTGCAAGCGCTATGCTCTACCAACTGAGCTACAGGAGGCCATGTGTGCATGTGTGTTATCAAATTGCGCTCTGTTCACTATTGTGGTTAGCCAGTTTTCTTCCCTAGAGACTCAGCCTGGAGGCTAATTCAGTTTAATCTTGTGGGCTAGTTTCAGCTCTCTCCACACATACACACACACACACACACTCTTCAGCCCCACACTGTAGACCAGGGATCATCAACTAGATTCAGCCGTGGGCCGATTTCTTTTCTTGAGCGGATGGTCGGGGGCCGGAACATAATTACAAATCATTTGTAGACCGCAAATTGACCGCAAGAAGCCTAAACAGATATAATGTTTGACTAAAACATAATAATTTCACACCGTGCTTACATTTGTATACGATCACGTTTCTCTCTATTATGTGTGGGAATACTTGGGAACAGATTTTCTAAATTAAAATAACTTGGAGCTGATTTCCTGGTGTTTTTACAGTCTATTATGTCCACAATGAAAATTCTAAAAGAAAATATATATTATTTTTTGGTTTTTTTGCTCAGAAAACTTGGTGGGGCAAATGAAACCACCCGCGGGCCGGCCGCCAGTTGGGCAACCCTGCTGTAGACCATGTGTAAGGCTATCAACTCCCATCCCTTCTTACATTCATCCCTCCATCCTTCCCCTTACAATACTTTCTCTTCCAGGACCAGGTCACTTAAAGGAAGTTTGAAAAGATAGGCTGTGGGCGGGGAGCTTATATTCATGAGCTCGCCTTGACTGACAGCTCTTTAAAACACCTATGTCAAGCAAGTTGGATGCAGTGTTGTGGTAAAATCATCTTAAGCTAATTTGGTGATACACAAAGCAACTCAAACAACATTGAAATTGCATCAATGATGTCAAAAATGTTTTATGCATCTCTTGTTTGTCATGTGGTTCACAGCAGCACTGACAGATGTGTTGACTTGACAACAGCGTCAGAGTTTTGAACGACCCTTCCCCCTCTTTTGATCCATGCTGGCTAAAGACCTAGCTAGCCATTAACTAGCTAACACCAGACACAGATACAGGGGAAACACAATAATATTTGCCATAGATGAAGAGGGTAAACTTTTAATAATATTTTCTGACACCCTTCAGTAACATTTTTGGCACCAGTAGAGTAGCTATCTAGCTATGTAAACAGCGCCCTTCTGCAAACATGCCTTCTCCGATGTTGGTTACAAGGCGGTACTTATTTAAATTAGGTAAGAGAATATCATGTTACCGTTGATGTATTAAAATGAGAGAGTTATGGTGATGTCACCCTATCCCCTTAATAATCCCGCCACCTGAATCCAAGTGTTTAACACGGGGGAAGGGACCAGTAACTTTATTATCAAACTTTATCAATGTAGAAGCAATAGTCATTTTTCATACTCTGGTCATCATACTTGGATCTGGTTTCATCCAAATATCATCCAATTTCATGAAAAACATAATTTTGACTGTTCATGGCCTTTAGAACAGACTGAGAGATGGAGTCGGCGAAGGAGCGGTATAGTTGGTTGACACTGTATGACTGCCATTCCTTCTTACATTCACCCTCTCAACCCCTCTATCCATCCTTCTCTCCCTCTTTCCCCTTACAAGAGTTTCTCTCCGAGCCCCCAGGCCACTTAATAGAAAGAGATAGAGACAGAGAGAGAGAGAGAGGTATAGGTTTCGTCCCAAATTACAACCTATTCCCCATATAGTGCACTATGGGCCCTGGTCAAAAGTAGTGCACTATATCGGGAATAGGGTACCATTTGGGGCACAGCCAGAGTTTGTTGACACTGTATGTAGAAATGATGAGTTTCTCTCTCTGCCCCAGGCCACTTAATATAAAGAGAGATAAAAAATAAAAATAAAAAGCAGGATGAAGAAGGAGAGTGAGAGGTAGAGTTTGTAGACACTGTATGTAGAAAGGACTGGTCCGCCATGTCAAAGGGAATAATACTATGATGCATCAAGATGTAATATTTTGTATTGTTTATCTGGAGATATAATATACACTGTATAACTCAATAAATACAGAATTTTTGTCTAAAATCTCTGCTTTGTCTCTGACTCGATCCGAAACGTGCTTGACATTTTTAAAGTGAATTTCCAATTGAGCCGACATCTACAGCGCTTACCTTGAATGCAATCTCTGCAAACAAGGTAACATTGCCTTTAAAAGGCGTGTTGAATCCTGGCCATTGTGTAAGTAATTTAACCGTTTAATTTTGTGTACTAGTGTGTCTGTGTGTGTGTAATATTGTCTGGTGCAGAAAAAATTATTCCTGCGCTGAAGACGTCTATATTAGTCCGCTAATACAGGACTAGTAAAGGCCCAGTGCACTACTTTTGTGAAAAAACTAAATGTATTTGAGTGTTTACCAGCATTTCTTGAGTCTGATAATTATCTGTACAAAACAGTTAATCTGATAATACTTGTGGAATTTAAAAATACTTGCTTGATATATTTTCCAGTTTCTTGAAATACTTTGCAAATGCAACTTATTTCTATGTGAAAACTGAAATGGTCTATTCATTCCTTTTCCATTTTAGTAGACGCTCTTATCCAGAGCAACTTACAGTCGTGAGTGGATACATTTTCATACTTTTTCGTACTGGTCCCCCATGGGAATCGATCCCACAAGCCTAGCATTGCAAATGCCATGCTCTACCAACTGAGCCACATCATCACAAACCACTTGATGTCTCAATGTACTCAATTACTGTATTGTGCATAGTTTTTTTTCATGGTGATGGAAATTCTATGGGTACAAACCTAGATGACCAGCCTACAGTATGTACAATACAGTAATGCACATTTACTTTAAGTGGTTTGTAAGGATGGTAAATTAATACTTAATGCTGCACAGAAAGTGGTTGCTTTCCATGTTATTTGATCAGGAAAAATATTTAATTTGATTTGGATGTTTTGTGTCTTTGCTCATTATTTTGCAACTTTTGATGTAAATGTTTGAGGAGAGGGTTTTGTTCGTTCTGGATTCCATTAGAATGACAATCGCAGAGAAAGGGACAGGGCAACAACTCTTACAATTCCAACTATTGAATCCTGCAAGATGCTGTTCTTAATTATATTACCTTTTTTGCCAAAGTGGAGATGTTGAAAAAAGTTTTTTTGCCCACGCTACATCTGTCTATCTCCGTCTGCCATTACTAGTAAAGGCCCAGTGCACTACTTTTGTGAAAACCACTTTTTAATACTTCTTTACAATAATTTTTGTACTTTTTACAACTTTTTTATTAGATTTGTTAGGGGGTGCTGCAGCACCCTCAGCACCTCTACTTCCCGCGGCTATGTGTGGATGCATCCCAAATTGCACCCTATTCCCTATATAGTGCACTACTTTTGACCATGGCCAATATAGCACAATAAAGGGCTCTCCAACCCTGTTCCTAGAGAGCTATCGTCCTGTAGGTTTTCACTCCAACACTAATCTAGCGTACCTGACTAATAATTAGCTGATTGGTGAACTGAATCAGATTAGTTACAACTCGGGTTGGAGTGAAAACCTACAGGAAGGTAGCTAAGCCCTGATATAATGTTGAAAGTCTGGAGCGACCTGGCATGAACAAATCGTCAGAAGTTGCGTCATGACATTTGTTCAACCTTATGTTCATATGCACATACAGTAAAAAAATAAAAAAGCTTTCCAAAGTATTTTTATGGTAGTGGAAGAAGTTTAAAGTGTGCAATATTCAAGTGTGCTTGAATAATGTAAAAAACAAACGTAAGTATCAACAGCAATTTGATGATGATTTCAACATTTAGTATTTATTATGATCCCCAATTAGCTGCTGTCCATGTGTCACTGTCTGTCACCTCCAAATTTTTCTCTTGACCTGTGTGCACTTACGTTGTAAATCCCATGATGGGTATAGGGAAAATTCGAGAATCATGTAGTAGCTTAAACCTATCACTGTTACATTGAACTGGGTGAATGGAATAAGAATGACAGTCATCCAATATGTCCTTCTTTGCCGAACCTGACCACACAACTGGACAGTACTCCAGGTGCGACAAAACTAGGGCTTGTAGAACCTGTCTGGTTGACTGAGATATCAAGAAAGCAGAGCAATGCCTTATCAGATGAGGTTTAGGGTTGAGCGAGTGATTTGTCCCAAAAATGATGCTTTTCATAAAAAAAAAAATATATTTAGCACCAGTCTATTTCTAGTTACCCATTCTAAAACTGACTAGAGCTCTATGTTAAGGGTGTCTCTTATTTATTTTACTGTTGCAGCCGACATGTATACTATTGAGTCGTCAGCGTACATGGACACACAGGCTTTTTTCAAGGTCAGTGGAAGGTCATTAGTAAACACAGAAAACAATAATTGTCCAAGGCGGCTGCCCTGCGGTACACTCAATCAATCAAATGTACAGTATTTAAAAAGCCCTTTTTACATCAGCAGATGTCACTAAGTGCTTATACAGAAACCCAGCCTAAAACCCCAAAGAGCAAGCAATGCAGATGTAGAAGCATGGTGGCTAGGAAAAACTCCCTAGAAAGGCAGGAACATAGGAAGAAACCTAGAGAGGAACCAGGCTCTGAGGGTTGGCCAGTCCTATTCTGGCTGTGCCGGTGGAGATTATAAGACTACATGGCCATTAAGGCTAGATTGTTCTTCAATATGCTAAAACGTTCATATTTTGTTGTGTGACAGTCTGAATTCAAAATTGATTAAATATATTTTTTCCCTCATTAATCTACACACAATACCCCATAATGACGAAGCAAAAACAGGTTTTTACACATTTTGAAAATGTATCTAAAAATGTTTTTTGTAAATAAGGTATTTACATAAGTATTCAGACACTTTGATAGGAGACTCGAAATTGAGCTCAGGTGCATCCTGTTTCCATTGATCATTCTTGACATGTTTCTACAACTTCATTGGAGTCCACCTGTGATAAATTCAATTAATTGGACAGGATTTGGAAAGGCACACACCTGTTAATATAAGGTCCCACAGTTGACAGTGTATGTCAGAGCAAAAACCAAGCCATGAGGTCGAAGGAATTGTCACTCTGACAGAGCTCTAGAGTTCCTCTGTGGGGATGGGAGAACCTTGCAGAAGGACAACCATCTCTGCAGCACTCTACCAATCAGGCCCTTATGGTAGAGTAGCCAGACGAAAGCCACTCCTCAGTAAAAGTCACATGACAGCCCGCTTGGAGTTTGTCAAAAAGCACCTGAAGGACTCTCAGAGCATGAGAAACAAGATTCTCTGGTCTGATGAAACCAAGACTGAACTCTTTGGCCTGAATTCCAAGTGTCACATCTGCAGGATACCTGGCATCATCCCTACGATGAAGCATGGTGGTGGCAGCGTCATGCCGTGGGGATGTTATTCAGCGGCAGGGACTGGGAGACTAGTCAGGAAAGATGAACGGAGAAAAGTACAGAGAAATCCTTGATGAAAACCTGCTCCAGTGTGCTCAGGTCTTCAGACTGGGGCAAAGGTTCACCTTCTAACAGGACAACGACCCTAAGCACACAGCCACGACAACGCAGGAGTGGCTTCAGGACAAGTCTCTGAATGTCCTTAAGTGGCCCAACCAGAGCCCGGACTTGAACCCGTTCGAACATCTCTGGAGAGACCTGAAAATAGCTGTAGCGTGACGCTCCCCATCCAACCTGACAGAGCTTGAGAGGATCTGCAGAGAAGAATGGGAGAAACTCCTCAAATGCAGGTGTGCCAAGCTTGTAGTGTCATACCCAAGAAGACTCCAGGCTGTAATGGCTGCCAAAGGTGCTTCAACAAAGTACTTAGTAAAGGGTCTGAATACTTATGTAATTGTGATATTTCAGTTTTTTAGATTTTAATATATTTACAAACATTTCTGAAAACCTGTTTTTGCTTTGTCATTAATGGGTATTATGTGTAAGTTGATGAGGGGGGAAAAAACGATGTAGTCCATTTTAGAATAAGGCTATAACGTAACAAAATGTGGAAAAGGTCAAGGGGTCTGAATACTCTCCGAATGCCAGAGGTGTGGACTCGAGTCATGTGACTTGGACTCGAGTCAGACTCGAGTCATGAATTTGATGACTTCAGACTCGACTCGACAAAATGTACAAAGACTTGCAACTCGACTTGGACTTTAACATCAATGACTCGTGACTTGACTTGGACTTGCGCCTTATGACTCGAGAAGACTTGCTACGAGGACTTGTAATGACTTGCAAAGGCTTGCTAAGAGGACTTGAAATGACTCGAAACTAAAATGTAGGACTTTGGACTCGACTTGAGACTTGATGGCTTTGACTTTTGACTCGACTTGGGACTTGCCTCATCTTTGACTCGACTTGACTCGGGACTCGAGGGCAAAGACTTGAGACTTACTTGTGACTTGCATAACAATGACTTTGTCCCACCTCTGCCGAATGCACTGTAGGTAGGAGCAAGTCCATGTAATGTTTGTAGGTTAGCAGTAAAACCTTGAAATCAGCCCTAGCCTTAACAGGACGCCAAAGGCTAGCACTGGAGTAATATGATATAATTTTTTGGTTCTAATCAAGATTCTAGCAGCTGTATTTAGCACTAGCTGAAGTTTATTTAGTGCTAGTGTTTATTTAGTGCACTCAACTGAATTTGCATTAGAGAGGCTTCCATTAAAGAAATCCTCTGTGTTCAATTGGATAGGTACAGTGGGGAGAACAAGTATTTGATACACTGCCGATTTTGCAGGTTTTCCTACTTACAAAGCATGTAGAGGTCTGTACTTTTTATCATAGGGGTACACTTCAACTATGAGAGACAGAATCTAAAACAAAAATACAGAAAATCACATTGTATGATTTTTAAGTAATTAATTTGCATTTTATTGCATGACATAAGTATTTGATCACCTACCAACCAGTAAGAATTCCAGCTCTCACAGACCTGTTAGTTTTTCTTTAAGAAGCGCTCCTGTTCTCCACTCATTACCTGTATTAACTGCACCTGTTTGAACTCGTTACCTGTATAAAAGACACCTGTCCACACACTCAAACAGACTCCAACCTCTCCACAATGGCCAAGACCAGAGAGCTGTGTAAGGACATCAGGGATAAAATTGTAGACCTGCACATGGCTGGGATGGGCTACAGGACAATATGCAAGCAGCTTGGTGAGAAGGCAACAACTGTTGGCACAATTATTAGAAAATGGAAGAAGTTCAAGATGACGGTCAATCACCCTCAGTCTGGGACTACATGCAAGATCTCACCTCGTGGGGCATCAATGAACATGAGGAAGGTGAGGGATCAGCCCAGAACTACATGGCAGGACCTGGTCAATGACCTGAAGAGAGCTGGGACCACAGTCTCAAAGAAAACCATTAATAACACACTACGCCGTCATGGATTAAAATCCTGCAGCGCACGCAAGGTCCCCCTGCTCAAGCCAGCGCATGTCCAGGCCCGTCTGAAGTTTGCCAATGACCATCTGGATGATCCAGAGGAGGAATGGGAGAAGGTCATGTGGTCTGATGAGACAAAAATAGAGCTTTTTGGTCTAAACTCCACTAGCCGTGTTTGGAGGAAGAAGAAGGATGAGTACAACCCCAAGATCACCATCCCAACCGTGAAGCATGGAGGTGGAAACATCATTCTTTGGGGATGCTTTTCTGCAAAGGGGACAGGACGACTGCACCGTATTGAGGGGAGGATGGATGGGGCCATGTATCGTGAGATCTTGGCCAACAACCTCCTTCCCTCAGTAAGAGCATTGAAGATGCGTCGTGGCTGGGTCTTCCAGCATGACAGCGACCCAAAACACACAGCCAGGGCAACTAAGGAGTGGCTCCGTAAGAAGCATCTCAAGGTCCTGGAGTGGCCTAGCCAGTCTCCAGACCTGAACCCAATAGAAAATCTTTGGAGGGAGCTGAAAGTCCATATTCCCAGCGACAGCCCCGAAACCTGAAGGATCTGGAGAAGATCTGTATGGAGGAGTGGGCCAAAATCCCTGCTGCAGTGTGTGCAAACCTGGTCAAGACCTACAGGAAACATATGATCTCTGTAATCGCAAACAAAGGTTTCTGTACCAAATATTAAGTTCTGCTTTTCTGATGTATCAAATACTTATGTCATGCAATAAAATGCAAATTAATTACTTAAAAATCATACAATGTGATTTTCTGGATTTCACAGTTGAAGTGTACCTATGATAAAAATTACAGACCTCTACATGCTTTGTAAGTAGGAAAAACAGCAAAATTGGCAGTGTATCAAATACTTGTTCTCCCCACTGTAACTGTCAATGCATGAAAAGGCAGAGGATGTCCATAACACCTACGTTTTTTCCGCAAGACGTTACGATCAATGATGTCAAAGGCTGCACTGAAGTCTAACAAAACAGCTCCCACAATCTTCTTATTATCAATTTATTTCAGCCAATCATCAGTAATTTGTGTGCGTGCCTAGCATGTTGAGTGCCCTTTCCTATAAGCATATTTCTGTAAAATATATACAGTACTAGTAAAAAATTATTGGACACACCTACTCATTCAAGGCTTTTCTTTATTTTTACTATTTTCTACATCGTAAAATAATAGTGAAGATATCAAAACTATGAAATAACCCATATGGAATAATGTAGTAACCAGAAAAGTGTTAAACAAATCTAAATGTATTTAATATTTGAGATTCTTCAAAGTAGCCACCCTTTTAACTTGATGACAGCTTTGCACACTCTTGGCATATTTTGTGTGAGTGAGAAAATGATGGAGTGAGTGTTTGTGTATGTGTTGGAGTGAGTGTGTAGGGCCCTGTGAGTGTGCATAGACACAATGCAAATATTGAAATAAAAGGTCAACAAAGATACAATGTAAAGTCAGATAGTCCGTGTTGCTATTTTGTTAGCTATTTAGCAGTCGTATTGCTTGGGGATAGAAGCTGTTCAAGAGCCTGTTGGTGTCAGACTTGATGCACCGGTATCTCTTGGCGTGCAGCAACAGAGAAATAGTCTATGGTTTGGGTGGTTGGGGTCTTTGACGATTTTCCGGGCCTTTTTTTCACACCGCCTGATATAGAGTTCCTGGATGGCATGGAGCTCGGACCCCAGTGATGTACTGGGCTGTCCGCACAACCCTCTGTAGCGCCATGCGATTGAGGGCGGTGCTATTGCCAGTCAAAATGCTCTCAATGGTACAGCTGTAGAACTTTTTGAGGATTTGAAGGCCCATGCCAAACTTTTTCAACCTCCTAAGGGGTAAGAGGCACTGTCGTGCCTTGTGTGTGTGTGTTTGGACCATTTCTTTAGTGATTTGGACACAGAGGAACTTGAAGCTGTCTACCTGCTCCACTGCCGCCCTGTCGATGTGGATGAGGGCGTGTTCGACCTCCTGTTTCCTGTAGTCCAAGATCAGCTCCTTGGTCTTGCTGACGTTGAGGGAGAGGTTGTTTATCATTTTAAGCTTGGAAAAGAGACCCTTAATCCCAGACTTGGGACCACACAGCCGCTCCACTGAATAGCAGGCTAGTGATTGCTTTGCAATGCTTGCAGTTAGCCACTGATTCCTTCCAAACCACTCATTGTTGAATTTGCAATTTCCAACTTGTTGTGTTATGTTTATGTCCAATGGCCGATGAGCACCGATACATTTTATCTATAATTTCTCTTCATTATTTATCTTCATATGACAAGGATTAAAAAGGATTTGCCTGTACGTTGTCCACTTTATTCATGATGATGACTGCTAGCTAAGATTTTGAAAGTATGATGTTAACATGATCAGTCCAATCAAAGCTACTGTAGATATAACGTGATTTGATGTAATTTTATCTATGGCCAATGACCTTGAGCCTTCTTGGATGGGCACTTCTAATGTAACGCTATGGCAGCACCCAAGGGGCTTGAATTTTCGAGCTCTACCCTTAGACTTGGCGGTCCCTATGAGTGACAGAACACTGAGCCAATCACGGCACAACTAGAGAACATTACCAACACCTACGCTCTGTATTTTCCACTGGCTGCCCCACCACCACAGAAAGCACTGAGCTAGGCTGAAACACCTGCATTTTGAAGCTGCCTTACTCAATAAAGCAAAAAAGAGACCATGATTGTATGCAGCTTTATTAACTCAATTATTTTTTTGAATTTTTTTTTTTACATCATTTGCAAACTGATATATGACACGTATTAATGCCAAAATAACATGCAAAACAGGCAAGCCCCCAATGTGGGCCTCAAAACAGGTGGGGCTCTGCCCCACTTTCCCTGAATGACGGGTCGCCACTGAACATAGGGCTCTTGTACAGTATACTCTACAATTAGTAATAGGTGGTATAACTTTAGAGTCCTTGGTCTCTTGTTGTGGTGTGTTTTGCTGAGTAGTGCAGTAGCTACTCTAATCTATCCTAAAGCATTTTTCTAAACTTTCTCTTGTTAATTTCTTTCTCTTCTCTGCACACGACCTTCTTTTTTTGCCAGTTTCTCCAACTTTTCTCTCTCCCCTCCTTCCCTCTCTCTCCTGCGGGACTGTTGTTTTTTCTATTTTCTTCTGCTCCGTTCTTTCCTTCCGTTCCTCTCCAGCGGAAAGGTGTCACGCTACCGTGGTTACCTGTGGTTGCCGTGGGAATAGCAGCTGTCTGTCAGTTGGGCTCCTGTTGTCAGGCTGTCGTGAAGGGGAAGTTGACAGATACAAGTTTTGATTTGAAAGATAAGTATTTATTTCACCTTTAGCCTTTCTCAGGATTTGTCTGGTCAAAGTAAAAACAAAGCAACATCTTTTTTAAACTCTAAGAAGTAAATATAGAGAAGTTCACTCAGATATTTTGTTTTAATTTCTTTCTCCTCTATTTCTTTTTTTCTCTCTCTCTTTTTCTCTCTCCCTCTCTCTCAGTACTGTACAATACGTGACTGTAAAGTTGAAATGACACACAGGACTCAGTCTGATTAGTTGGTACCTCAAACAAGGTTTTAATTCAGCTTGGAGAAAAATAAAGACAAAGCTTTGATCTTGTTTTACTTAAAAATATGTATGTAGTCTATCCCTACAACATTTTCCCATCGACACATGAGATAAAAGTAATGCAACCACTGTGTTGTATGGAACCAGACAAAACACAGAGACATACACGCACATGTAACAAGTGTTAAATTTCATGTCATTTAATTACACAAAATCAGAATAGTTCCATGCCTAATATTACCATACATTAATTTTGTTATTGTGAGTGCTCTTTTTAATGTCACACACTTCCTTCTCCTTCTGTATTCCCCCTCATAAACATCCCCTGCCCCTTACCTTTTCCCTGTCTACTGTACCCATGTGGAAGAGGTAGGTTACTGTAAAATTCATAATCAATCATAGATGTTAAAACAATTTACGAGTTTAAATGGTCACTGACAGTGTATTATAATGGTCTCCCACAATTATTGTGATATGTATGCATTTCAGTCATTTAATACGTTTTATCTTGTAATGTTGTCCTACTGTACTTTACATGTTCGCTAGTTACTGTACTGTACTTTCTACAGTATGTTACATCGTCATTGGGCTAGCATGGCTATTGATGTCCCCTTTCGTTATGAATTTGTAGTTTGCAGAGGAGTTTGCTTGTAAGGGCAGCACAGCATTTGTTTATGTAAGTTAATCCTGTCAATATCAGGTATATGTGTTTTTGTTTGTTAAGATACTTTGACTATATTTTACTGTTAGCAGTTCGCAAGTGCACGTCACGTACTATATGTAACGCCTGGCTGTCATTGAGAAAGATGACTAGCCTAGGCCTATAGGCTACTGTACATGTAGATTTACTACTGTACATTGCATTTGTATTACATTGTTATGTGAAACAACATTATTATTAATGGCCCTGTCTACTGTACCCATGTGGAAGAGAGGAGTTGGCGTATAAGGGCAGCACATCATTTGTTTATGGAAGTTTTTCTTGTCATTATCAGAAAATAAAAGATCAACACCAACCCTGATCCTCTAAGCATATGTAAGCTGAGCAAAACCCAACGCAGAGGCAATTCACACTGGTCACACATGCACTCACATAGGCACGCACACACATCAAAATAAAAAGGAATTATAATATTATTATAATGAATCGTCCATAAATCCGAATACAAAAAAGTGAAAGCATAAACACAAAACAGAAGCCAAGGAGTGCTCATAGCAACAGAGTGGCTAATATTAGCAAGGAGAAAGTTAAGGGGAGGGGAACAAAGCACAGAAACACGCACAGTAATCAATAGATACAGAAAGAATGATAGGTGACTGATAAGGGGCAAGTAAACACACAAAGGGAATGGGCAGTACTGATAAGGGCAAACACTTACCTTGCAACAAACATGCATACACCCACTCACACACACACACACACACACACACACACACACACACACACACACACAAACAAACAAATACAAAGCCAATAAAAAAGACGACAGGATTTCATCCCATCCCATACTGTTGTCTATCTTGTTGGATTGATTTGAAAAATACTCGTCTTCCCAACTAGCTTTCAGTCTAACGTCAAATTTCGAAGTTATTGCAAACTTCAAATTTGGAGGTGTTTAAGGTTAAGTTAAGGCATTAACTCAGAAATCTTAAGGTTAGGTATTAACTCCAAATGGTTAAGGTAAGGGTTAAGGTTTGGGATAGGCTTAAACAAAAATCTCAAAAACAACTTTCTATTGCTGGATTTCAATTTACAACCTTTGGAACCAGAGGCAGATGCTTACCCATCATTCCCGTCCACAACTCCCTAGCAAAACCGAAACCTACTTGAACGTAACACCGTTCACTGTTGCCCCCTAGTGGCCGGTTTCCACGTACTCTCCCGACGTCCACAGGCATGGATGCTGACTTGTATCACGGGTGACCTGGCTGTGTGTTCCACCTCAAAAAACAGCCCAGCCTAACCCAGCTTATGTGTGTGTGTGTGTGTGTGTGTCTCCTGCTTGTCAGACAGAGGGTCAGTGACTCCCAGACACTACTTCTTGTGATTGGATCAGAGTGCTGGGCCCAACGCCAGGTCTGACATCTATTACAGATGTACACACACACAAACAAACACGGACGCACGCGTGCAGACATACTGTAACACATATACACACACACACACACACACTATTAATAGGTGTGTGTGCGCGTGTGCGTTGGAGTATAGTACTCCACAGTAATGTCACACATACACACACACACCGGTCTCATTCAACCTTTGCTCCCTGCTCTGAACCTGTGAGTGGGAGATGGTATGGGTTACACAATTCACTAATACACACACAGAATCCAATGTCTTTTTTTTGTGTCCAGGTTGGCACTCTAATTTATTAAGTCTCCATGGGCCCGTGCCAGGGACAGACAGGGGCGCCCTTATAAAGAGATTACATACACACACATACTGTACACACAACCGAACCAACAACAGACAGCGAAAGGGAGACAATGGCTTTCTGAGATCGTCACTAAGCAACAAGAGGGACTAAAAATACTATCTACGCACGTTCTCTCCATTTCTATACCCACCTCACACACACATAGCATTCATAAACACTTAAAGGACTTTTTATAGCCAAATGTCAGCATGGAGAGCTAAATCTGTCTCCTCTACGCTCTCTGTTTCGTCATCAACCCATTACGCTTATCTGTCCTTATCCCCGCTCTCTCCCTCTCCCTCTCCTCCACAGTCTGAAGAGCTCTGGAATCCTTACTACCACAGTTCCATCTCTCTCTCTCGCTCCTCCGCAGTCTGAAGAGCCCTGGAATCCTTCCTTACAACCAGAGTTCCATCTCTATTCAACCATGTTGAAATTCCAATTCTACAACTGAATATTTTTTTTTTTTGAGAATAAATTGCTATTTTCTTGACTTGGAACTGGAATGGAATTGATTTCCCCAAACCTGGTTTCAAATGCTGAGCTGCGTTGAGATAGGCTAGGCTGGGCTGAGCTGTGCTGGGCTACTATAGAAGAGGGGATGCTTATATAGGTACACACTTGTACAAGTGTGTAATGGAGACAGCTAGCCTTACTAGGGTCCGACAAATATCGAAAAACTTTACAATTTACATACATTTCAAAACATTAACATGTCAGTACATACAAACAACAAATAGCTCAAATGGGGGAGAGGCGTTGTGCCATGAGGTGTTTTTTTAAAACCAGGTTTGCTGTTCACTTGAGCTATATAAGATGGAAGGGAGTTCCATGCACTCATGGCTCTGTATAATACTGTAAGTTTCCTTGAATTTGTTCTGGACCTGGGGACTGTGAAAAGTCGGCTCTGTTCTGGGCCAGCTGCAGCTTAACTAGGTCTTTCTTTGCAGCACTTGACCATATGACTGGACAATAATACATATCATATAAAACTAGAGCCTGCAGGACTTGCTTTGTGGAGTGTGGTGTCAAAAAAGCAGGGCATCTCTTTATTATGGACAGACCTCACCCCATCTTTACAACCATTGAATCTATATGTTTTGACCATGACAGTTTACAATCTAAGGTAACACCAAGTAATTTAGTCTCCTCAACTTGTTCAACAGCCACACCATTCATTACCAGATTCAGCTGAGGTCTAGAACTTACGGAATGATTTGTACCAAATACAATGCTCTTAGTTTTAGAGTTTTAGAGTAATAAACTGGGTGGACCAGTTTATTACTGGCCACCCATTCCGAAAAAGACTGCAACTGTTTGTTAAGGGTTTCAGTGACTTCATTAGCTGTAATTGCTGATTCGTATATGGTTGAATCATCAGCATACATGGACACACATGCTTTGTTTAATGCCAGTGGCAGGTCATTGGTAAAAATAGAAAAGAGTAGAGGGCCTAGAGAGCTGCCCTGCGGTACATCACACTTTACATGTTTGACATTAGAGAAGTTTCCATTAAAGAGTTCTATTAGATAGATAGCTCTGAATCCATGATATGGCAGAGGTTGAAAAACCATAACAAGTTTTCTCAACAACAGGTAATGGTCAATAATATCAAAGGCTGCACTGAAATTTAACAGTACAGCTCCCACAGTCTTATTATTATCAATTTCTTTCAACCAATCACCAGTCATTTGTGTCAGAGCAGTACATGCTGAGTGCCCTTCTCTATAAGCATGCTGAAAATCTGTTGTTAATTTGTTTACAGAGAAATAGCATTGTATTTGGTCAAACACAATTTCTCAATTTGCAGTAAGTCAGCCAGTCAGATGTGCAGCCAGACTTATTTGCCACTCATTCTGCCCCATCTCTTTCAATCATACAGTTTTTCAATTCCTCATCAAGGCACTGGTTTCAGTTAGAAGCTTCCTCCTGAGCTGACAGCTTGATGAAAACCAGTCATTATTCAGGTCCCCAAGAAAGTACACCTCTCTGTTTAGATCGCATACACTATCAAGCATTTCACACATATTATTTAGATACTGACTGTTAGCACTTAGTGGCCTATAGCAACACCCAAAAGGAAAAAGCTTTAAATGTGCCAGGTGAACCTTCAACCACAACACTTCAATAACACTTGACATAAGATCTTCTCTAAGCATTACAGGGATATGGCTCTGAATATACACTACTGGTCAAAAGTTTTAGAACACCTACTCAATCAAGGGTTTTTCTTTATTTATACTATTTTCTACATTGTAGAATAATAGTGAAGACAACAAAACTATGAAATAACACATATGGAATCATGTAGTAACCAAAAAAGTGTTAAACAAATCAAAATATATTTTATATTTGAGATTCTTCAAATAGCCACCCTTTGCCTTGATGACAGCTTTGCACACTCTTGGAATTCTCTCAACCTGCTTCACCTGGAATGCTTTTCCAACAGTCTTGAAGGAGTTCCCATATATGCTGAGCACTTGTTGGCTGCTTTTCCTTCACTCTGTGGTCCAACTCATCCCAAACCATCTCAATTTGGTTGAGATCGGGGGATTGTGGAGGCCAGGTCATCTGATGCAGCACTCCATCACTCTCCTTCTTGGTAAAATAGCCCTTACACAGCCTGGAGGTGTGTTGGGTCATTGTCCTGTTGAAAAACAATTCATAGTCCCACTAAGCCCAAACCAGATAGGATGGCGTATTGCTGCAGAATGCTGTGGTAGCCATGCTGGTTAAGTGTGCCTTGAATTCAAAAAAAATCACAGACAGTGTCAACAGCAAAGCACCCCACACCATAACACCTCCTCCTCCATGCTTTACGGTGGGAAATACACATGCAGAGATAATCCGTTCACCCACACCGCGTCTTACAAAGACACTGCGGTTGGAACCAAAAATCTCCAATTTGGACTCCAGACAAACTGACAAATTTCCACCGGTCTAATGTCCATTGCTCGTGTTTCTTGGCCCAAGCAAGACTTCTTATTATTGGTGTCCTTTAGTAGTGGTTTCTTTGCAGCAATTCGACCATGAAGGCCTGATTCACACAGTCTCCTCTGAACAGTTGATGTTGAGATTTGTCTGTTACTTGAACTCTGTGAAGCATTTATTTGGTCTGCAATTTCTGAGGCTGGTAACTCTAATGAACTTATCCTCTGCAGCAGAGGTAACTCTGGGTTTTCCATTCCTGTTGTGGTCCTCATGAGAGCCAGTTTCATCATAGCGCTTGATGGTTTTTGCGACTGCACTTGAAGAAACTTTCAAAGTTCTTGAAATGTTCCGTATTGACTGACCTTCATGTCTTAAAGTCATGAGGGACTGTTGTTTCTCTTTGCATATTTGACCGGTTCTTGCCATAATATGGACTTGGTCTTTTACCAAATAGGGCTATCTTCTGTATACCCCCCTACCTTGTCACAACACAACTGATTGGCTGAAATGCATTAAGAAGGAAGAAATTCCACAAATTAACTTTTAAGAAGGCACACCTGTTAATTGAAATGCATTCCAGGTGACTAACTCATGAAGCTGGTTGAGAGAATGCCAAGAGTGGGCAAAGCTGTCATCAAGGCAAAAGGTTACTATATGAAGAATCTCAAATATAAAATATATTTTGATTTGTTTAACAATTTTTTGGTTACTACATGATTCCATATGTGTTATTTCATTGTTTTGAGGTCTTCACTATTATTACTATTCAATGTAGAAAATAGTAAAATAAAGAAAAACCCTTGAATGAGTAGGTGTTCTAAAACTTTTGACCGGTATTGTGTGCATATATACAGTTGAAGTCGGAGGTTTACATACACCTTAGCCAAATACATTTACACTCAGTTATTCACAATTCCTGACATTTAATCCTAGTACAAATTCCCTGTCTTAGGTCAGTTAGGATCACCACTTTATTTTAAGAGTGTGAAATGTCAGAATAATAGTAGAGAGAATTATTTATTTCAGCTTTTATTTCTTTCATCATATTCCCAGTGGGTCAGAAGTTTACATACACTCAATTAGTATTTGGTAGCATTGCCTTTAAATAGTTTAACTTGGGTCAAACATTTCGGGTAGCCTTCCACAAGCTTCCCACAATAAGTTGGGTGAATTTTGGCCCATTCCTCCTGACAGAGCTGATGTAACTGAGTCAGGTTTGTAGGCCTCCTTGCTCGCACACGCTGTTTCAGTTCTGCCAACAAATGTTCTATACGATTGAGGTCAGGGCTTTGTGATCATCTCTCTAGGAGACAGAACGCGTCTCCTTCCTGAGTGGTATGACGGCTGTGTGGTCCCATGGTGTTTATACTTGCATACTATTGTTTGTACAGATGAATGTGGTACCTTCAAGCGTTTGGAAATTGCTCCCAAGGATGAACCAGACTTGCGGAGGTCTACAATATTTATTTTGATTTTCCCATGATGTCAAGCAAAGAGGCACTGAGTTTGAAGGTAGGCCTTGAAATACATCCACAGGTACACCTCCAATTGACTCAAATTATGTCAATTAGCCTATCAGAAGCTTCTAAAGCCATGACATCATTTTCTGGAATTTTCCAAGCTGTTTAAAGGCACAGTCAACTTAGTGTATGTAAACTTCTGACCCACTGGAATTGTGATACAGTGAATTATAAGTGAAATAATCTGTCTGTAAACAATTGTTGGAAAAATTACTTGTGTCATGCACAAAGTAGATGTTCTAACCAACTTGCCAAAACTATAGTTTGTTAACAAGACATTTGTGAAGTGGTTGAAAAACGAGTTTTAATGACTCCAACCTAAGTGAATGTAAACTACCGACTTCAACTGTATATACCAACACCTCCTCCATAAGCATTCCTGTCTTTTCTATAAACGTTATATCCTTGTATTGCTACTGCTGTATGATCAAATTAATGATCTAAGTGAGTCTCAGAAATGGCTAATATAATGCCTTTCGAAAGTATTCACCCCCCTTGGCATTTTTCCTATTTTGTTGCCTTACAACCTGGAATTAAAATGGATTTTTGGGTGGTTTGTATCATTTCATTTACACAACATGCCTACAACTTTGAAGATGCCAAACAAGAAATAAGACAAAAAAACATAAATCTTGAGCGTGCATAACAATTCACCCCCCCAAAATCAATACTTTGTAGAGCCACCTTTTGCAGCAATTACAGCTGCAAGTCTCTTGGGGTATGTCTCTATAAGCTTGGCACATCTAGCCACTGGAATTTTGCCCATTCTTCAAGGCAAAACTGCTCCAGCTCCTTCAAGTTGGATGGGTTCCGCTGGTGTACAGCAGTCTTTAAGTCATACCACAGATTCTCAATTGGATTGAGGTCTGGGCTTTGACTAGGCCATTCCAAGACATTTAAATGTTTCCCCTTAAACCACTCAAGTGTTGCTTTAGCAGTATGTTTAGGGTCATTGTCCTGCTGGAAGGTGAACCTCCGTCCCAGTCTCAAATCTCTGGAAGACTGAAAGAGAGACGGAATGTAAAACAAAAATCCAGAAAATCACATTGTATGATTTTTAAGTAATTAATTTGCATTTTATTGCATGACATAAGTATTTGATCACCTACCAACCAGTAAGAATTCCGTCTCTCACAGACCTGTTAGTTTTTCTTTAAGAAGCCCTCCTGTTCTCCACTCATTACCTGTATTAACTGCACCTGTTTGAACTCGTTACCTGTATAAAAGACACCTGTCCACACACTCAATCAAACAGACTCCAACCTCACCACAATGGCCAAGACCAGAGAGCTGTGTAAGGACATCGGGGATAAAATTGTAGACCTGCACAAGGCTGGGATGGGCTACAGGACAATAGGCAAGCAGCTTGGTGAGAAGGCAACAACTGTTGGCGCAATTATTAGAAAATGGAAGAAGTTCAAGATGACGGTCAATCACCCTCGGTCTGGGGCTCCATGCAAGATCTCACCCTGTGGGGCATCAATGATCATGAGGAAGGTGAGGGATCAGCCCAGAACTACATGGCAGGACCTGGTCAATGACCTGAAGAGAGCTGGGACCACAGTCTCAAAGAAAACCATTAGTAACACACTACGCCGTCATGGATTAAAATCCTGCAGCGCACGCAAGGTCCCCCTGCTCAAGCCATCGCATGTCCAGGCCCGTCTGAAGTTGGCCAATGACCATCTGGATGATCAAGGGGAGGAATGGGAGAAGGTCATGTGGTCTGATGAGACAAAAATAGAGCTTTTTGGTCTAAACTCCATTCGCCTGTTTTTGGAGGAAGAAGAAGGATGAGTACAACCCCAAGAACACCATCCCAACCGTGAAGCATGGAGGTGGAAACATAATTCTTTGGGGATGCTTTTCTGCAAAGGGGACAGGACGACTGCACCGTATTGAGGAGAGGATGGATGGGGCCATGTATCGCGAGATCTTGGCCAACAACCTCCTTCCCTCAGTAAGAGCTTTGAAGATGGGTCGTGGCTGGGTCTTCCAGCATGACAACTACCCGAAACACACAGCCAGGGCAACTAAGAAGTGGCTCCGTAAGAAGCATCTCAAGGTCCTGGAGTGGCCTAGCCAGTCTCCAGACCTGAACCCAATAGAAAATCTTTGGAGGGAGATGAAAGTCCGTATTGCCCAGCGACAGCCCCGAAACCTGAAGGATCTGGAGAAGGTCTGTATGGTGGAGTGGGCCAAAATCCTTGCTGCAGTGTGTGCAAACCTGGTCAACACCTACAGGAAACGCATGATCTCTGTAATTGCAAACAAAGGTTTCTGTACCAAATTTTAAGTTCTGCTTTTCTGATGTATCAAATACTTATGTCATGCAATAAAATGCAAATTAATTACTTAAAAATCATACAATGTGATTTTCTGGATTTTTGTTTTACATTCCGTCTCTCACAGTTGAAGTGTACCTATGATAAAAATGACAGACCTCTGAATGCTTTGTAAGTAGGAAAACCTGCAAAATCGGCAGTGTATCAAATACTTGTTCTCCCCACTGTATGAATGTTATCTGATGTTAGGAAGTTATGGATTTCATTATCCTTATTTCTAAGGCTACATACAGTGGGGGAAAAAAGTATTTAGTCAGCCACCAATTGTGCAAGTTCTCCCACTTAAAAAGATGAGAGAGGCCTGTAATTTTCATCATAGGTACACGTCAACTATGACAGACAAATTGAGAAGAAAAAAAATCCAGAAAATCACATTGTAGGATTTTTTATGAATTTATTTGCAAATTATGATGGAAAATAAGTATTTGGTCACCTACAAACAAGCAAGATTTCTGGCTCTCACAGACCTGTAACTTCTTCTTTAAGAGGCTCCTCTGTCCTCCACTCGTTACCTGTATTAATGGCACCTGTTTGAACTTGTTATCAGTATAAAAGACACCTGTCCACAACCTCAAACAGTCACACTCCAAACTCCACTATGGCCAAGACCAAAGAGCTGTAAATGTAAAATGTGGGTAGTATATGGGGCTTTGGTGACAAAACGGATGGCACTGTGATAGACTACATCCAATTTGCTGAGTAGAGTGTTGGAAGCTATTTTGTAAATGACATCGCCGAAGTCAAGGATTGGTAGAATAGTCCGTTTTACGAGGGCATGTTTAGCAGCATGAGTGAAGGAGGCTTTGTTGCGAAATAGGAAGCCGATTCTAGATTTAACTTTGGATTGGAGATGCTTAATGTGAGTCTGGAAGGAGAGTTTACGGTCTAACCAGACACCTATGTATTTGTAGTTGTCCACATATTCTAAGTCAGACCTGCCGAGAGTAGTAATTCCAGTCGGGCGGGCGGGTGCAAGCATCGTTCAATTGAAGAGTATGCATTTAGTTTTACTAGCGCTTAAGAGCAGTTGGAGGCCACGGAAGGAGTGTTGTATGGCATTGAAGCTCGTTTGGAGGTTTGTTAACACAGTGTCCAATGAAGGGCCAGATGTATACAAAATGGTGTTGTCTGCGTAGAGGTGGATCTGAGAGTCACCAGAAGCAAGAGCGACATCATTGATATACACAGAGAATAGAGTCGGCCCGAGAAGTGAACCCTGTGGCACCCCCATAGAGACTGCCAGAGGTCCAGACAACAGGCCCTCCGATTTGACACATTGAACTCTATCTGAGAAGTAGTTGGTGAACCAGGCGAGGCAGTCATTTGAGAAACCAAGGCTATTTAGTCTGCTAATAAAAATGCGGTGATTGACAGAGTCAAAAGCCTTGGCCAGGTCGATAAAGACGGCTGCACAGTACTGTCTTTTATCGATCGTGGTTATTATATCGTTTAGGACCTTGAGCGTGGCTGAGGTGCACCCATGACCAGCTCGGAAACCAGATTGCATAGCGGAGAAGGTACCCCGCTTCAACTCAACACTTCAGCACTTCAACTCAGTAAAATCTTTGAACTTGTTGCATGTTGCGTTTAATATTTTTGTTCATTATAGATTTTTGTATTGTTTTATAAAGGACCATGCTCATAAGGCTGTAAATGGAACCTGTATGGTGCTATAAAGAACTATTTCCTAAGGTTCTATAAAGAACCATTAAAAAAGGTTCTATATAGCACTAAAAAAGCGTTACGCTATGGTTACAACCCTTTCTGCGGCTATATAGAACCCTTTTTATGTCATGGGCCTCTCACTCCACCGGGTTACCACCTTAATTTTCTTCCACTCTGCTCACCACTCTCTCTACTCAGCCTAACTAGCTCCACCTGTCCCTGCTCTGCTCTGCTCTAATTACTCTGCCAGCTGCGCTGCATTACCCACTACCTCTCCCAGTATTTAAGGCCCTGTCTTTCAGCTCTCCGGTGTCAGATCGTCTGCAAAGCTCACACCCGGAACCTGTTTGCTCGCGCTTCTGGCTCACCCTGGTTTTGTGACCCCGGACCTGCCTGTTTTTTTGGATACTCTTCTGCCTCAGGAGATCCAGACCTGCTTCTGCCATTACGACTCCTGACTACTCTTCAATCCCGGTAACTCTGACCAGCCTTCTGCCTTGCTACTACGTATTTTGGATTTCCCTTGAACTGTACTGCTGCCTGGTTTCATTCCGCCCTGTTGTGTCTGTGTCTCCCCCCAGGACTTCTGGACCACCCACCACCGGCTTCATAGGACGCATCGCTGCCACTGGGGGGCACAGACCCAGCACATTGGACGGGATCCCTGTTACCCCCTGGAGCCTTCATTCACTCCCTACTTCCCTTTTCCCTTAAGTTTAATAAACTTTCTGGTGTGACGCAATTGTGGTCCTCTGGTCGTCTGTCTGAACCGTGACAGTACGATCTGACCATTATGGACTCAGCGCACACTTTCCCCGACATGGAAACCGAGGAGCATGAGCAGCAGTTCCAGCAGCGGCAACAACAACTCGCCATGATCATTCAACTCCTCACCAACCTTACCCCAGCCAGTCTGCCCACCAGCCCTGCCCCCGAGTTACCTGCCCCGGTCATTGCAGCCGCTGCTCCGGAACCCAAGATTGGGAACCCCGAGCGGTTCAACGGCGATTCAACCCAGGTCCGGCCATTCCTGACTAGCTGCCGACTTCAGTTCTCCTTGCAGCCAAGGACCTTCGCCACGGAGGGGGCTAAAGTTGGGTATGCCATCACTCACCTGACGGGCCGAGCTCGACTCTGGGGAACAGCAGAGTTCGAACGTCAAACCCCCGCATGTGCAACCTTCGACCTGTTTGCTGAGGAGATGCTGAAGGTGTTTGACCTGGATTCACCCACCGCAGAGGCGTCTCGTGAACTGTTCAGTATTCGACAAGGCAGACGTACAGTCGCAGACCATTCCATCGACTTCCGAACCCTGGCTAGACGAAGTTCTTGGAACACACCATCGTTGGTGGACGCGTTTCTTCCATAGTTTGGCTGACTATATCAAGGACGAGTTGGTCTCCCATGAACTGCCTTCCACTCTTGATGAAGCCATCGCACTGACTGTCAGGATCGACAGAAGGATACAGACCCGTCGTCGTGAGAGGGGGCGCCAAGGTCCACCTACTACCGGCATTCGGAGAGATCCGACTGGGCTCCTGTCATCTACTGCCACTCACCCAGGTCAGCTTGATCAGTCTGAGCCTATGGAGATTGGGCGAGCCTCTCTCACTCCTGCAGAGCGCCAGCGCCGCTTCACCTCAAACCTCTGCCTCTATTGTGGAGGTGATGGACATCGTGTGGTAACCTGCCCTTTAAAGGGCCGAAGCCCACCGGGCATAGGGGGAGTCCGGTTGAGTTCTATGACCATCCAGTCCTCCGACCGCAAACCCCTGCTGCAAGTTCACCTCCGCCTCTCTGACTCAACTCACACCCTGGCTGCTCTGGTGGATTCTGGCGCCGAAGCCAACATAATGGACATCAAGCTGGCACGCCAACTGGGACTGGAGAACCTCCGTTTGACACCTCCTATTCCTGCCCGGGCACTGGACGGACACTTACTCGGATCGGTCACTCATGTCACGGCCCCGGTCTCGATGGGTCTGTCCGGAAACCATCAAGAAACTATCCAGTTTCACCTGCTCCCCTCTCCAGGCCAACCCCCTCATCCTGGGTTACCCATGGCTCCGCCGGCACAACCCTCAGCTCGACTGGGTGACCCGGGGTGATCAGGGAGTGGGGAGAGGACTGCCACCGAACCTGCCTGCTTACTGCCGCACTACCCCTCGGCCAGTACCTACTAACTCCGCTCCTGACCTCTCCAATGTCCCAGAATGCTACCATGGTCTCAGAGAGGTGTTTAACAAAGCAAGAGCCACATCTCTGCCCCCCTCACCGACCCGTACGACTGTGCCATCGACCTCCTCCCTGGGACAGCTCCTCCAAAGGGTCGTCTTTATTCGTTGTCTGCTCCTGAAAGAAAGTCCATGGAGGACTACATCAATGGCTCTCTGTCCGCAGGATTAATCCGTTCATCTTCATCTCCTGCTGGTGCTGGTTTCTTCTTTGTGGGGAAGAAGGACGGATCTCTTCGCCCCTGCATCGACTACAGGGGACTCAACGACATCACAGTGAAAAACCGTTACCCTCTGCCTCTGCTCACCTCTGCTTTTGAGTTGCTCCAGGGAGCCACTGTTTTTACCAAGTTGGATCTCAGAAACGCTTACCACCTAGTGCGGATCCGGGAGGGAGATGAATGGAAAACCGCATTCAATACACCAACAGGCCACTACGAGTATCTGGTTATGCCTTTTGGCCTCACCAATGCTCCTGCTGTGTTCCAGGCTCTAGTGAATGATGTACTGCGGGACATGTTAAACAAGTTTGTCTTCGTTTACCTGGATGACATCTTAATCTACTCCAGAAACCTGTCTGAACACACCCGCCATGTCCAGCAAGTCCTTCATCGTCTTCTGGAGAATTCCCTCTACGCCAAGGCAGAGAAATGTGAGTTTCACGTCAAGACAGTGGCCTTCCTGGGGTACATAGTGGCAGAGGGAAGTATCCAAATGGATCCTGCCAAAGTATCAGCAGTCACTTCATGGCCAGTTCCGGAGAACAGAAAGAAGCTGCAACAGTTTCTGGGGTTTGCTAACTTCTATAGGAAGTTTATCCGGAACTACAGTACCGTTGCTGCCCCTCTCACTGCTCTAACCAGCACCAAGCAACCCTTCACCTGGACCCCAGCAGCCGACAAAGCCTTCAGTACCCTCAAGGTGAGGTTCACCTCCGCTCCCATCCTCCAGATGCCTGATGTGGACCGGCAATTCATTGTGGAGGTGGACGCCTCGGATGTGGGAGTTGGTGCTGTGATTTCTCAGTGGGCTGCGGAGGATAGGAAGCTCCATCCCTGTGCCTTTTTCTCACGTCGGTTGTCCCCCTCTGAGTGCAATTACGACATAGGGAACCGTGAGCTGCTGGCTGTGAAGCTTGCCTTGGAGGAGTGGCGTCACTGGCTGGAGGGGTCCACCATTCCATTTCTCGTTTGGACCGATCATAAGAACTTGGAGTACATCCGCACGGCCAAACGGTTGAACTCCAGGCAGTCCCGCTGGGCCCTGTTCTTCACCAGGTTTAATTTCACTCTGTCATACCGGCCTGGATCACGCAACACCAAGCCAGACGCCCTCTCCCGTCAATTCCAGAAGGATGACACCCCCTCCAAGGACCCTGTGTCGATTCTGCCAAGTCCCTGCATCGTTGCAGCTCTGACCTGGGCTGTTGAGGAACAGGTGCTGGAGGCTCTCCGTAACCAGCCAGGTCCCAGCACTTGCCCAGCTGACCGCCTTTTGTCCCCGAAGACCTGAGGTCCCAGGTCGTTCAGTGGGGACATGACTCCCGCCTAGCTTGTCACCCTGGCTCCACCCGCACTTACAACCTGCTCGCCCAGAGGTTCTGGTGGCCCTCTCTGAGGAAGGATGTACGGGGATTCGGTCCAAGCCTGCCCCATCTGCAACCAACACAAGTCGTCCTGCCAGCCCCCAGCCGGATTGCTGCAGCCCCTGCCTGTGCCCAGACGTCCCTGGTCTCACATCGCCCTTGACTTTGTCACGGGGCTGCCCCCCTTCAAGTGGCATGACCGTCATTCTCACCATCGTTGACCGTTTCAGCAAGATGGCACACTTCATTCCCTCCCCCAAGCTCCCAACCGCCAAGGAGACCGCCCAGGTGGTCCTGGAACACGTCTTCCGGATCCACGGACTGCCTAGGGATGTAGTTTCTGACCGTGGTCCACAATTCTCCTCCGCTTTTTGGAAGGAGTTCTGTCACCTGCTGGGAGCCACAGTCAGTCTGACTTCCGGATTCCATCCCCAATCCAATGGGCAGTCAGAGCGGGCTAATCAGGAGCTCGAGAAGGCACTGCGATGCATGACTTCACGCAACCCCCCACTCCTGGTCGCAGCAATTGACATGGGTGGAGTACGCACACAATTCTCTGACCTGCTCTGCCATCGGTATGTCCCCTTTCCAATGTGTTTATGGATACCAGCCTCCTCTATTTGCCAGCCAGGAAGAGGAGGTTACTTGCCCATCTGCACTTGCTTTTGCCCGTCGATGTCGCCGCACCTGGTCACAAGCCCGAGCCACACTCCTCAGATCCGTTGCCAGCTACACTACCGGGGCCAACCGTCGGAGAATTCCTGCTCCCACCTACCATGTTGGTCAAAGGGTGTGGTTGTCATCGAAGAACCTGCCACTCAGGGTGGAGTCGCAGAAGCTGGCACCTCGGTTCATTGGCCCATTCCCTATCATAAGAGTGATTAGCCCAACTGCTGTCCGGCTCCAACTGCCTAATTCCCTGAGGGTGCACCCCACTTTCCATGTGTCTAAGATTAAGCCCATCCATGAGAGTCCGCTGGTCCCTGCTGCGCCTGGTCCTCCTCCTCCACGGCTCGTCGATGGTGGTCTGGTTTACACCGTCCGCCGCCTGCTTCGGTCCAGACGGAGGGGTAGGGGTCTCCAGTACCTCATTGACTGGGAGGGCTATGGACCTGAGGAGAGGACCTGGGTGCCAGCTAGTCGGATTGTGGATAGGACTCTCATCACCGCTTTCCACCAACGGCATCCTGATCAACCTGCAATCCGTAGGGGCCGCCCCAGAGGGGTCCCTAACCGTCCTGCTCGCTCGGCTTCCTGTCCTGTGCCTGATCCTGTCTCGGGACCTGTCCCATCTCCCGACCACGGCCCTCCGGCTTCCTCCGAGGATGAGGACGTTCACTCGGACCGTTCGGAGGAGTTCTAGCCCTCCTCCGGCTCCCCTCCTCCCGCCCGGCGTGGTGTTGCTCTTGGGACTTCTGGGGCCATCCCTTGGGGGGGGGGTTCTGTCATGGGCCTCTCACTCCACCGGGTTACCACCTTAATTTTCTTCCACTCTGCTCACCACTCTCTCTACTCAGCCTAACTAGCTCCACCTGTCCCTGCTCTGCTCTGCTCTAATTACTCTGCCAGCTGCGCTGCATTACCCACTACCTCTCCCAGTATTTAAGGCCCTGTCTTTCAGCTCTCCGGTGTCAGATCGTCTGCAAAGCTCACACCCCGGAACCTGTTTGCTCGCGCTTCTGGCTCACCCTGGTTTTGTGACCCCGGACCTGCCTGTTTTTTTTGGATACTCTTCTGCCTCAGGAGATCCAGACCTGCTTCTGCCATTACGACTCCTGACTACTCTTCAATCCCGGTAACTCTGACCAGCCTTCTGCCTTGCTACTACGTATTTTGGATTTCCCTTGAACTGTACTGCTGCCTGGTTTCATTCCGCCCTGTTGTGTCTGTGTCTCCCCCCCCCAGGACTTCTGGACCACCCACCACCGGCTTCATAGGACGCATCGCTGCCACTGGGGGGGGCACAGACCCAGCACATTGGACGGGATCCCTGTTACCCCTGGAGCCTTCATTCACTCCCTACTTCCCTTTTCCCTTAAGTTTAATAAACTTTCTGGTGTGACGCAATTGTGGTCCTCTGGTCGTCTGTCTGAACCGTGACATTTTATGGTTCTTTATAGAACCTTTAAGGAGAATGGTTCTATAAAGAACCTTTCTCAATCTTAACCTCTAAAAGGCTAAGCCGTTGTTTTAAGGTGGTCATACCATGGATCATTTAGCTATTTGATTTGGAATTTTAGGACCCCTTTAGGTATAAACATGTATTTATTTATTTTAATTTGGCCATTACTACTATAGCCCATAGAAACACATTGAATAAGATGTTCATAAATGGCAAGAAATACAGTAAAAACATACATCATAAGTAATAAGGATTTGAAGTGTGTGTCCTATATCTGGGAGAAAATAATATGTTTAGCAGCATGAGTGAAGGAGGCTTTGTTGCGAAATAGGAAGCCGATTCTAGATTTAACTTTGGATTGGAGATGCTTAATGTGAGTCTGGAAGGAGAGTTTACGGTCTAACCAGACACGTATGTATTTGTAGTTGTCCACATATTCATGTATTTATTTATTTAAATTTGTATTTTAACATGTATTTATTTATTTTAATTTGGCCATTACTACTATAGCCCATAGAAACACATTGAATAAGATGTTCATAAATGGCAAGAAATATTTTTGTTTTTTTGGACACGTATAAGAAGACAAAGTGGCAGAATAAATTCAACCACACATTTGATTCATTACAGAGCAACATCTGTCCGGTGAAGCCCACAAAACATATTACATGAAACAAACAGTTACATGACCTACAGCACGGTCAAGCAAGGTAATGTTTCCGACATTTTCAGACTACTAAACAACTATTGATTTAGAAACACGGAGAGTTACCTCAAGTCGCAAAGAAAACAGGAGGTGCCTCCACTATTCCAGGACTATTCCAACTTCAACATCATCTAATCACCTATGCTTAGTCTAATACAGTGACAACTAAAACATACGAAAAATGATTTAGTCCAATCAACGTAAGCCAAATATGATGTGGCTGTCCATGGTACTGATTTATTTGTGTGTTCTTGCAAGTAAAAAAATAATGTTGACTCACCCTACTTGTAGAGAAACGTCAATGCCATCCTCCTCTTTCATGTTGCCTAAACGGTCTGTGACTCGATCATACAGTGCACGCTTTTAGTTTTTGTTGTCCTATACGATGTGGCTAAAATACTTGCTCGCTAGCCTAACTTCCTTTCATAGGCAATGATACGCCAGGCCAGCTAGTTAACATTAGCATACTACATCTAGCTACAAAATACATCTAGCTACAAATTGAACTTCCATCCTCTCAGACCAGGGGCACAATGTATTAATTTATGGTTGAATCAGAATCGCTGTTATAATCATTTGCCAGTACGGAGAATTAAGTCCAAATCCCTATCTCCATTGATGGCTAATTTAGGAAAGGGCAATTTTAGCTAGCTAGCCACAGGAGGACAACAACACTACAAGATGCAACAATTCAAGTTTTTTTCTGTCAAGAATGACATTTGGCTTGTGATGTGATTGGTCTGAAGTCAAATCCAAACTGGCTTTCTGTTATATCTAGCCTAGTTGTAAAAGAACGGACATCTGCACAGTTTCACATTGAACATCACTCTGTCGTTTAATGACATGTGCCACGCATTCTGACAACCCATTCATCCGTAACGCAGCACACTGTCGTAAACCATAACAACGTACAGTACGACGTACAGCACGTCGTACCATACATAACATTTCCCCCCCCTTTCCAAAACCAGGGACTGGTACCATATATAAAATGTCCATAGGGCAAGAACCTAGAGTGATACCTGTAAGAAATAAACATTAACCCTTAAACGGATGGACTCTCCAAACTAGCCAGTTCAGTCCATTAACCTGGAGGTTGACTAAGACACCTAACGGAGCCTAAGAATGAAAAGAGGTTAAGTAGTCCCCCAGATAAGCAGGGCGAGTTCGTGCCCGCATAGGCCTTTCTTCCACCGTCACCGCTTGTGGCTCTGGCCCTTGGGGAACCCACAGAGGCTGGGGCTCAGGTGGTAGTGGTGGAGGAGGTCCATCCGGTGGCGTCTCTGGCCTGCATGTCTGTTTTGTGTGCCTTCGTGTTCCTTGAGGGGCAGGGACTTTTCTGAGGCGGCTGGCGTGCCAGCGTGATCCATTGCTCATCATGAATGTGGCGGGCCCCAGGTTGTCGACTGACCTGCAAGGGGTCCGACCAGAATGAGGCCATTTTGTTGCACCGCTGAGGCCGTCGGGCTCGGACCCAGTCTGACACTTGAATGATCGACTTCTTCACCCTGTGTGCCTTGTCAAAACGCTGTTTCATTGCTCTTTGGTGCCCGGTCACTGCCTGCTGTTCTTGGGTGCGCCTAGTCGCCGGTTCTGCTACTCTCTGTGTTCTGAGTCTGTCCAGTGGCAGTTCCATCTCACGACCTAGCATGAGGGATGCCGGGGAGACCTGTGTTGTTGTGTGTTTGCTTGCTCTGTAGTGCATTAGCGTTTGATTCAAAGCAGTTTGGAACGTGCACCCCTGGACCAGGTGCGCTCTGATGCCGTTCTTCAGCGTTTGGTTGAAGCGTTCCACCCCTCCGTTAGCTTGTGGGTTGTAGTAGGCCGTGCGGATGTGTTTGATTCCCTTGTTGCTGAGATATGAGGAGAACTCGGCAGAGGTTAGCTGGGGCCCATTGTCCGTGGTAAGGGTGAGGGGTAGGCCCCACCTTGTGAACAGGCTGTCTAGGATGTCCACGATGGCCTGTGCTGTGACAGTTCCGACAGGAACCACTTCTGGCCACTTAGAGTGGAGGTCATACACCACCACCAGGAAGCGCTGATGGTGAGGGACTGCGTGTCCATGGATCTCGCCACAGATGTCCAGTTGGATGTGCTCCCAGGGGTGGGACGGCCATGCGAGAGGCTGCAGGGGGGTGGGGCGGACTGTCCTGTTTTCCCACTGAGGAGGCATGCAGCACAATCCCTGACCAGGGCTTCAATGTCGTGGTCGATGCCTGGCCACCACACAAGGTCTCGACATCGCTGTTTGACCTTGACTATGCCCAAGTGACCCTCGTGCGCCATGGATAGAACACGCGCACGCAGGCCACTCGGGACCACAGTGCAAAACCCTCGAGAGACACAGACTTCTTCCCAGCAAGAAAGTTCGTGCTTCACTCTGGCGAAAGTCGCCAGCTCTTCCGGCACATGTGCTGGCCATCCAGTGCGTATGTAGGTGCGCAGGGTAGACAGTGTGGGATCCTGTTCCGATGCTTGCTTCAGCTCCTCCAGTGAGACGACTGACTGAAGAGGAGCGTAGAGCATTTGTACAAGCTCTGTTTCGTTGTCGTCTGGCAAGACGGTTGGAGTAGGAGCGTCAAAGGAGCGTGAGAGGAGGTCTGCCACCACGTTATCCCTCCCCGGAGTGAACTTCAGCTGATAGTCATACTGTCTGAGGCGGTCGGCCCATCTGTGCAGCCGAAGTGGCTTGTGGCCAGTTCCTGATGCTGACAGTAGCGTTGTGAGGGACTGGTGGTCGGTTCGGAGTGTGAACAGACGGCCATATAGGTAGAGGTGCCACCTTTCGCACGCCCAGACACAGGCCAGTGCTTCTCGTTCGCCCACAGAGTACCGTTGTTCTGTGGGGCTCAGGGCCCTTGAGGCGAAGGCGACGGGCCTCTCAATGCCATTCTGCAGCTGTGAGAGGACAGCTCCTAGTGCTCCAGCTGAGGCGTCACATGTGACAATGGTGTGGCAGACGGGGTCAAAGTGAGCCAAGACTGGGGCTGTGGTGAGCTGGCTCTTCAGTGAGCGGACCGCGTCTGAGCAGGCTGCCGTCCAGGCCCATGGCTCATCCTTCTTGAGGAGCTGGCGAAGGGGCGCTGTGGTCTGAGAGTAGTGGGGCAGAAACCGGAGGTAGTAAGCTGTCATGCCCAAGAATGAGGCCACCTGAGAGGCTGAGGTCGGTTCCGGGATCCGGTGGACGGCTTCAATGTTCGACATGAGTGGGGCAATGCCTTTGGCCGACAGGCGGAAGCCCACAAACTCGACGGCTGGAGCTGCAAAGGTGCACTTTCCACCGTTCAGGGTCAGGTTGTTCCGCAGTAGAGCACTGAATACTCTGTGGAGTCGATAATCATGGATGTGGAGGTCAGGGCCGTGGACCACGATGTCATCCAGATAGACCGCCACCCCAGGTATTCCAGCGAGGATGGTGCTCATCACCTTCTGGAAGCAGCTGGGGGCGGAGCTAAGTCCAAAAGGCATGCGTGTATATCTGAACACGCCAGCGTGTGTGACAAAGGCCGTGAGGTCTCTGCTAGCTGCATGGAGGGGTACCTGAAGATAACCCTGACGAAGGTCAAGCTTCGTGAAGATCGTGGAGCCATGGAATTGTGCGGTCAGCTCCTCAGCTGTAGGCAAGGGGTACTTATCCGGGACAACGGCCTTGTTCACAGCACGGAGATCCACACAGGTCCGGATTCCACCGGACTTTTTGGTTGCAATGACCAAGTTTGAAATCCAGGGGGCAGCGTTGACTGGCTCAATGATGCCTGCATCCAACTGTGACTGGAGATCTTTTGTGACATCATCACGCAGTGCAAAGGGAATGCGCCGCAGGGGCTGCATGACTGGGGTCACTTCCGGATTCACTAGGGGCCTGTGAGTAAAGGCTGTGAGGCAGCCCAGTCCATCAAACAGAGTCGGCCAGTTCTGTTGCCATGTGCAGGTAACCTGGTAGATAGCTGACCCACTGTCATCTCTCAGTGTGAATCCCAAGCCTGTGAAGAGGTCGAGGCCCAGGAGGTTGGCACCCCGCTTTGCAACATGAAATGTGAATGATGGCAGATGTTTGGTGCCGTAGTGTACTGGGACCTGGAGGGTGCCTACAATGTCTATCTTAGATCTACCGTACCCACACAGGGCAGTGGAGGGCTGTTGGAGTGGTAGGTGACTGAAAAACTTGTAGTAAGTGGCAAGGTTGAGCAACGACACCGCAGCGCCAGTATCCAGCAGCAAAGGTAAACCCACCTCACCCAGCTGCACAGTGCATGTCCTGAATGACACATGGTTGGTGGAGACGGTTCGGATTTCCGTGTGTTCATGTTGAGAGTGAGATGAAACGAAGGGCCTGTTCTGGGTGGAGCTAGTAGCAGGGGCAGAACGACACACTTTCGCAAAGTGATTGTATTTTGAACAGTTCTTGCATATTTTCCCACGGGCTGGGCAGTTTGAAGCCCTTGAATTGTGAGAGCTAGCCCCACAGTTGCCACAGCTAGTTCTGTTTGTTTGTCTGTGTGCCTGCTGCACGGGCATGTCGGTGTCTGTGTCCATGCAGCTATCGACGCGGGAGGGCGTGCGCAGCCGCGTGATCGTTGTAGTGCGCCTGCTCGGGCTGAAGCTGCTGTGTGAGAATGGCTGGGGGCCGAGTGTATGCTGCAGAGCTGTCTGTTAGCATAGAAGAGCATTCCAACGCCGCTTCAACCTGGAGTGCTATTTTAATAGCTCCATCTAGTTGTAAATTATCCGATTCCAAAAGCAGTTTCTCCCTTGTCTTTTCACATAACGTCCCCTCTATCAACTGATCCCTGATGATCTCGTCCTGAAGTGTCCCGTAGTTACAAGAGCTAGCCAAATCCCTCAGATTAGCCACGTAGCTTTGAATGGACTCACCCGGCCGTTGGTGTCTCTTCCGTAGCCGGTAGCGTCGGAGGAGCACTCGCTCTTTCCCGGCGAAGTGGTTCCGTAAGAGGCTGACTGCAGCAGTGAATGTAGGAGCCGATCCAAGCGCTCTGAAAATCCTCTGTCCCTCTGTACCAAGGCAGTGACGGAGCAGTGCTGTCCTCCGCTTGTCGGAGATTGTAGAAAAGTCCATAGCTTCTAAATAAGTGTTAAAACTATCAAGCCAGTTATTCCACGGGACTGGAGGTTCGCCAGGCACGGCGAGGAATGGTGCTGGCGGTGGTAAACTGAATTCAGCCATCTTCGTCGCCAATGTTATATCTAGCCTAGTTGTAAAAGAACGGACATCTGCACAGTTTCACATTGAACATCACTCTGTCGTTTAATGACATGTGCCACGCATTCTGACAACCCATTCATCCGTAACGCAGCACACTGTCGTAAACCATAACAACGTACAGTACGACGTACAGCACGTCGTACCATACATAACACTTTCCTTGACACTTTTTGTTTGGTGCGCCAGGACTATTGACAGCTGAGCTCACTCACTCGCTGGCTTCCCTTGAATTCAATGCTATGGGCGGCAACAATGTCATACTCTTTCTGACTAGACAGCATCATATAGTTACACTACACGTACTGAGACAGAGTGGCTCTGATGTGCCTTGTATGAGTTCGAAGCAGTGTGCCGATGCGCAAATCACTTTATCAGAAGTACGTCATCAATAACGTCCGAAGCTTCGTTTGATCACGTGCTTTTTCAAACCGTGTGTTGCAAAATGCGAGATCCAACGGATTTAGCTGTGGTTCCAGTGCTTTCTTCGATTCCAAGCTGCTTTCAAACACCAACTTCTAATGGACACCGTACTGACAAATATAGTTAGGATTTTGTACAAACAGTTTCACCTGACCGGTACCTTAGCAGGTAGAGTAGGGAACTATAGAACATTCAGGGACGTGAGGGTATGAGGGCGAATCCTGTTGAAGGCACACTGTTTTGGAAATTGTTTTATGTTAAACCACACTTTTTGCACTGTTGTTCAAATAATTTGTTTAATTTAGTATAGTATAAGCTTCTGTCTTAAGCATCCTAAATAATTCCATAGATTCCGTTTTTTTTAATAGTAAACTTGAAGGCAAAAAAGAGAAGCATGATGTAAGATGACAATCTGGTATTCCAACTGATTATAAGCTACTAAAGCCAATGACTTACCACTGCGCCACAGTTTTTAACAGTGAAGAAAAAAAATGTGCCTCCTATAATAACACGCTACTATTTATTGCTTACCAGCAGATGTCACTAATGGTTATTGTGAACTGACAATGAAGCTCCGCGTAATGAACCGTTTTTTGGCACAATTTGGTGAAAGCGCAGAAGCCTTCAGAATGCCCCGGTTACCCATCACTAGAGAGAATTGAGAACCCCTGACTGATTTAGTCAACAATTCTCAATTGACACAAGGCTATATACATGAGTCTTTCACAACAAGACAACATCACTGGCCATAGTCATATATAATATGTAATCTTATTTTTCTTCTTTGGTATCATGGCGTTCGCAAAATTTGTTTGTGTATGCCACCACCTACTGTGGGGTAGTGTGTTTTCAATCACGTTACATTTGTGATACAAAAAATAAACAAGTGGGAAAAATATTACAGAATTGCATCACCAACCATTATACTCTTCTGCAATAAAAACGTGTACACCCAGGTACTCCTCTGCAGCTGCCACCACAACATCTATTTTCTGTCATTTACGTTCCATTTCTGCTGTACAGTTGATAAGGACGTTTACATTCTCTTGGATAATAAGGCTGGACGAAGTGAGTGAGGAAGGGAAGAGAAAGAGGAGAAGAAACAAGAGGAGTCTCATCAAGTAAAGTGGTAGATAGAAAGGCAGGGGTTGACATGTCACCTCTGATATGACCGGTAAATTAAGGACAACACCCCCTAGTGGACAGGTAAGGTAAGGACAACAGCAGGGGATTATAGTAGTGGCTTCTAGTGACCCTTCAGGGTTGAACGGGAGGGGGTAGAGTTGTTGTAGAAGTCGAAGGGGGTGAGGGGAGCTGGCCACTGACAGCGTTAGGTGGGGTCAGAGGTTAGGAGATGGGTTGTGTCCGAATAACCATAGTTGCGTTCTAAATAGTAGGCATTTTGGGTATAAGAAAAAAAGAAAGTTTTCTAGTATGTCAAATTTCCAAAATTGACTATACTTTGAATGCCAGGATGTCATCCTCATTTCGGCTTTTCATCTAGTAGAATTTGCTGCAAACTATTGAGAAAGAAAATAGTCTTTCGAGACTCACGTGTGTTTGACAACAGCTGATAATCAGCTGAGGGGACCCACCAAAATGAATGAATGGCAGGAATAAACGCAAATGCCTATTAGAAGATCCATTCTCAGTAGATTGAGCCTAGTATGCTGATATTTGTTGCTTTCTGCATTCATTTTTACTAAACAGTATGTTCTAAATAGTATGTAGTAAGACGAGTACACAGAATGCAGTTTAAATAAGTAGTAGGCAAGCCAGATTTCGGACACGGCCATTGTCTTGGGGATGTTGAGTTCTTCTTTCAGATGTTTCCTTGATCGCCATGGCAGTAAAAGAAAGAAAGAAAGAAAGAAAGAGAGAAAGAAAGAAAGAGAGAGAGAGAGAGAGAGAGAGAGAGAGAGAGAGAGAGAGAGAGATAGATAGAGAATAGAGAGAGAGAGAGAGAGAGAGAGAAGAAGAGAATAGAGAGAGAGAGAGAGACAGAGAGAGAGAAGAAGATAATAGAGAGAGAGAGATAGAGGAGAGAGAGAGAGAGAGAGAAGAAGAGAATAGAGAGATAGAGAGAGAGAGAGAGAGAGAGAGAGAGAGAAGAAGAGAATAGAAAGAGAGAGAGAGAGAGAGAGAGAGAGAGAGAAGAAGAGAATAGAGAGGGCACATATCTATGTAGGTTTTTCTTTCTTTCCCTCATCCCTCTATCCATACTAACTCTTTCCAACATTCTTTGTCCACTGCTTTTTTCCTGCTTTATCTCCTCATCAACCTCCCTCACTTTCCCCTCCTTCCCTCCATGTGTGTATTCCCCCCTCTCTCTTTCCCCCTAACCCTCATCCCTCCCTTCACTCACCCCTCCCTCTCTCTCCTTCCCGTCTTCCCCCTCTGCCTTTCTTTCCCTCTTTCTCTCCCCCTCCCCCTCTCTCTCTCATCCCTCTCTAGAACCCAGGTATATGGCAGTATGCCTCCAACGATGACAGCAGTATGTAAATCAGCCACATGGACATGAAGACCAGTGATGTCACGATCTTGGTCCTCCGAGTTCGCCACCCGCCACCGACGCTCGCCGCCGGTAAAGTAGCATCATCACACATGTGCACGCCATCACCGTGAAGAGTGTGACGGAGAACGCCAGCGAGCCCGGGTCAACACGGAACACCTGGCCCTTGGAATGCCAGAACACGGCGGCGATGGTCCACGCCACTCCGATGCCTAGGAACACGTTCACTGCATTGCTACCGGTTACGTTGCCGATGGAGCCGTCAGCGTACTGGTCCTGGATGGCGGCCACCTTACTGGCAAAGGTGTCTGGGTAATGGTGGCGAGGGAGCAGGTGAGAGGATGGGCAAATAGGGGAGACAAGAAAAACGATTTCAACTAGTTTAAAAGAGAAAACAAACACCTCGTGGGAGAGGCAGACCAATCCCATCTTCACAAACGCACACACACACTCCCTAAGGTGGTCATAATCCACACATGAATGCCTGCACGCATACTCTCAGTCGCAACATCTACAGCAGAGGAGACACACCTGGGTACTGAGGCATGAAGGTTACAGTTTAAAATGTAATTACATCATCGTGATTGCATAATTAGGACAAACCGAGAGCAGAGAGAAGAGAGAAAAAGGACAGGGGTAAGAGGGTATGAAAGCAGGTGTGTGCAGTAGAGAGAACGTGAGGAGAATTTGGAGAGACATGGAGAGTAATTGAAAGAAAGATAGAGAACTTGCACGTGTGCTTGTACGCCTGCCTACTTAGGAATGTGTGTGACACAGGTCTCTGGTGCTAAAAACACTACTGCGGTATGTGTGTGTGTGTATGCAAGGCTGTGTGTGTGACCCCTGCGGTGTGTGTGTAGATAAGGCTGTGTTTGTGTGACCCTATTGCGCTGTGTGTACTGTGTGTAGCCTACCTGGTACAGATGTCCCCAGCGCTACAAACACCACGGCAGTGACAGAGTCCTTCAGACCCACGGTACAGCCGAAGTGAGAGGCCAGGTCCCCTGTCACAGCCGTTAGAACTCCTATCAGGTACATAAAATAATCCATACTGTAAACATTTCCTTGACAAGTTACTCTTCTCAACTTTCAGGGATGTAATACAATATTATTGTATAGGTTTAGTCAGACATTACAAGGGGTACAGATGAGGAAAGGAGAGAGGGATTGAACTCCGGTCTCTGGTGGGGAATCACATTTTAAACATGAACTTCATGTTACCTATGAGTGAGATGGATACAGAAGCAGGAAGTAGGCCCAGCTGTACCAGTACTCTGTTGGGTTAGGGGTCATGGGTTAGGGGTTAAGTGCCTACCTATCAGACTGATAGATACAATGAAGCATGCCCAGCCGTACCATTGAGTTAGGGGTTAGGGGATAGTTTTTTCGTATTTTATTAGGATCCCCATTAGCTACTGCTAAAGCAGCAGTTACTCTTCCTGGGGTCCATACAAAACATAACACATGGCATAATACATAACATTAATAGACAAGTACAGCACAAGGATAGAACTACATCAATTTAAAATAAGAATACACGCGTTCATACATTTATGCCTTAGCATTCCATACATCATGTACTCATTACAACGGCAATACTGCAACCATTCCTTTTCCCATATATTGCGACCCTTTGCTCTACTGTTACAATTGCTTTGTCTAAGCAGGTCCTGATATCCTAATCTCACAGCATCCTTGAATCCTGATATCCTAATCTCACAGCACCAGTTGTGTAAACACCAGAAAGAATCAGGAACCATCCGTGTCCTTGGTTCTTTAGTTTGATGTCAATGCTATGCATAATCATGTGATTCATAGATGCTACTGAATGCAAGTGCAATACACAAAAACTAAAATGCAATAATCATGTGGAATTTCACCAAAGTTGTTAACTCCTGCTTGGTTCCCCTGGCGTGAATAGAACTGCATATCATATTGTATGGAGTTCCACCTAAATTTCAGTGGGTTAGGGGTCAGGGTTACGTACCTATCAGAGATATAGATACTATGAAGCAGGCCCAGCCGCTCCAGTACTCCGTCGGAGGGACGAAGGCGAATAGAACCTTCCAGAAGACGGTGATGAAGTGCATTATGTAATCAAAGCAGGACGGGAGATGCTCTTCACCACTTTCCTCATCATCATCACCTGGAGGGGGGAGAAGGGGGACAGAGGAAGGCTGGGGGGGGCAATGAGCCGCAGAGTCTTGTATAAAGAGAGTGTTGTATAAAGAGTAAACAAGGAACAGATGGGGCACGTGGGGGCCCCTGCACTCCAGCTTCAGCACTGGCAGGCTCTTGGTGCTCTAATTGTTTAGTACCTCGTTTGTCCTTTCTTAGTTTTTTCCTCCTTTTTGTTTTGTCAACTTTTCGGCCTGTTGTCTGTGAAGTAGACTACCAGAGTTTTGTAACTTTTTCAACCTTGGCTTTTTATTTATTTGTATTATAATAATTTTTTGAATATTAAAACATACAATCTACTTGCAGTGAAGTCACTCAACATTTATATTACATTCAGTCATCTAACATACTCCCATCCAGAGCGACCCACAGAAGCAACCAGGGTCAACACACTGCTCAAGGGCACGTCGACAACAAATGAGGGTTTGGGTTCTAATTCCAAATGTGTTAAATTCTGTTCAGTCAGTACGTTTTCAGAAAATTCTGTAGATAGGAAGTGACATCATGCAGACAGGAAGTGAGGTAGTTACCTGCGCTGACAGTGACAGCGGAGACAAACTGTTCTCTCCAACTGCTGCTCCCCACCACCAACGCAAGGCTAGTCTTCTTGATCAGCTTATCTACCGTGTTCTATACACACGCACGAGACCGCCCCATGCACTCAGTGAATACACAAACACACACACTGCTGAATCTTATCTTGAGATCGTAACTTTCTTTAACTTTTTTCATAAATCTCCCACTGATTTATCATTGATATCAATGCCTGATTGATATACACAAAAGCCTGGGTTACTCATGGAACTCAAGTTATGATTCAGCTTATAGAGTTAATACAGACGCTTAAACAGAGATAAATAATTTAGTAATAGTCTTTAATAAGCTTACTGAAGATGCTTCACACACACTGTACATACACACCCATGCGTTCGTGTACAGAAACATACAAGCATATTAATATAGAGACAGAAAGTGACAAAGAGAGAGTATAACTTCTTAGTTCTCCTTATAAGTGTGTTCACACCACACTACATACACACACACACAAACACACATGCATACATATACATAAATGATACACAAAATGAATACACAAACCATACAAAAAGATGACAAAACAATTATACACAAAACCAATACACAACAATACATGTAATACACAAAATGAATACACAAAACAAATACATAAAACAGAGTAAAATAATACAAAAATTAACCCCTACACACACACACACAAACACACACACACACACCTTGAACTCATAGGACTCCTCGATGACCACCTCAATGTGTGTGTTCTCTCCCAGACTGGGACAACCCATATTGGCTATCTCGTCATCAGACGGCTTGTTCTCATTGGAGTCGCCTAGGAGATGGAGGAATGAGGGAAAAGGGATGAGTTTCTGGAAAGCTTTGTAGCTAACGTGGCTTTTAGGAAACTCATCTCTTGCTGTACTGGAGAGGAAATGTCTCTCTTTAAAGGGTAGGAAGCAAGAGTTTGGTCAAAGACTTCATATCTTAGCTGTATTCACAATCTGGTTACCTATAACTCCAAAACAACTTATGTTTTGGGGTTTTTACTTATTTTCGGATATCTTCGGAACTACCCACAATGCACTATTGGCAATGTCATTCAAAGAACCTACTCTGTTCTACAGAGTTCGTATGCTAGCTCGAGCTGGCTAACATTAGCTACTAGTCATGCCCGCATGTATTAAATTCCAGACCGAGTGTTCAAGTGTTGGCGGTGGTGAGCTACAATCCACCAATCACAAGGAAGTGTGATGTAAACAAGAAACAGATGGGGCACGTGGCACTCCAGCTTCAACACTGGCAGGCTCTTGGTGCTCTAATTGTTTAGTACCTCGTTTGTCCTTTCTTAGTTTTTTCCTCCTTTTTGTTTTGTCAACTTTTCGGCTTGCTGTCTGTGAAGTAGGCTACCAGAGTTTTGTAACTTTTCCAACCTTGGCTTTTAAAAAATATGTATTATTTACATTACATTCAGTCATCTAACAGACTCCCATCCAGAGCGACCCACAGAAGCAACCAGGGTCAACACCCTGCTCAAGGACACGTCGACAGATCTCCCACAAAGTCAAAAACGGGGACCCGAACCAGCGACCTATCAACCACCGGCCCAAGCTCCCAACCGCCAGGCCACCAGCCCTCCAAGACCCCCCCCCCCCACAGTTCCCCGAGAGCTGCCCCTCAACCATCCGAGACCCCCCCACAGTCCCCCCACAAAATGTTTTATAATCATAATGAAATAAAATAATAATTTAAGTGTGTGTCCGTGTATGTGCATGTATGTGCGTTTGAATGAGAGTATGTGTATATGCATGTGTACACTCTGTAGCTCAGCTGGTAGAGCACGGCGCTTGTAACGCCAAGGTAGTGGGTTCGATCCCCGGGACCACCCATACACAAAAATGTATGCACGCATGACTGTAAGTCGCTTTGGATAAAAGCGTCTGCTAAATGGCATATTATTATTATTATTACACGCTTACAAACACCTGCGCGGCATCAGTCTCAGGCAAACAGGCATTAGATGTAACAACGTTGCCCCTCAGTGTCATTCAAACTTATTTTTAATTGTTTTAAATGTTTTACTTAATTGTTTTGCTTTTATCTTTGACCGTCATTCTATCCCCCGCCCAGCAACTCCACTCCCACTTGTCTCCAATTCCACATCCCAACCCTTAGCTTCCCTCAGCCCATCCCACCTATCTCTGCTGGCCCTCCTCTTCGGATTCCTACACACCATATATCTTTCAACAATGCTGTGATGTTTAACATACAATTAGAATCTATCTAATCAAATAAAATCCACAGATTGCGAGTTGAAGATAAATACTTTTACTAAGAGTATTAGTATATTTGTAATTGACTGACCAGGTCTCTCCAGATCTCCCAACAATGCTATTTCTAGGGTCAATTTTTTATTAATGTTATGCTTTTTCAGCCATTCCTGAAGCTGAGACCAGAAACAGGCTACCTGAGGGCAATACCACAACAAATGGTTTATTGATTCTGTATCCTCACAACAAAATCTGCAGAGCAGCGATTATTGTATGCTCCAAATATTCAACATTTTGTTCTGTACAATAATTTTTGCTGAAAAGCACGAAGTCTTGAATCTTGTGTCGTTTTATATATCAACTCATACACCCTGTACCATGGAATCAGTACATCAAACATCTCTTCCCAACTATTTTGCAATCTATATGGCACAGCTGTCAACATCTCGGTCCTCAAATTGAACTGGTATACTTTCCTATTTATGCTATTTTTATTCCTCCGCCAGTTTTTATCCTTTATATTGGGCAGACAGACCAGTTCCCTACCTCCTCCTGCTGCCACCTGCCTCCTCCATTGTTGGGGTAATGCTGTAATCAATTGGTTGTAATCTTGGATTGAGCAGACCTTCCCATACAATTCTGATAACTCCATGAAAGACATAACTCTACCATTCAAATTTACAATATCATTTAAAAACAAAATACCCTTTTCAAACACCTTTTCCATAAATAGAGGTCTTTTTTAAACCAGCACATTTGAGTTCAACCATAATATTTGTTGTAATATTTGTTCCATCTTTTCAGGGGGATTAAATTGAAATTGTAACCAGCTCAGCAATGCTTGTTTGAAAAAGAGAGATACTGTGAAAAAGGTTTCATTTTCAATTAATCAAAAATGAGACATGGCAATCTGCAAAAAAGCAAAAAGGCAATTTTTAAACAATGGATGAGCATTTCTTAGTAATCTACTTGAGAACCATTTAGGTTTCAAGTAAAACTTGTGTATAAGTGCAGCTTTTAGAGAGAGGTTTGGTGCTTTTCAATGTAATAATCTCAACCCACGCAGTTCATATTCATTATATAGATAGGCACGCTTTATCTTGTCTGGTTTAGCATCCCAGATATAGCTAAATATATTTTGCTCATATGATTTGAAAAACGAATAATCAGGAGTAGGCAGCGCCATAAGTACAGTGCCTTTAGAAAGTATTCAGACCCCTTGACTGTTTCCACATTTTGTTAGGTTACAGCCTTATTCTAAAATGGATGGAGAAAAAAAACTCATTAATCTACACACAATACCCCATAATGACAAAGCGAAAACAGGTTTTTAGAAATGTTTGCAAATTTATAAAAAATTTTTTTTGCCATTGATCATCCTTGAGATGGTCCTACAACTTGATTGGAGTCCACCTGTGGTAAATTTAATTGATTGGACATGATTTGGAAAGGCACACACCTGTCTATATAAGGTCCCACAGTTGACAGTGCATGTCAGAGCAAAAATCAAGCCATGATTTTGTGGCGGAGACTCAATCAAGCTATTCATCTTGACTTCTTTCTTATCTCATTCTCGTTGGCACCAAAAGTTAAAAAGTGTTGATAGGGGACAGAATGCGGTCGGACCATCATATAATTGGCATATACATTACTCTTACTGAATTTCCACGTGGGCGAGGATATTGGAAATTTAATCAAAGCCTATTGGATGATCATTTATTTTTAACTAGGACAAGGAATTTATAACTGACTTTTTCCGACATAACATAGGTACAGCAAATCCCCTTATTGTATGGGACACCTTTAAATGTGCATTTAGAGGCCATGCAATTCAGTACTCATCTTGAAAACAAAAGCAATTTAGGTCAAAAAAGTTTATACTAACAAAAGAAATAGAAAGTCTAACAGAACAGATAGATGGCAATAACAACTGTAACATAGAGGCTCGGAATAAATTAGAGGAAAAACAAAAAGAAATGGAGAAACTTGTTCAAGAAAGATCAAGTGTAATATATTATAAAAAATTAAGCAAACTGGATGGAATATGGGGAAAAATGCACCAAATTCTTTTTTAACCTTCAACATAGGAATGCTACCAAAAATAATTTAATGAAACTGGTTACAATTGACGGAGTAACCCATGATTCACCAAATGATAATTTGAAGGAGGAAACAAAGTACTTTAAGCATATGTTTTCGTTTCAGTCGCCTCCATCTCCTCTAACTGAAACTAATTGTAGAGATTTTTTTCTATTGATAATGTAAAATTAACAGCCATACAGAAAGACTTATGTGAAGGTGAAATTACAGAGGAGGAACTTCTGAATGCAATTACATACTTTAAGTCCGAGAAAACTCCAGAGTTGGATGGCATACCAGTTGAGGTATACCAAACCTTTTTTGATATACTAAAAGGACCGTTATTAGCATTTCTTAACCACTCCTATGTAAATGGTAGATTATCTGACACTCAATAAGAAGGTCTGATCTCATTATTACTGAAACAGGATACAAGTGGAAAATATAAAGATCCAGTCCATTTAAAAATGTGGAGGCCCCTTACACTTCAGTGTTGTGATGCAAAAATTCTAGCAAAATGTATAGCGCATAGAATTAAAAAGGTATTGTCGGATATTATTCATTCTAAGACAGGTTTTTTACATGGAAGATACATTAGAGATAATATAAGGCAAGTATTGGAAACAACAGAACACTATGGAAAATCTGGGAAACCAGGCCTGCTATTCATAGCGGACTTCGAAAAGGCATTTGATAAAGTACGACTGGGGTTTATATATAAGAAGTATTTAGTCAGCCAACAATTGTGCAAGTTCTCCCACTTAAAAAGATGAGAGAGGCCTGTAATTTTCATCATAGGCACACGTCAACTATGACAGACAAAATGAGATTTTTTTTCTCCAGAAAATCACATTGTAGGATTTTTTATGAATTTATTTGCAAATTATGGTGGAAAATAAGTATTTGGTCAATAACAAAAGTTTCTCAATACTTTGTTATATACCCTTTGTTGGCAATGACACAGGTCAAACGTTTTCTGTAAGTCTTCACAAGGTTTTCACACACTGTTGCTGGTATTTTGGCCCATTCCTCCATGCAGATCTCCTCTAGAGCAGTGATGTTTTGGGGCTGTCGCTGGGCAACACGGACTTTCAACTCCCTCCAAAGATTTTCTATGGGGTTGAGATCTGGAGACTGGCTAGGCCACTCCAGGACCTTGAAATGCTTCTTACAAAGCCACTCCTTCGTTGCCCGGGCGGTGTGTTTGGGATCATTGTCATGCTGAAAGACCCAGCCACGTTTCATCTTCAATGCCCTTGCTGATGGAAGGAGGTTTTCACTCAAAATCTCACGATACATGGCCCCATTCATTCTTTCCTTTACACGGATCAGTCTTCCTGGTCCCTTTGCAGAAAAAACAGCCCCAAAGCATGATGTTTCCACCCCCATGCTTCACAGTAGGTATGGTGTTCTTTGGATGCAACTCAGCATTCTTTGTCCTCCAAACACGACGAGTTGAGTTTTTACCAAAAAGTTATATTTTGGTTTCATCTGACCATATGACATTCTCCCAATCCTCTTCTGGATCATCCAAATGCACTCTAGCAAACTTCAGACGGGCCTGGACATGTACTGGCTTAAGCAGGGGGACACGTCTGGCACTGCAGGATTTGAGTCCCTGGCGGCGTAGTGTGTTACTGATGGTAGGCTTTGTTACTTTGGTCCCAGCTCTCTGCAGGTCATTCACTAGGTCCCCCCGTGTGGTTCTGGGATTTTTGCTCACCGTTCTTGTGATCATTTTGACCCCACGGGGTGAGATCTTGCGTGGAGCCCCAGATCGAGGGAGATTATCAGTGGTCTTGTATGTCTTCCATTTCCTAATAATTGCTCCCACAGTTGATTTCTTCAAACCAAGCTGCTTACCTATTGCATATTCAGTCTTCCCAGCCTGGTGCGGTTCTACAATTTTGTTTCTGGTGTCCTTTGACAGCTCTTTGGCCTTGGCCATAGTGGAGTTTGGAGTGTGACTGTTTGAGGTTGTGGACAGGTGTCTTTTACACTGATAACAAGTTCAAACAGGTGCCATTAATACAGGTAACGAGTGGAGGACAGAGGAGCCTCTTAAAGAAGAAGTTACAGGTCTGTGAGAGCCAGAAATCTTGCTTGTTTGTAGGTGACCAAATACTTATTTTCCACCATAATTTGCAAATAAATTCATAAAAAATCCTAAAATGTGATTTTCCGGAAAAAAAATTCTCAATTTGTCTGTCATAGTTGACGTGTACCTATGATGAAAATTACAGGCCTCTCTCATCTTTTTAAGTGGGAGAACTTGCACAATTGGTGGCTGACTAAATACTTTTTTCCCCCATTGTATATATATATATAAACATGGGGGATTGGAAGTGATGCAATACAATTACATTGATGGAAGTTACAATCTATCTGCAATATTAAGCTGATCTACCCCCCCCCCAAAAAAAAATAAAAAAATCAAGCCATGAGGTCGAAGGAATTGTCCGTAGTGCAAGATAGGATTGTGTCGAGGCCCAGATCTGGGGAAGGGTACCAAAACATTTCTGCAGCATTGAAGGTCCCCAAGAACACAGTGGCCTCCATCATTCTTAAATGGAAGAAGTTTGGAACCACCAAGACTCTTCCTAGAGCTGGCCGCGCGGCCAAACTGAGCAATCGGGGAAGAAGGGCCTTGGTCAGGGAGGTGACCAAGAACCCAACGGTCACTCTGACAGAGCTCTAGAGTTCCTCTGTGGGGATGGGAGAACCTTCCAGAAAGACAACCATCTCTGCAGCACTCCACCAATCAGGCCTTTATGGTAGAGTGGCCAGACAGAAGCCACTCCTCAGTAAAAGGCACATGACAGCCCGCTTGGAGTTTGCGGGCTGATTCTCTGGTCTGATGAAAACAAGATCAAACTCTTTGGCCTGAATGCCAAGCGTCACGTCTGGAGGTAACCTGGCACCATCCCAACGGTGAAGCATGGTGGTGGCAGCATCATGCTGTGGGGATGTTTTTCAGCGGCAGGGACTGGGAGACTAGTCGGGATCGATGCAAAGATGAACGCATCAAAGTACAGAGAGATCCTTGATGAAAACCTGTTTTTGCTTTTTCATTATGGGGTATTGTGTGTAGATTGATGAGGGGAAAAAAACAATTTAATCAATTTTAGAATAAGGCTGTAATGTAACAAAATGTAGAAAAAGTCAATGGACCTGAACAGTTTCCGAATGCACTGTAAGTGAGAAAAATATGATATGACTAAGGAGTTAATCAGTGCAATTCTTCCATAAATAGACAGGTATTTACCTCTCCATGGTTGAAGGATCTTGTCTATTTTTACTAGTTTTCTATTTAAATGTATTGTGGAGAGCTCATTTATATATTTTGTGATATGAATACCAATTATGTCTACTTCACCGTCAGCCCATTTTATAGGTAAACTGCAGGGTAATGTAAAAATTGTAAATTTCTTATCCTCTAATGTTGATATTTGATCTGACTTTAATAGCTAGCATTTTGATGGCCATAACGAATAGATATGGTGACAGCGGACACCCTTGTTTAACTCCTCTTGACAATTCAAAACTCTCTGAGAAGTAGCCGCTATTTACTATTTTACACCTGAGGTTGAAATACATTACTTTTACCCATTTTATAAGAGACTCACCAAAATTGCAAAAATCCAGGCATTTATAAATAAAATCCAGTCTTACTTTATCAAAGGCCTTTTCAACCTTGGCTTAGAGCTGACTTACAACTGAGTCTGAACTGTGCTGTTGTGTGATCACCTCCACCTGCCTGGAGCCTTCCTCCGATCACCGGCTTGTTGACTGTTCCCTTCGTCCCCTGTGCCGACTTTGGATTATTGCCTCTGGAATCTATCTACTTTGGATTTATCTCGCTATATCGCTATTGGATTACTCTCACTGACTCTCTCCCTGCCTCCCCCTGCTTGTTCACTGGCTATCTAGCACTATGGCCTCACCCCTCTGAAGCGCCTCTCTCCCTTGCTCTCACTTTGGTAACTCAGCCTCCACTTTTTTACCATCGGATGGGCCCCAGCCCTCAATTTGTAAGTCTCTGCTCTCTCTTAGCTTTTGATCTGCTGGCGAGGGTGTTGTTCTGGCTTGCTGCTTATGCCGACCGTGGTGGTTGGCTAGGCTAGCTAACTGGCTAGGCTAGCTAGCTGGCTAAAATGGCTAACATTAGCTGGCTGGCTAGCTTGCTGGCTAAAATAACTGCATATAACATTTTTTGATAGCTAATTGGTTAGATGGCATTATGCATTTCCAAAATGTTGGTTTACTTTAATGTGGCTCAATTCGCTATTAAAGCTGTACATTAGCTAGCTAGGTGTTGATAGACACTGGTTGTCTCATGCAGTGCTGTTAGGGATAACGTCAGCAGGGTAGTTGGCTAGCAGCCTTGCAAGCTGATTTGTAACAGTAAATTCATAGTATTTGCTTGTAAATTGGCTGAAAATGTAATTGAAACCAGTAGCCATTTTGGTTTAATTTGAAGTTATACATTTGAAGATATTTCTGTCTGAGATTACATTGTAGGGAATAGGCTGGCTGGCCACGTCCTCTTTATGACCCGTCGCCACTCAAAAACATTTCTGGAAGACTTCAGAATTCTGATCGGTTCTGATTGGTTTTATGTAATAACTTGAAAAATTGAAAAGTGAGGTGTAGCTTTGCATTGGGACTTTTGATGCGTATACAAATGCAAATCCATATGCAAATCCCTTTAACTCTCTCCATTGTGAGAGAACACAGAGAGTCTCTTATCAGTCTTGGGCTAATTAAAAAGCATCAAATCCCAAATTTTTTTTAAATAATAATAATAAAAAATAATATGCCATTTAGCAGACGCTTTTATCCAAAGCGACTTACAGTCATGTGTGCATACATTTTTACGTATGGGTGGTCCCGGGGATCGAACCCACTACCCTGGCGTTACAAGCGCCATGCTCTACCAATTGAGCTATGGGGTATTGTGTGTAGATGGGTGAGATTTTTTTGTTCTTGATTTAATCCACAACAAAATGCGGAATAAGTCAAGGGGTGTGAATACTTTCTGAAAGCACTGTATCAGGGCTCTTGCAGTATGAACTAACATCTTGTCCATCCAATCAAAGGATCAGAGAATGAATCTAGTACTGAAAGCATAAGTAACAGCTAGCTAGCTAGCTAGCACTGCAGTGCATAAAGTGTGGTGAGTAGTTGACTCGGAGAGCAAAACAATAGTTGAACTGTTTTGAACAAATGTATTTCATAAAATATTAAGGAGAAGCAGCAGAGAAAGAGCTATTTCATTGTATTTTTATTTTACTTTTCAGTTACCTAGCTAATGCAGCTAATTTAGCCTACTCAACAACCTGACTCAAACAGAGAGGAATGCTATTTATGCTAGCTAGCTGGCTAAAGCTATCCAACACTGCAACTCTTCCAAGTCAAGGTGCTTTTGGTTTCATAAATGCATTGCCACCAGGGCCTGCCGGTGTAACTGCTAAACTGCTTGCTGCACTGTGTTACTGAACACATGAATTGGATTGTGGGTTTACTAACGCCTTAGTTCTAGTTTGTTGACTATAACGTTAATATGGTGACAACGATGTAGGCTGTGTAGTGGTTAGCGGTTATGGTATGAAGGTTTGGCTTGGAGAGGTTAGCGGTTATGGTATGAAGGTTTGGCTTGAAGAGGTTAGCGGTTATGGTATGAAGGTTTGGCTTGGAGAGGTTAGCGGTTATGGTACAAAGGTTTGGCTTGGAGAGGTTAGCGGTTATGGTACAAAGGTTTGGCTTGGAGAGAGTCCACAAGCAAAGGGAAAAGGTGAGAGGAGGAGAGCGCGTAGATGCAAGAAGAAATTATACAACGAGCAAAGTGATGATGCTGTTTGTATGTGGTTGCTATGAAAGTGAACTGTGTGTGCGGGTGATCCGCCGATTCTGTTGCAAAACGTTTCTTAAACGGAAGCAAATGCAACAAAAACAGTTTGGACTAAAGATAACACCCCAGATTAACTAGATGCAGGCAAGAGTGTGCAAGGCTGTATTGAATGTGTCACTGTCTGTCACCATGATTACGCCAATTTCTCTCTCTTGACCTGTCAATCTACGTTACAAACTTTCATTTATAGGCTAGGTCAGTGTTTCCCAAACTCGTTCTGGCAACCCCAAGGGTTTTGGTTTTTGCCCTAGCACTACACAGATGACTTAAATAATCAACTCATCATTAAGCTTTGATTATTTAAAATCAGCTGTGTAGTGCTAGCGCCAAAAAAAAAAAATTCACCCCTTGGGGTCCCCAGGACCGAGTTTTGTCATAATGTGTGTGTGTGTGTGTATGCGTTCACTAGCTAGCATCACTATTGTTGCATAATTAAATCACACCAGCCGGTTATCACTAGCGCCCAGACACAAGCTATGCTAACACAACACTTGATACTGCTGAATGCTATTGTTAGCATGAAGAGACAAGCTACGGTAAGACTGTACTTGATACTGTTGCATGTTATCATTAGCATCCAGATACAAGCTAAGCTAACGCTACATATGCTATAACTGAAACCAGTTATTTTCTGAGGTAATGAACTCTGCCCTAGGCTGTAGGCTTTTATGTTGAACATGAAACATATGGAGTCTTATTCATTATATTTTAGAAAAAAATATTGTTGGGAAGGGGAGAAAGGGCGAAAGAGAGCAAAAGACAGAAAAAAAAAGAAAGAAAAAGAGAAAGAAAGAGAGAGAAAGACAGAGTAAAATGAGTGGCGTTCACTCATTGCTGTCACGGTTCAAGGAATACACTACATTAAACTATAATAACCTCTTATCTTATTAGATAATTAAAATGTATATAAAATACCATCACCAAAAAGAATAAGAGAATTAAGTAATATCGTGATATTTCATACACTGTACGGCATTAACCACTAATACTACCACAACCCTTTCTCTTTTTTCTGTCTTATTATTCATATTATATATATATATATTTTTTCCTTTATTCTACTTCTTAGCGGTATGATGAGACCTTGATATACTACATCTGCTGGCTTTGATGGATTTTCTTGGAAAGCCTGCTCACACACACACACCGTGTTTCTGGCCTGCATCCAGCAGTACCGGTACCCCCAGCTCCATGGTGAAGGTCTTGTTCTTCTCATACAGCTCATCATCAATAACCTTCACCTCGATTATCTTCCTACAGACAGAAAGAGAGGGATGAGGAGAAGAGAGATTATTATTTTCCTTTTAGAAAACCTGTATTGGCACTCTTTAGCTACTGTACATACACACAGAGAGAGAGAGGGAGGAGGAGTGAGAGAAGGCGTGATGAGGATGAGAAGATTAGGGAGGGAGAGAGAGAGAGATGAGGAGGGGGGAGAAAAATATGGGGAGAAAGAAGGAGAGAGAGGTCATTTTTAAACTGACTTTATTGCCACTGTTGATCTGATTTAGAGAAAGATCTACATTAAAACCATGCAACTGAAAAGGTTAAGAGATGCAGTAAACACAACGCTCAGAGGGGAAGAGGAGAGAAATTGAGAACACACACACAACACTCCTTGGAGAAGAGTGAACTGCATACACAAACAAAACTCTGATTATAAGAACTCTCACGGGAGACAATCTATCTTTCTCTTTCCTTCTCTTTGTCACACACACACAGCGAGGGTGTCATTAAATTATCAGTGGTACAAATGGCCAGTGCTGAAACTCTAATCCTCAATATGGCAACTAGTACCTCACAGAACCACAGAGCGTGCGTGTGTGTGTTGCTGCTGACGCACTTGCTAGAGATGGTCTTTGATGACACACACATACTACATACTGTACATGCATGACACATACATTTTTAAGTGCACACACATACACACTCAAAACACATAATACATACATAATGCATGCCCTCTTGCACATCATATACTGCACATCCTGCATTTCTTATAAATGCTCACAGAGTGAGACATACAGTTGAAGTCGGAAGTTTACCTACACTTAGGTTGGAGTCAGAAATCGTTTTTCAACCACTCCACAAATTTCTTGTTAACAAACTATAGTTTTGGCAAGTCGGTTAAGACATCTACTTTGTGGATGACACAAGTCCAACAATTGTTTACAGACAGATTATTTCACTTATAATTCACTGTATCACAATTCCAGTGGGTCAGAAGTTTACATACACTAAGTTGACTGTGCCTTTAAACAGCTTGGAAAATTCCAGAAAATGATGTCATGGCTTCAGAAGCTTCTGATAGGCTAATTGACATCATTTGAGTCAATTGGAGGTGTACCTGTGGATGCATTTCAAGGCCTACCTTCAAAATCAGTGCCTCTTTGCTTGACATCATGGGAAAATCAAAGGAAATTAGCCATGACCTCAGAAAAAAAATTGTAGACCTCCACAAGTCTGGTTCATCCTTGGGAGCAATTTCCAAACGCCTGAAGGTACCACGTTCATCTGTACAAACAATAGTATGCAAGTATAAACACCATGGGTGTCATGAGCACTCTCTCTCCCTGGTAGCAACATTAATTGCATTCAATTATCTTCCACTCTGCTCACCTCCCTCTCTCTACTCAGCCTAACTAGCTCCACCTGCCCTGCTCTGCTCTTGTTACCTGGCCAGCTGCACTGCATTTCCCACTCACCATCCTCACCTTGCCTCACTCTGTTCTAATTACTCTGCCAGCTGAACTGCATTTCCCCACTACCTCTCCCAGTATATCAAGCCCTGTTTTTCAGCCAAGCCCTGTCAGATCGTCTTCAAACCCGGACCAGTAACCTGCCTGTCTGCGCTCTGACTCCTGTTTGTGATACCGATCCTTTCTTGACTGCTTCCTTGTTCTACTGCCCCGTCTATCCCAACCTGCCTTCTGGACCTCGACTACTCTCCGATCTTCAGCCCCTCCGGTCTCCGACCACCAGATGAGCGTGCCCAGACGTTTCACCACCCTCAGCCCGATACGCCGCTCCATCACTGGGGAACACACACACTAAGCACTTGGACTGGACACCCCCGGACATTTGGTGACCCCCGGAGCACAGGTACCCACAGGAGGACCCTGAAAGACCCCTGACACCCCTGGGACTCCTCTTCCCGCCTGTAACCTTGAATAAAGAACTCTGAATTTGAACTTGCGCTCTTGGGTCCTCTTCTGTTCGTGACAGAACGATCTGACCATCATGGACCCAGCGCACTCCCTGACCACGATGGAGGAAGAGCCAGAGAGGACTGCCCTACAGCGACTGGAACGCTCTGAGGGAGACATAAATCGGATGGCTGGCGACATCGCTTCCCTTCTCCAGCTATTCAACCAGCAGCAACAACAGTTCCAACTGCAGCAACAACAGCTAGCCCAAGCCCTGCAACTACTCTCAAGCCCGGCTACTCCACCTGCACCCCCCTGGTCCTTTTGTTCCTGTACCACCGATACTCCTTCATCCCTCCGCTGGAGGTCCCAATGCTGCAGGCCCGGCAGTGCTGCCACCAGATCCCCACGCTCCTGAACCAAGGATTGGGAACCCGGAACGTTTTGATGGCAACCAGAAGCAAGTAAGACCATTCTTGAGCAGCTGCCGAATCCAGTTTGCACTACAGCCCAGGACTTTCTCAACAGAGGGAGCCAAGGTGGGGTATGTCATCACACATCTCACCGGTCGAGCTCGGTTGTGGGGAACGGCGGAATTCGACCGGCAAACCCCAGCCTGTGCCTCCTTCAGTGCCTTTGAGGAGGAGATGTTAAAGGTCTTTGACCTAGGCTCGCCAACAGCCGAAGCGTCACAAGCTCTGCTCACCATCCGTCAGGGCAATCGGACAGTGGCAGACTTCTCCATTGACTTTCGTACCCTGGCCAGTCAAAGCTCGTTTAACCCAGAGGCACTGGTGCAAGCCTTCCTCCATAGCCTGGCGGACTATATCAAGGGACGAGCTTGTTTCCCATGACCCGCCCTCAACGCTTGATGCCGCCATTGACCTTGCCGTTCGCATTGACCGCCGTATACAGACCCGGAGGAGGGAGAAGGGCCGTCTCAGTCAACCTGCCATCCGTACTCGGGTCGATACCGCTTCTGTCCAGCCCCTGCCTGTCAAGTCCCATAGCCAACTCAATCAGCCTGAGCCCATGGAGATTGGCCGTGCCTCTCTGACTCCCGAGGAGCGTCGGCGCCGTCTAAGCTCCAACCTTTGCCTCTACTGTGGTGGCGAGAATCACCGTGTCGCTACTTGTCCGGCAAAAGCCGCAGCTCACCAGGTGTAGGGGAGATCCGGGTGAGCTCAACAAGCCTTCAGTCTCCCTCCATCCGAAAGACCCTGCTTCATCTCCGCCTTCAGCTTTCTGACAAGACTCATACATTGGCCGCCCTTGTGGATTCCGGAGCCGAAGCAAACATCATGGACCCTGAGCTTGCACAGCAACTGGGCGTGAACCATCATCAACTGACACAACCCATTCCTGCACGAGCCCTGGATGGGCATCATCTTGGCACTGTCACTCATATCTCCGCCCCTGTGACAATCCTGCTGTCAGGAAACCACCAGGAGTCCATCCAGTTTCACCTCCTACACTCACCTGGCCAACCACTCATTCTTGGATACCCGTGGCTCCGTCAGCACAACCCCCACATCGACTGGGAGACAGGAACAGTCCGTGAGTGGGGAAGGAGTTGTCACCAGACCTGTTTAAGGGGGGCCACCCTGCCCGTTCACCGGGGAAGGATCTAGCGCTACCTCCGACATATCCAATGTTCCGGCCTGTTACCACAGCCTGAAAGAGGTGTTCAACAAATCCAAGGCGACATCTCTACCCCCCACACAGACCCTATGACTGCGCGATTGATCTCCTGCCTGGCACAGCACCTCCCAAGGGTCGTCTGTATTCACTGTCAGCCCCGGAAAGAAAGGCCATGGAGGACTACATTAATGACTCTCTTGCCTCCGGGATAATTAGACCGTCGTCTTCCCCGCAGGAGCGGGATTCTTCTTTGTCGGCAAGAAGGACGGTTCTCTTCGTCCATGCATTGATTACCGGGGTCTGAACGACATCACGGTTAAGAATCGCTACCCACTGCCCTTACTTTCGTCTGCCTTCGAACTGCTGCAGGGAGCCACTGTATTCACTAAGCTGGACCTTCGCAATGCCTACCATCTGGTGCGGATGAGGGAGGGAGACGAATGGAAGACAGCGTTCAACACACCAACCGGCCACTATGAATATCTCGTCATGCCCTTCGGCCTCACCAATGCCCCAGCAGTTTTTCAAGCCCTAGTGAATGATATCCTCAGGGGACATGCTAAATACGTTCGTATTTGTGTACCTTGACGATATTTTAATATTCTCAAAGACTCTGTCAGAACACACGCACCACGTCCGGTTGGTCCTGCGCCGCCTGCTGGAGAACTCTCTTTTCGTGAAGGCAGAGAAGTGCGAGTTCCATGCCAAGACCGTTTCATTCCTGGGGTATGTGGTGACCGAGGGCAGCATTCAGATGGATCTCACGAAGGTGTCGGCTGTCACTTCCTGGCCAGTTCCTGAGTCTCGGAAGAAGTTGCAACAGTTCCTGGGCTTTGCCAACTTTTATAGGAGATTCATCAGAAACTATAGCACAGTGGCTGCACCCCTCACGGCGCTAACCAGCACTAAACAACCGTACCAATGGACATCAGCTGCTGATAAGGCCTTCAATATCCTCAAGACATGTTTCACTTCTGCTCCCATCCTCCAGATGCCAGATGCAGCAAGGCAGTTTGTGGTGGAGGTAGATGCTTCGGACGTGGGAGTGGGTGCAGTGCTTTCTCAAAGAGCAGCTGAGGATGGCAAGATGCACCCCTGTGCCTTCTACTCCCGTCGGCTAACCCCTGCCGAATGCAACTACGACATTGGGAACCGCGAGCTGTTGGCTGTCAAGCTCGCCCTTGAAGAATGGCGGCACTGGTTAGAGGGGTCAAAGGAACCATTCGTAGTGTGGACAGACCACAAGAACCTGGAGTATATCCAAACAGCCAGGAGGCTGAACTCCCGTCAACAGCGGTGGTCTCTGTTCTTTACGCGCTTCAATTTCACGCTCTCCTACCGCCCGGGATCTCGCAACATCAAACCTGATGCTCTTTCCCGGATGTTTCAGAAGGACGAGACCACCGCCATGACAGCTCCCATTCTTCCCAGCCACTTGGTCGTAGCGGCCCTCACCTGGGAGATCGAGAAGCAGGTCATGGAGGCTCTTCGGGACCAGCCAGGTCCAAGCACCAGCGCCCCCAACCGTCTGTTTGTTCCAGCAAATCTCAGGTCACCTGTGATTCAGTGGGGGGCACGAATCCCGTCTGGCCTGTCATCCCGGCATCACTCGCACCCTTCATCTGGTCCGCCAGCGGTTCTGGTGGCGGGGGATGAGACGGGATGTCCGAGAATTCATCCGAGCTTGTCCCACTTGTAACCGAAACAAGACTCCCAACCAGCCTCCTGCTGGGTTGCTGCAACCCCTACTCATACCCAAGAGGCCCTGGTCCCACGTTTCACTGGACTTTGTTACGGGCCTGCCGCCCTCTGACGGACACACAGTCATCCTTACCATTGTTGACCGCTTTAGTAAGATGACCCACTTCGTGCCCCTTCCCAAACTACCCTCTGCTAAAGAGACCTCCCAGGTGGTCCTGGAACATGTGTTTCGTATCCATGGCCTACCCCAGGATATAGTGTCAGACCGGGGCCCGCAATTCTCAGCAACCTTTTGGAAGGAGTTCTGTCATCTCCTTGGGGCCACCGCCAGCCTATCGTCTGGATTCCACCCGCAGTCAAACGGCCAGACTGAACGCATGAACCAGGAGCTGGAGAAGGCACTGAGGTGTGTGGCTTCCCAAAATCCCCGGGCCTGGGCTCAACACCTGCTCTGGGTGGAATATGCCCATAATTCACTCACCAGTTCCTCCACCGGGCTCTCCCCCTTTCAGTGTGTCTACGGGTATCAACCTCCACTGTTTGCCAGCCAGGAGGCGGATGCCACCTGTCCGTCTGCTCTTGCGTATGCCCGCCGCTGCCGCCGCACTTGGGCCCAGGCTCGCACTGTGCTCCTGAAGTCTGGAACCAGCTACGCCGTCGGTGCCAACCGACGGAGGACCCCAGCACCTACTTACCGGGTTGGTCAGAAGGTCTGGCTGTCTGCCCGGGATCTGCCGCTGCGGGTTGTATCACGAAAGCTGGCCCCTCGCTTCATTGGTCCTTTTCCTGTGCAGAAAGTCATCAGTCCAACGGCGGTCCGACTTCAGTTGCCCGCTTCCATGCGGGTCCACCCCACCTTCCACGTCTCCAAGGTCAAGCCGGTCCATGAAAGTCCCCTGGTCCCTGCAGCTCCGGCGCCACCTCCTCCGCGCCTCGTAGATGGCGGTCCTGTCTTCACCGTCCGGCGGCTGCTCCGCTCTAGGCGAAGGGGTAGGGGTCTCCAGTACCTCGTTGATTGGGAGGGATATGGTCCAGAGGAGAGGACCTGGATCCCGGCCAGGAGGATAGTGGACCGGACCCTTATCACTGACTTCCACCGACTACATCCTGATCAGCCTGCAATCCGTAGGGGCCGTCCAAGAGGGGTTCCTAGCCGTCCGGCCCGCCCTGCTCCTGTCTCAGTGCCTGTCCTGTCTCCCGACCGTGACCCTCCAGCTCCTTCTGAGGATGAGGAGATTCACTCGGACCGCTCGGAGGAGTTCTGACCCGCCGCCTGCTCCCCTCCACCCTCCCGGCATGATGTTGTTCTTGGGACTTCTGGGGCCGTCCCTTGGAGGGGGGGTCCTGTCATGAGCACTCTCTCTCCCTGGTAGCAACATTAATTGCATTCAATTATCTTCCACTCTGCTCACCTCCCTCTCTCTACTCAGCCTAACTAGCTCCACCTGCCCTGCTCTGCTCTTGTTACCTGGCCAGCTGCACTGCATTTCCCACTCACCATCCTCACCTTGCCTCACTCTGTTCTAATTACTCTGCCAGCTGAACTGCATTTCCCCACTACCTCTCCCAGTATATCAAGCCCTGTTTTTCAGCCAAGCCCTGTCAGATCGTCTTCAAACCCGGACCAGTAACCTGCCTGTCTGCGCTCTGACTCCTGTTTGTGATACCGATCCTTTCTTGACTGCTTCCTTGTTCTACTGCCCCGTCTATCCCAACCTGCCTTCTGGACCTCGACTACTCTCCGATCTTCAGCCCCTCCGGTCTCCGACCACCAGATGAGCGTGCCCAGACGTTTCACCACCCTCAGCCCGATACGCCGCTCCATCACTGGGGAACACACACACTAAGCACTTGGACTGGACACCCCCGGACATTTGGTGACCCCCGGAGCACAGGTACCCACAGGAGGACCCTGAAAGACCCCTGACACCCCTGGGACTCCTCTTCCCGCCTGTAACCTTGAATAAAGAACTCTGAATTTGAACTTGCGCTCTTGGGTCCTCTTCTGTTCGTGACAATGGGACCACGCAGCCGTCATACCGCTCAGGAAGGAGACGCGTTCTGTCTCCTAGAGATGAACGTACTTTGGTGCGAAAGGTGCAAATCAATCCCAGAACAACAGCAAAGGACCTTGAGAAGATGCTGGAGGAAACAGGTACAACAGTATCTATATCCACAGTAAAACGAGTCCTATATCGACATAACCTGAAAGGCCGCTCAGCAAGGAAGAAGCCACTGCTCCAAAACCGCCATAAAAAAGCCAGACTACAGTTTGCAACTGCACATGGGGACAAAGATCGTACATTTTGGAGAAATGTCCTCTGGTCTGGCCATAATGACCATCGTTATGTTTGGAGGAAAAAGGGGGGTCTTGCAAGCCGGAGAACACCATCCCAACCGTGAAGCACGGGGCTGGCAACATAATGCTGTGGGGGTGCTTTGCTGCAGGAGGGACTGGTGCACTTCACAAACTAGATGGCGTCATGAGGAAGGAAAATTATGTGGATATATTGAAGCCACATCTCAAGACATCAGTCAGGAAGTTAAAGCTTGGTCGCAAATGGGTCTTCCAAATGGACAATGACCACAAGCATACTTCCAAAGTTGTGGCAAAATGGCTTAAGGACAACAAAGTCAAAAGCCCTGACCTCAATCCTATAGAAAATGTGTGGGCAGAACTGAAAAAGTGTGTGCGAGCAAGGAGGCCTACAAACCTGACTCAGTTACACCAGCTCTGTCAGGAGGAAAGGGCCAAAATTCACCCAACTTATCGTGGGAAGCTTGTGGAACGCTACCCGAAAAGTTTGACCCAAGTTAAACAATTTAAAGGCAATGCTACCAAATACTAATTGAGTGTATGTAAACATCTGACCCACTGGGAATGTGATAAAAGAAATATAAGCTGAAATAAATCATTCTCTCTACTATTATTCTGATATTTCACATTCTTAAAATAAAGTGGTGATCCTAACTGACCTAAGACAGGGAATTTTTATTAGGATTAAATGTCAGGAATTGTGAAAAACTGAGTTGAAATGTATTTTGCTAAGGTGTATGTAAACCTCCGACTGTAAATAGCTTACTATTTCTTAACAAAACAATTTGTTTTCTCGGCTATGGTTTGTGTGGTCTTGGTTGTTCTTAGTCGAGGAAATGCAGCGTAGCTAACTGCAGTGTTTGTCCTGTCTGAAATCTGGCTGCCTCGTCTTACCATAGCTTGATCTATGCAATGCAAATGAAATTGACTAGTGTGGTAGTTTCCCAAAGTTTGGTGGTTTTAAACTTATCATAAATTACGTTAACTAGCTATGTTTTGTGTAAGAAAACATTATATATTGTGGTGCATGAACTGGCCTTACACGATAGCTAATGTTACCTAGCTAACTAATGTTAACTGGCTATCATAGCAGCCAAAGATGTTCGCTAGCTTATTTATGCATATTTATTTGTGCGCCGATTACACACAAGCGTTAAGCTGGAAACATAGTTCAATTTATCCGCCATGGAGCCCAATTTCATAATATTACCATATGTCCCAGCTGCTTGCCGTAGTTTTGAAGTAATCGCGAAAAAACAAGCCTTATTTTAGGGCATTTTTCACTCTGCCAGCTCCTACAGTGGGGAAAAAAAGTATTTAGTCAGCCACCAATTGTGCAAGTTCTCCCACTTAAAAAGATGAGAGAGGCATGTAATTTTCATCATAGGTACACGTCAACTATGACAGACAAATTGAGAAAAAAAAATCCAGAAATCCAAATCACATTGTAGGATTTTTTATGAATTTATTTGCAAATTATGGTGGAAAATAAGTATTTGGTCACCTACAAACAAGCAAGATTTCTGGCTCTCACAGACCTGTAACTTCTTATTTAAGAGGCTCCTCTGTCCTCCACTCGTTACCTGTATTAATGGCACCTGTTTGAACTTGTTATCAGTATAAAAGACACCTGTCCACAACCTCAAACAGTCACACTCCAAACTCCACTATGGCCAAGATCAAAGAGCTGTCAAAGGACACCAGAAACAAAATTGTAGACCTGCACCAGGCTGGGAAGACTGAATCTGCAATAGGTAAGCAGCTTGGTTTGAAGAAATCAACTGTGGGAGCAATTATTAGGAAATGGAAGACATACAAGACCACTGATAATCTCCCTCGATCTGGGGCTCCACGCAAGATCTCACCCCGTGGGGTCAAAATGATCACAAGAACGGTGAGCAAAAATCCCAGAACCACACGGCGGGACCTAGTGAATGACCTGCAGAGAGCTGGGACCAAAGTAACAAAGCCTACCATCAGTAACACACTACGCCGCCAGGGACTCAAATCCTGCAGTGCCAGACGTGTCCCCCTGCTTAAGCCAGTACATGTCCAGGCCCGTCTGAAGTTTGCTAGAGTGCATTTGGATGATCCAGAAGAGGATTGGGAGAATGTCATATGGTCAGATGAAACCAAAATATAACTTTTTGGTAAAAACTCAACTCATCGTGTTTGGAGGACAAAGAATGCTGAGTTGCATCCAAAGAACACCATACCTACTGTGAAGCATGGGGGTGGAAACATCATGCTTTGGGGCTATTTTTCTGCAAAGGGACCAGGACGACTGATCCGTGTAAAGGAAAGAATGAATGGGGCCATGTATCGTGAGATTTTGAGTGAAAACCTCCTTCCATCAGCAAGGGCATTGAAGATGAAACGTGGCTGGGTCTTTCAGCATCACAATGATCCCAAACACACCGCCCGGGCAACGAAGGAGTGGCTTCGTAAGAAGCATTTCAAGGTCCTGGAGTGGCCTAGCCAGTCTCCAGATCTCAACCCCATAGAAAATCTTTGGAGGGAGTTGAAAGTCCGTGTTGCCCAGCGACAGCCCCAAAACATCACTGCTCTAGAGGAGATCTGCATGGAGGAATGGGCCAAAATACCAGCAACTGTGTGTGAAAACCTTTTGAAGACTTACAGAAAACATTTGACCTGTGTCATTGCCAACAAAGGGTATATAACAAAGTATTGAGAAACTTTTGTTATTGACCAAATACTTATTTTCCACCATCATTTGCAAATAAATTCATTAAAAATCCTACAATGTGATTTTCTGGAGAAAAAAATTCTCATTTTGTCTGTCATAGTTGACGTGTACCTATGATGAAAATTACAGGCCTCTCTCATCTTTTTAAGTGGGAGAACTTGCACAATTGGTGGCTGACTAAATACTTTTTCCCCCCACTGTATTAGTTTTTTTAGCACCGTGGCACCAACCGCCTTCCGAACGTTCTATTCCCAGCCCATTGTTCTGCGTCACAATGCCTACTTCGCTATTGTTGGCAATGAGACCGGCCCGCGTTAACCTTGCATGCTTACCTCAGGTAACTGATTATTAACAAGGTTACCGCTACTTGGTGTTCACTCTTCGGCTGGGTACATGTTGTGGTGACCCACAGTGCTAGAGATGGCTGGCGCATAGCCATCAAACTCATGGTTAACCATAATTCTTTCAGATAAATATGTAAAACCTAAACAAAACGGATGTTCCTGTCCTCTTTTTCAAGATGTGGCCGATTTAAACAGCCAGAAGAAATTTTTTAATTAAGAAAGAACAGTTTTTTTTAAATCGATTTGTTGTTTCTACATGGCTGCTAGGTAATTTGATATGTGTAGAAATCTGTTCGTTCATAGGCATCGAATTGAGCGAATGCTGCGCAGGTTCACTCAGTTGCAAACCAAATGGATAGGTCTAGCTTATTGATTTGTAGATCTGATGCAGTTGCAACCTCAGATTATGAACCTAGAAAGTGTCGCGAATGAGGTCTTTAGTACCCGCAGAAGGCCACAGGGAGGAGCAAGAGAACTATAAACCCATACTGTTTTTTGCCTTAAAAACCCTAAACCTAGCCCTACGTATAACCTATTTTAGCCTTAGCCCTAGCCATAACCCTAGTTATTACCTATTTTAGCCTTAACCCCAGGTATAACCTATTTTAGCCTTAACCCTAACCCTAATTCTAGGGTAGGGTAGCCTAGAACACTTTTAGAAACTATTTTAGTTATAATATTATGTTAGTATATACCATTATATTACTAAATAGCAATTTCTTTGTTATTTTTTAAATCAAAACCTATGTAAGCATTTTGCTGTTTTTTTTGTTATTAGTTATTGTATTATATGTATTATTGCAAGGCAGAACACTTGATAAACAAGACACATTTGATGTTGTATTTTTTCAAAATGTGGTTTGAACTGGGTGTGACCTAGTAACCTCTATGTGAAAGTCCAGCAATTGGCGTGGGATAGGTGGGGCAGGTTTGAGACTTTTCTCAGGAATTAATAAGAAAAATACACCTTATTTCTCAGCTGCCTCACCAATGTCTTTATGTGAATTAATAACTTTTAATTGCTAAATATTTCCAATAGATGGCAGCATAAGACCACGAAGCATCAGTTATAGGCTACAAGCAGCAATACGATTGACATAAAATAGCATGCAACCAAAGCCATGATTTTCTAAAATGGTCACTCATTACTTTAGTTAGCTTCGGAAAGTATTCAGACCCCTTGACATTTTCCACATTTTGTTAGGTTACAGGCTTATTCTAAAATTGATAAAATTGTTTATTGTCCCTCATCAATCTTCACACAATACCACATAATGACAAAGCAAAAACAGGTTTTTAGAAATGTTAGCAACTCTGTAAAAAACGGAAATATCACATTTACATAAGTATTCAGACCCTTTACTCAGTACTTTGTTGAAGCACCTTTGGCAGCGATTACAGCCTCGAGTCTTACTGGGTATGACGCTACAAGCTTGGCACACCTGTATTTGGTGTTTGTCCCATTCTTGTCTGCAGATCTTCTCAAGCTCTGTCAGGTTGGATGGGGAGCGTTGCTGCACAGCTATTTTCAGTTCTCTCCAGAGATGTTCGATCGGGTTCAAGTTCGGGCTCTGTCTGGACCACTCAAGGACATTCAGAGACTTGTCCCGAAGCCACTCATGCATTGTCTTGGATGTGTGCTTAGGGTCATTGTCCTGTTGGAAGGTGAACCTTCGCCCCAGTCTGAGGTCCTGAGCGCTCTGGAACAGGTTTTCATTAAGGATCTCTCTGTACTTTGCTCCGTTCATCTTTGCCTCGATCCTGACTAGTCTCCCAGTCCCTGCCGCTGAAAAACCTCCCCATAGCATGATATGCTGCCACCACCATGCTTCACTGTAGGGATGGTACCAGGTTTCCTCCAGACGTGACGCTTGGCATTCAGGCCAAAGAGTTCAATCTTGGTTTCATCAGACCAGAGAATCTTGTTTCGTGTGGTCTGAGAGTCTGTAGGTGCCTTTTGGCAAACTCGAAGCGGGCTGTCGTGCCTTTTACTGAGGGGTGGTTTCCGTCTGGCCACTCTACCATAAAGGCCTGATTGCTGGAGTGCTGCAGAGATGGTTGTCCTTCTGGAAGGTTCTCCCATCTCCATAGAGGAACTCTAGAGCTCTGTCAGAGTGACCATATGGGTATTGGTCTCCTCTCTGACCAAGGCCCTTCTCCCCCGGTTGCTCAGTTTGGCCGGGTGGCCAGCTCTAGCAAGAGTCTTGGGGGTTCCAAACATCTTCCATTTAAGAATGATGGAGGCCACTGTGTTCTTGGGGACCTTCAATGCTGCAGAAGGTTTTTGGTACCCTTCCCCAGATCTGTGCCTCGACACAATCCTGTCTTGGAGCTCTACGGACAATTCCTTCGACCTCATGGCTTGGTTTTTGCTCTGAAATGCACTGTCAACTGTGGGACCTTATATAGACAGGTGTGTGCCTATCCAAATAATTTACAATCAATTAAATTTACCACAGGTGGACTCAAGTTGTAGAAACATCTCAAGGATGATCAATGGAAACAGGATGCACCTGAGCTCAATTTCGAGTCTCATAGGAAAGGGTCTGAATAGTTATGTAAATAGTTATATATTTTTTGTCATTATGGGGTATTGTGTATAGATTGCTGAGGATTTTATTTTTATTTAATCCATTTTAGAATAAGGTTGTAACGTCAGAAAATGTGGAAAAAGTCAAGGGGTCTGAATACTTTCTGAAGGCACTGTATATATAATAATTTATTTGAAACAGTCAAGCAATACAAGACTATCCCATACGTTAAAATGTATACGCACATGACTGTAAGTCGCTTTGGATAAAAGCGTCTGCTAAATTGCATATTATATTATTATTATATTATTATTATGGTGGTAGATTATAATACAGTTTTAAATACCTCAATGCACCGTAAAGAAAATCACACTACAAACTATCAACCTCATGCACTTAAGGAAATCCCGAATATCATGGATATATTAGAACTAGTGGATATATGGAGATTTAAATATCCTGACTTAGTGAGATATACATTTCGGAGGATAAATCAAGCAAGTCGTCTTCATTCTCGCTGGCACCAAAAGTTACAAAAGTGTTGATAGGGGACAGAATGTGGTCGGACCATCAAATAATTGGCATATACATTACTCTTACAGAATTTCCACGTGGGCGAGGATATTGGAAATGTATTCAAAGCCTATTGGATGATAACTTGTTTTTAACTAGGACAGAACAATTTATAACTGACTTTCTCCAACATAACATAGGTACATTAGATCCCCTTATTGTATGGGATACTTTTAAATGTGCCTTTCGAGGCCATGTAATTCAATACTCATCTCTAAAACAAAAGCAATTTAGGTACAAAAGAGTCCATATTAACAAAGGAAATAGAAGGACTAATAGTACAGATAGACAGCAATAAAAACTGTACCATAGAGGCACAGCATAAATTAGAGGAAAAACTAAAAGAAATTGAGGAACTTATTAAATAAAGATCAAGTGTAATATATTGGCTGGAATATGGGGAAAAATGTACACAATTATTTTTTAATCTTCAACATAGAAATGCTATCAAAAATAATTTACTGAAACTTGTTAAAAAATAACGGAGTCACCCATGATTCACCAAACAATATTTTGAAAGTGGAAGCAAAGTACTTTAAGCATATGTTTTCGTTTCAGTCTCCTCCATCTCCACTAACCGAAGTTAATTGTATGGTGATAATATAAGACAAGTACTGGAAACATTAGAACACTGAAACATCTGGCAAACCAGGTCTGGTACTTATAGCTGACTTTGAAAAAGCTTTTGATAAAGTATGACTGGAATTTATATATAAATGCCTGGAATATTTCAATTTTGGAGAATCCCTTATTCAATGGGTTAAAGTTATGTATAGTAACCCTAGGTGTAAATAATGGCTACTTCTCAGAAAGTATTAAACTGTCCAGAGGAGTAAAACAAGGTTGTCCACTATCGGCATATATATTTATGGCCATTGAAATGTTAGCTATTAAAATCAGATCTGTCACGAATTCAGCCGAGGCTGCTCCTCCTCCTTGCTCGGGCAGGCTTCGGCGTTTGTCGTCACCGGAGTACTAGCTGCCACCGATCTATGTTTCTGTGTTCTACTTGTTTTGTCTATATTGCACACACCTGGTTCCAATTATGATAATTTGTTTCCCTATTTTACCCTCTGGTTCCCTCATGGTGTTGTGCGTGATTGTTCGTTGTTTTGTTGTTATTGTCATGTGAGTCGGTATTTTCTTCCCTGCGTGGAAGATATGTTTATTTACTTGTGACAAGTAAAGTACGTCATTGACTAAGTTCTGTGTCCTGCGCCTGACTCCGTCCTACCGCTACACACTGACGCATGACAAGATCCAACAATAATATCAAGGGGCTAGAAATCCAGGGCTTAAAAAAGAAAGTGTCATTGTACGCTGATGAATCACATTTTCTTTTAAATCCACAATTTGGATCCCTCCACAGCCTCCACAGAGAGGATCTAGATTATTTTTCTAACCTCTCTGGATTACAACCTCACTCCACACTTCTGCGCGCCTGAACCACTCATCCACCGCAGGAGCTTCAGTCTGGCCCATGGTCCACGGAGCCAGGGACGGCTGAAAACCTAGAACACACTGGAAGGGAGTCAGCACGGTGGAGGAGTGACGTAATGAATTCTGGGCTTACTCCGCCCATGGACAGAATTGGGCCACTCTCCCTGCCGGTCCTGGCAGTGATTCCTCAGGAACCTCCCCAGCTCCTGGTTCATCCTGTCCACCTGCCCATTAGACTGAGGCCTGTACCCGGAAGTGAGGCTGACCGTGAGCCTGAGCTTCTCCATCAAGGCTCTCCATACCCGTGATGTAAATTGGGGGCCACGGTTGGAGTCTTCCGGAAGGCCATAATGCCGGTAGACCTGCTGCAATAGTGCCTCAGCGACCTAGAGAGCAGTAGGGAGACTAGAGAGAGGGATGAAACGACATGATTTGGAAAATCTTTCCACAACCACCAAAATGGTGGTGAAACCGTCAGAGGAGGGGAGATCAGTGACAAAGTCAATGAATAGATAAGACCAGGGACGCTGAGGCACGGGAAGGGAAAGGAGTTTCCCTGCTGGAGCGTGCCGGGGAGATTTGGTTTGAGCACATACGGAACAGGAGTTGATGTTTTTAGTTTAACGTCCTGCGCCAAGGTAGGCCACCAATACTTCTCGGAGATAGATTGAGTAGTATGAGAAATACCTGGATGTCCAGCGACGACAGCTGTGTGCGCCCAGGTCAGCAGCCAATCCCTTATCCCCATGGGAACGTAGATGCGCTCAGGAGAACAGGTAGTGGGTGCGGGCTCCCTCTCCAGAGCCTGTCGAATGTCCACATCTACATCCCAGACCACATGGGCTACTCAAGAGGAAGGGATTATGGATGCACTCTGAACAGGACCCTCTCCCGAATTGTAGAGATGGGACAGGGCATCGGCTTTGTTGTTCTTTGAACCTGGGCGATAGGTCAGCGTGAAGTCAAATCTCGTAAAGAAAAGGGCCCACCTTGCTTGGCGCAGATTCAGCTTCCTCGATGTTCGTATGTGCTCCAGGTTCCGATGGTCGGTGGGGATGATGAATGGGTCCTTGGCGCCCTCCAGCCAGTGTCTCCACTCCTCTAATGCCAACTTCACCGCCAGGAGCTCTCGATCGCCAACGTCGTAATTCCTCTCTGCAGGGGACAGTTTCTTAGAGTCATGCGCACATGGATACAATTTTTGTGGATTACCTTGTCATTGGGACAGAACTGCCCCCACACCCACTTCTGAAGCATCCACCTCCAACACAAAGGTTATCGTGGGATCTGGGTGTTTGAGCAATGGGGCGGAAGTGGAACGCCCCTTCAGTAGGCAAAAGACCTCGTCAGCTGCTGGACTCCACACCAACCTATGGGGACCACCCTTGAGGAGAGAGGTGAGAGGAGCGGTGATGGAGCTAAAGTTCCTGATGAAACAGCGGTAGAAGTTGGCAAACCTCAAATACCATTGTAACCCCTTTATGGTGGTTGGGACTGGCCATGATCTGACCGCATCTACATTCTTGATGTCCATCTTCACTCCTTGCGGGCTGATTTGGTAGCCTAGGAAGGAGACAGCCTCCTGATGAAACTGGCACTTCTCAGCCTTGACAAACAGTTGGTTAGGTAGGAGGCATTCCAGGACTACTCGGACATGAGCGATGTGATCCTCCAAGGTAGCCGAGTAGACCAGGATGTCGTCAATATACACGACCACCTGGCGTCCGAGCATGTCCCGGAACACCTTGTTGACGAATGCCTGGAACACTGACAGAGCATTGGCTAAGCCAAATGGCATCACCAAGTACTTGTAGTGACCAGACATCGTGCTAAAAGCTGTCTTCCATTCATCCCCCTTCCGGATGCGGATGAGATTGTATGCACTCCGCAGGTTGAATTTGGTAAAGAACCGGCCCCTGCGGAGCTGTTCAATGGCTGCCGGCACCAACGGGAGAGGGTAACGGTACATGATGGTGATCTCATTGAGTCCTCTGTAATCAATACACGGACGTAGCCCTCCATCCTTCTTGGCCACGAAGAAGAAGCCTGCAGACGCAGGCGAAGTGGACGTGCGGATTAAACCTTGTTGGCGCGCCTCCTGGATGTACTCCTCCATGGCCTTGGTCTCAGCCACTGACAGAGGGTAGATGGGTCTGCAAGCAGGTCAATGGCACAGTCTCAGGGGAGATGAGGAGGGAGACCGGTGGCGCGGGTCCTGGTATACCTCTGGGATGTTGGGCTGAAGGGCAACCACAGGACTCTCAACGGACGTGGAACCACAGGGGAAGGGAAAGCAGGTCCTCCAGCATTCAGGTTTCCAGTCCGTGATTTTCATCCTCGACCATGAGATGGTGGGGTTATGGCGTTGAACCCAAGGGAGGCCGAGGATGATCTTGTGAGCTGGTGCACTGGTGATGAAGAAGGGAATGTTCTCCTGATGGACTCCACAGTGAGGGTGAGTGGTTTGGTGATGTATGTGATGGACCCAGAACCTAATGGCCGATTATCGAGGGCTTGAACCGGGAAAGGAGAGGAGAGCGGGGATGAGGTGATGTTAAGAGAGGAGGCAAGGGTCTGGAATCACTAACGCTGAAGAAACAGTACATGAGGGACAGTCTACTAGTGTGATCGACACTAAAAAGGGTTTGGCAGAAAGTGATGAAGAGAGGATACACACACCTGCCCCAGGAGGTGGAAGATCACGTGACTGTCCCTCTGCTCTCGTGGATCCCGAGTTGGAACGTAACGGACACTGCTGGAGCTGGTGCCCTCCTTGACCACAATAGAGACAGAGCTCCAGCTGTTGCCGTCTGTGTCGCTCCGCCGCGGGGAGGCGTGTGACCCCTACCTCCATGGGTTCAGGCTCTGATCCAAAGTGTTCACTGAAGGAGGGAGAGAAGCGATGAGAGTGCTGACGCTCCCGAAGTAGGTTATCCAGACGGATGGCCATCACGATGAGTGCGTCCAAGGAGAGGTTGTCGTCTCGACAGGCCAGTTCCATCTGGACATCCTCACGCAGTCCTCTTCAGAATAGCATATGAAGCGCCGGCTCATTCTATCCGCTGGATGTTGCTACTGTCCGGAAGGTGAGAGCGTACTCGGCAGCAGTCTGGTCCTCCTGTCGGTGGTAAGTTTAATATAATAAAGAACATGGAACGATGCAACATAGGAGTAGCGTCTTGACATAAAACACAGAAACAATACTGTCTGGGGAAAGGACCTAAGGGAGTGCCAGATAAAGGGGAGGTAATGAGTGAGTTAATGGAGTCCAGATATGCCTCATGATGAAGCGCAGGTGCGCAAAATGATTGATGCCAGGTGTGCGTAATGACGGTTACAAGGACCGGTGGTTAGTAAACCGGCGACGTCGAACACCAGAGGGGAGGAGTGGGAGTAGACGTGACAATATCATAAATAGGACTGCTGGAGTTATGTCACACATGCAGCTAACAAAACAATATGGAAATGTCTGCTCTACCCAAAATTACAACCAACCAACTGCAGCATACCGCAAAAATGGAAGAGTCAAGTGGAAGGTGGAAAAGGTAAAAGACCAAAATTGGTTAAAGAAAATTGTGATAAATAAAGGATACCAGTTTCATTTAAAGACCAAAAAATTGACAGCTGTGCCATATAGATTGCAAGATTTTCGATGTACCGATTCCATGGCACATGGTTTATGAACTGATATGCAATATAACACCGGATTCAAAACGGATAATTTTTCAATTTCAATTATTGTACTAAATCCTTGCAACCAATATAATGTTATTTATATGGGGGATACAACCATCCCAGCTCTGCAGATTTTGCTGCGAAGAGATATAACCATTAGATCATTTGTTTTGGTACTGTCCATATGTAGCTTGTTTTTGGTTGCAGGTCCAGGAATGACTTAAGAATTGCAACATTTACCTGGACCTAACTCTGCAAATAGCACTGCTGGGTGATTTGAAAAGTCATAGTCAATCGATCAATAATATAATAATACTTTTAGCAAAACATTTATATTTGGGGCCTCCCGAGTGGCGCATCAGTCTAAGGCACTGCATCGCAGTGCTAGAGGCATTACTACAGACCCGGGTTCATTCCCGGGCTGTGCCACAACTGGCCGTGGCCGGGAGTCCCATAGGACGGTGCACAATTGGCCCAGCGTTGTCCGGGTTAGGGGAGAGTTTGGCCAGTGGGACTTTATTTGGCTTATTGCGCTCTAGCTACTCCTTGTGGCGGGCCGGGTGCCTGCATGCTGACCCCCGGTCGGCAGTTTCGGAGGACGCATGTTTCCACCTTCGCCTCTCCCGAGCCCGTTGGGAGTTGCAGCGAGGAGACAAGATCGAAAAAGGGGGTAAAATACAAAATAAAATGTATCTTTAATTTACAATCTGTAGAAACTATGAGAATAGAAAGGTTCAGAACATTTGTGAAGCACCACAGCACAGTTGAAAAATATATGGCAAATTGATGGTCTTCAGAGATAGATGGGAGGGATTGAGGGAAGCTGAAGGATGGGATTAAAAACAAACAAAATATAACTATTGTAAAATACATTGTGTCCGTAAAATTGATATAGTATGTAGAAGCTGTTGTTGTCCATTAGTTTACTCCAATTAGGGGAGGGGTGGTAGGGTTAGGGGAAATAATAAAGGAAAATATATTTAAAACAAACAAAAAACAAAATTGGAAATGATGCAGACATTTACTTTGATGGAAGCTACAATCTATCTGCAATATTAAAGGATGTTGACAGCTGTGCCATACAGATTGCAAAATAGCTGGGAAGAGATTTTTGATGTACCAATTCCATGGCACAGGGTGTATTAGTTGATATACACTACCAGTCAAAAGTTTGGACACACCTACTCATTCAATGAAATATCATAAAAGTGTTAAACAAATTAAAATATATTTTATATTTGAGATTATTTGCCTTGATGACAACTTTGCACACTCTTGGCATTCTCTCAACCAGCTTCATGAGGTAGTCACCTGGAATGCATTTTTAAAAAACAGGTGTGCCTTCTTAAAAGTTAATTTGTGGAATTTCTTTCCTTGTTAATGCGTTTGAGCCAATCGGTTGTGTTGTGACAAGGAAGGGAAGAAGATAGCCCTATTTGGTAAAAGACCAAGTCCATATTATGGCAAGAACAACTCAAATAAGCAAAGAGAAACTACAGTCCATCATTACTTTAAGACATGAAGGTCAGTCAATACAGAACATTTCCAGAACTTATATATTTTGATTTGTTTAACACTTTTTTGGTTACTACATGATTCCATATGTGTTATTCCATAGTTTTGATGTCTTCACTATTATTCATAGTTTTTTTTTTTACTTTGAATGAGTAGGTATTCTAAAACTTTTGACCGGTAGTGTATACTTTGACAATGTAAGTAATTTAACTTGCCATGTCAATAAAGTCTATTGAATTGAGAGAGAGAGAGAGAGAGAGAGAGAGAGAGAGAGAGAGAGAGAGAGAGAGAGAGAGAGAGAGAGAGAGAGAGAGAGAGAGAGAGAGAGAGAGAGAGAGAGAGAGAGAGAGAGAGAGAGAGAGAGAGAGAGAGATCAAGTGTATCTCCTGTATGTTATCTTAAGACAGACAAAAGTCTGTGAGGTGTGACCAGCAACAGCTAACCAATATGCCCCTGAAACCACAGAACAGCAACCACCAGGCCGGAACAACCACCTGACTGTAACAACTATAGGTCCATAGGTATGTGAAAGACAGAGAGAAGGAAGGAGTGGTGTATTTCAATTCAATTCAAAGGGCTGTTTTGGCATGGGAAACATACGTTTACATTGCCAAAGCAAGTGAAATAGATAATGAACAAAAGTGAAATAAACAATATAAAATTAACAGTAAACATTACACTCACAAAAGTTCCAAAGGAATAGAGACATTTCAAATGTCATATTATGGATATATACAGTGTTGTAACGATGTGCAAATAGTTAAAGTACAAAAGGGAAAATAAATCAACATAAATATGGGTTGTATTTACAATGGTGTTTGTTCTTCACTGGTTGCCCTTTTCTTGTGGCAACAGGCCACACATCTTGCTGCTGTGATGGCACTCTGTGGTATTTCACCCAATAGATATGGGAGTTTATCAAAATTGGATTTGTTTTCATGACAAAGCAAAAACAGATTTTTAGAAATGTTTGCAAATCTATTAAAAATAGAAAACAGAAATATTCAGACTCTTTGCTGTTTCCATTGATCATCCTTGAGATGTTTCTAAAACTTGATTGGAATCCACTTGTGGTAAATTCAATTGATTGGACACGATTTGTAAAGGCACACACCTGTCTATATAAGGTCCCACAGTTGACAGTGCATGTCAGAGCTAAAACCAAGACATGAGGTCGAAGGAATAGACCGTAGAGCTCTGAGACAGGATTGTGTTGAGGCACAGATCTGAGGAAGGGTACCAAAAAATTTCTGCAACATTGAAGGTCCCCAAGAACACAGTGGCCTCTATCATTCTTAAATGGAAGAAGTTTGGAACCAGCAAGACTCTTCCTAGAGCTGGCAGGGAGGTGACCAAGAACCAGATGGTCACTCTGAAGGAGCTCCATAGTTCATCTGTGGACATGGGAGAATCTTCCAGAAGGACAACCATCTCTGCAGCACTCCACCAATCAGGCTTTTATGGTAGAGTGGCCAGACGGAAGCCCCTCCTCAGTAAAAGGCACATGACAGCCTGCTTGGAATTTGCCTAAAGGCACCTAAAGACTTTCAGACCATGAGAAACAAGATTCTCTGGTCTGATGAAACCAAGATTTAACTCTTTGGTCTGAATGCCAAGCGTCACGTCTGGAGGAAATATGGCACCATCCCTACGGTGAAGCATGGTGGTGGCAGCATCATGCTGTGGGGATGTTTTTCAGCGGCAGGGACTGGGAGACTAGTCAGGATTGAGGGAAAGATGAACGGAGCAAAGTACCGAGATATCCTTGATGAAAACCTGCTCCAGAACGCTCAGGACCTCAGACTGTGGTGAAGGTTCACCTTCCAACAGGACAACAACCCTAAGCACACAGCCAAGACAATGCAGGAGTGGCTTCGGGACACGTCTCTAAATGTCCTTGAGTTGCCCAGCCAGAGCCCGGACTAGAACCCGATCTAACATCTCTTGAGAGACCTGAAAATAGCTGTGCAGCGACGCTCCCCATCCAACCTGACATAGCCTGAGAGGATCTGCAGAGAAGAATGGGAGAAACTCCCCAAAATACAAGCTTGTAGTGTCATACACAAGAAGACTCAAGGCTGTAATCGATGCCAAAGGTGCTTCAACCAAGAAGGTGCTTCAACAAAGTACTGAGTAAAGGGTATGAATCCTTATGTAAATGTTATTTTTCAGCTTTTTATTTGTAATTAATTTGCAATAATGTCTAACAACCTGTTTTTGCTTTGTCATTATGGGGTATTGTGTGTAGATTGATGAGAAAAATGACAATTTCATCAATTTTAGAATAAGGCTGTAATGTAACAAAATGTGGAAAAAGTCAAGGGGTCTGAATATGTTGAAGAGGGTGGAGCTCAAGCTGCATCCTGTCTCACGGCCCTGTGGAAAGAAATGTTTGTGTTTTTTTGACAATTTTAACCGCACACTTGTTGTTTGTGTACATGGATTTTATAATGTTGTATGTTTTTCCCCCGACACCGCTTTCCATGAATTTGTATAGCAGACCTTCATGCCAAATTAAGTAAAACGCTTTTTTGAAATCAACAAAGCATGAGAAGACTGTGCCTATGTTTTGGTTTGTTTATTTGTCAATTAGGGTGTGCAGGGTGTATATGTGGTCTGTGGTACAATAATTTGGTAAAAACCCATTTGCTCAGTATATTGTTTTCACTGAGGAAATGTGCGAATCTGCTGTTAATGATAATGCAAAGGATTTTCCCAAGGTTTCTGTTTACACATATTCCACGGTAGTTATTTGGGTCACATTTGTCAACACTTTTGTGGATTGGGGTGATCAGTCCTTGGTTCCAAATATTGGGGAAGATGCCAGAGCTGAGGATGATGTTAAAGAGTTTAAGTTTAGCCAATTGGAATTTGTGGTCTGTATATTTTATCATTTCATTTAGGATACCATCAACACCACAGGCCTTTTTGGGTTGAAGAGTTTGTATTTTGTCCTGTAGTTCATTCAATGTAATTGGAGAATCCAGTGGGTTCTGGTAGTCTTTAATAGTTTATTCTAAGATTTGTATTTGATCATGTATATGTTTTTGCTGTTTGTTCTTTGTTATAGAGCCAAAAAGATTGGTGAAATGGTTTATCCATATATCTCCGTTTTGGATAGATAACTCTTCGTGTTGTTGTTTGTTGAGTGTGTTCCAATTTTGGTTAGATTCGATGGATTCTTCAATTACATTGAGCTGATTTCTGACATGCTGTTTCTTATTTTTCCGTAGTGTATTTCTGTATTGTTTTAGTGATTCTCCATAGCGAAGGTGTAGGCTCAGGTTTTCTGGGTCTCTATGTTTTTGGTGGGATAGGTTTTTCCATTTCTTTCTTAGGTTTTTGCATTCTTATAATATATATATATATAATATATAATATATATAATATAATATTTAGCAGACGCTTTTATCCAAAGCGACTTACAGTCATGCGTGCATACATTTTTTTTTTTGTGTACGGGTGGTCCCGGGGATCGAACCCACTACCTTGGCGTTACAAGCGCCGTGCTCTACCAGCTGAGCTACAGAGGACCATCAAACCATTTGTCATTGTTGTGAATTTTCTTAGGTTGTCTACTTGAAATGTTTAGATTTGTTTGATAGGGAAGCTGAGAGGTCAAATATACTGTTTAGGTTTTCTACTGCCAAGTTTACACCTTCAGTTTTACAGTGAAACGTTTTGTCCAGGAAGTTGTCCAAAAGGGATTGGATTTGTTGTTGCCTAATAGTTTTTTGGTAGGTTTCCACACTACTTTCCTTCCGACTATAGCCTTTCTTAATATTATTCAGTTATTTTGGCTTTGATGCCACATGATTGAGTATTGCTCTATTCAAGTAGACTGCGATTTTGCTGTGATCTGAAAGGGGTGTCAGTGGGCTGACTGTAAACGCTCCGACAGACTCTGGGTTGAGGTCAGTGATAAAGTAGTCTACAGTACTACTGCCAAGAGATGAGCTATAGGTGTACCTACCGTAGGGGTCCCCTCGAAGCCTACCACAAATGTAAAATGTTCCTGTTTTGATTAATTAAATGGAGTGAGTTAGGTCTGCTCTCTACAAAATTAGCATACCCCCTGAGTCCCTTCCCTGTTTTACTCCTGGTAGTTTGGTGGATGGGACTACCAGCTCTCTGAACCTAGAGGGCAACTAGTGGGTCAATCTCCTCTATACCATGTTTCTTGTAGGATAATGTCTGTATTTCCAGGTTCCTGCTCTTTAAGCCAAAGGCAGATGACCTCATGCCTTGGATATTCCAGGATGAGATATTGAAGGCTTTATGTTCCAATGTTGTTAGGATAGTTTCTCACACTATCCAGGTGTTAGCTGTGACAGGAAACACACCACTACACCCCAATCAACACTGCAATAAGACTAGCTGTCGCCATTGGCTATGTAAAGGTTTATTTCTTTTTCTACATTTTAGTCATTTTTAGCAGACGCTCTTATCCAGAGCGACTTACAAGAGCAATTGGGGTTAAGTGCCTCACTCAAGGGCACATCGACAGATTTTTCACCTAGTCGGCTCGGGGATTAGAACCAGTGATCTTTCGGTTACTGGCACAACGGTCTTAACCACTAAGCTACCTGCCGCCCCAATAATTCATTATTATCATGAATTTGGCATCCTATTTATACGGCTAATGGTAACTACTTCTAAACTTCCAAAGATCCCATCAACCACTGACTAATGATAGTATACCTAGCTTCACGTTGAAATGATGGTGTCCATTGGGAAAATCAGATGTCAATGTAGCCTACATAAACCCAACCTCACTCCAAATTTACTTTCACATACAGCTTTTGTAAGAAAAGTTAGAGCAGTTACTTTCAACTATTCAATGTTATTTAGCCCCTTAAGGTTGATGTCCGCGGGGGCGCAGACATCTAATTAGGATAATAAAAAATCCCCATCAAAATCTGTCAGTTGAATCTATAGATTTCTGTTTTTTTGCATTGGATCCACCGCATCTGCCTATGTAATACTTCCCGCATCTGTGGTGAAAGGTGACAGAGCTAGAGCGATATTTGTCAGACCATGAGACATCCCGGAAATTGGTATTCATACAAAATCGTCTCTAGCGTCCAAACTGTTTGGCCTACAAACTATTATGACCCCTATATGGAAAGATGAGACTCTCACAAACATTATGGCATTCTCAGTTTTCCTTTAATCATCTGATGTCGGTACAGCCGATCTGCCAACTTCTGTCTGTAGTATCCAAACAGTTTGGGCTACACACTAATATGTCCCTTCTGTGTAAAGGTGAGACATGTTGTTTTGCTCTAGGACACACACAGGCCTCACAAGACTTGTCTGAAGGTCCCCCAGTACTAGTCACATTTTTTTATGGAAGTACACTACCAGTAAAAAGTTTGGACACACCTACTCATTCAAGGGTTTTTCTTTATTTTTTACTATTTTTTACATTGTAGAATAATAGTGAAGACATCAAAACTATGAAACAACACATCATCATGTATTAACCCAAAAAGTGTTAAACAAATCTAAATATATTTGAGATTTTAGATTTTTCACATAGCCACCCTTTGCCTTCATGACAGCTTTGCACACTCTTGGCATTCTCTCAACCAGCTTTATGCGGTAATCACCTGGAATGCATTTCAATTAACAGGTGAGCCTTCTTAAAAGTTAATTTGTGGAATTTCTTTCCTTCTTTCTTAATGCGTTTGAGCCAATCAGTTGTGTTGTGACAAGGTAGGGGGGTATACAGAAGATAGCCCTATTTGGTAAAAGACCAAGTCCATATTATGGCAAGAACAGCTTAAACAAGCAAAGAGAAATGACAGTCCATCATTACTTTAAGACATGAAGGTCAGCAATACGGAACATTTCAAGAACTTTGAAAGTTTCTTTAAGTCCAGTCGCAAAAACCATCAAGCGCTATGATGAAACTGGCTCTCATGAGGACCGCAACAGGAATGGAAGACCCAGAGTTACCTCTGCTGCAGAGGATAAGTTAATTAGAGTTGCCAGCCTCAGAAATTGCAGCCCAAATAAATGCTTCACAGAGTTCTAGTCACAGACACATCTCAACATCAACTGTTCAGAGGGGACTGTGTGAATCAGGCCTTCATGGTCGAATTGCTGCAAAGAAACCACTACTAAAGGACACCAATAATAAGAAGAGACCTGCTTGGGCCAAGAAACATGAGCAATGGACATTAGACCAGTGGAAATGTGCCTTTTGGTCTGGAGTCCAAATTTGAGATTTTTGGTTCCAACCGCCGTGTCTTTGTGAGATGCCGTGTGGATGAACGGATGATCTCCGCATGTGTAATTCCCACCGTAAAGAATGAAGAGGAGGTGTTATGGTGTGGGGTTGCTTTGCTGGTGACACTGTCTGTGATTTATTTAGAATTCAAGGTACACTTAACCAGCATGGCTACCACAGCATTCTGCAGCGATACGCCATCACATCTGGTTTGGGCTTAGTGGGACCATCATTTGTTTTTCAAAAAGGACAATGACCCAACACACCTCCAGGATGTGTAAGGGCTATTTGACCAAGAAGGAGAGTGATGGAGTGCTGCATCAGATGACCTGGCCTCCACAATCCCCCGATCTCAACCCAACTGGGATGGTTTGGGATGAGTCGGACTGCAGAGTGAAGGAAAAGCAGCCAATAAGTTCTCAGCATATGTGGGAACTTCTTCAAGACTGTTGGAAAAGCATGCCAGGTGAAGCTCGTTGAGAGAATGCCAAGAGTGTGCAAAGCTGTCATCAAGGCATAGCGTGGCTATTTGAAGAATCTCAAATATAAAATATATTTTGATTTGTTTAACACTTTGTTGGTTACTACATGATTCCTAATGTGTTATTTCATAGTTCTGATGTCTTCACTATTAATTCTACAATGTAGAAAATAGTAAAAATAAAGAACAACCCTTCAATGAGTAGGTGTCCAAACTTTTGACTGGTACTGTGTATATGGAGAATGTTTAGTGACAAAAATAAGGAGCTAAATACATGTAAAAATAAATTTTAAATGTTGTCTGTTGTTCCATGTAGTGAATCTGTTATTTAATGCGTTTGTATTGGCTAATAGCATTAAGGCCAAATAAATGTTTTCATCAAATAATTTTGTACAACATTTTCTTGATACTTCAAGGGGTCTTAAAATTAAATAGCAAAAAGATTCTTAAAACAATTCCATATAGCTTCGTAGTATACGCATTTTCAGCGTCCAGGAATTGTGTACAGATCCTTGCGACATGGGGCCGTGCATTATCATGCTGAAACATGAGGTGATGGCGATGGATGAATGGCACAACAATGGGCCTCAGGATCTCATCACGGAATCTCTGCATTCAAATTGCCATCGATAAAATGCAATTGTGTTCATTGTCCGTAGCTTATGCCTGCCCATACCATAACCCCACTGCCACCATGGGGCACTCTGTTCACAACGTTGACATAAGCAACCCACACGACGCCATACATGCTGTCTGACATCTGTCCGGTTCAGTTGAATCCGGGTTTCATCCGTGAAGAGCACACTTCTCCAGCATGCCAGTCGCCATCGAAGGTGAGCATTTTCCTACTGAAGTCGGTTACGACGCCGAACTGCAGTCAGGTCAAGACCCTGGTGAGGACGACGAGCACACAGATGGGCTTCCCTGAGATGGTGTCATGACTCTCCTGGGTGAGGTTCAAAGGCCTCACATCAGCTTGGGAAATAGCTGACAACTAGCAGACCCTCTAACCCACAGAAAAGGGGAATGGGGGGGTGGGCCGGTTTTGACACCTTAACACTCGGTCGTAAATTAGGCAGGAGGGGCTTCTCTCCCTTTGTTCCTCAGTATTGTGAAATAACTATCCCTTTGTTACAGAAGGTTTTGCCGCCCAAAAACTTCAACAGCCAACAATGAACACTGGGACAATATATTTCAACATCCGAATGTTGGGAATAATGAGAACTGGAATATGGAAAATTAAAGTATTTTTTGTGATGTCATTAAAAATGTTATAAGGACGTTATAACAAAAACATTGTGACTTGTTGAGCTTTTACACTGTGTATATCAGATTTACATCCTTTACCTTGTGTAGAAAATATCAAGGAGGAAGACAATGTTTTCGTGAATATAGGAATGTGATTTTAGCTTTCTAACAAGATCACAGTGATGATGATATTTTGCCTCGTAACTAGCCACGCTCGAGGGAGCTCAGAGAGCGTGTCAGTATAATGGAAACGCTCCTTTTTTCCCGAGGGTATAAAAGATTGAGTTAAGAATTAACCTAGCAGACCAGGCGGACTCAAGCTGCAGCTTAGGTCTCCATTGGTTACGACCCTGAAAATCAACACGAAGTGAAAACAACAAAGTCGCCTCTCTAACAATCAATGTTACGTCTGAATAGCTTTTCTAAGTACTGTATCTAAGAAGGTGAATTTAAGTGGGACCATCCTATTACTCTCTTCAAACCATCATCTACTACACTGCTCTCATCACCCCACTGGGGATCATCGACGTGGCTGATTAGCCGTACTCAGAAGACCACTTCCAGAACGAGTGAATGTAAACAGAGAACTAAGAATAAACACATTGTGACTTCTTGTGGACAATCAGAGCCTTACACCTGGAGAAGGCCCAATCGAACCCTTTCCACGAAGGCCTGGGTCCAACAGAGATACACAACGAAGACCTTCAACACGTAAAGACATGCATTACTTCTTACCCAAAAGGGCTGGCAGTTTGGGGCAAGGTATTAGGATTACTGTGAGAGTAGTTCCCTAATGTATCCAAGTGTTGCTTCTCTTCCTCTCTCGCTTTCGCTCTCTTTAACTCTCCATCTTTTGTAACAAGTGTCATATTGTTTTAGTCTGCTAGGAACCTGTCGTCATCGTATTAAGTTTCTATTCAATAACGTGTATGTATCCTGTATTATCATTTAGTTTGGTAGTAAATAAATAATAAAATCAATTTGTGTGGTACGGAATGATCAGTAAGACTCAGGTTTGTGCAGATTCAAGAAGTCTGCGACATTCAGAATGAGACTGATATGAGATAAACGATTAATAAGTGACTGTTATCGATATCTATATATTATTGAGTTTAATTCGGGAGATGGTAACTCATTAAACAACTTCTCCCGTGGTGCCCCAAATTCCTAATGAGTTAATTGTTACATGATTAATTTAATCTAGTAACCATTAAACATAGTAGGTAATTATTCGATAAATAACAGTCATCACATTAATGAAAGTCACATCTCGACAATGGTTTCTGACAGTTTGTGCAGAAATTCTTTGGTTGTGCAAACCCAGAGTTTCATCTGCTCTCCGGGTGGCTGGTCTCAGATGATCCCGCAGGTGAAGAAGACGGATGTGGAGGTCCTGGGTTGGCGTGGTTACATGTGGTCTGCGGTTGTGAGGCTGGTTGGACGTGCTGCCAAATTCTCTAAAACGACGTTGGAGGCAGCTTATGGTAGAGAAATTAACATGTAATTATCTGGCAACAGCTCTGGTGGACATTCCTGCTGTCAGCATGCCAATTGCATGCTCACTCAAAACTTGAGACATCTGTGGCATTGTGTTGTGTGACAAAACTGCAGATTTTAGAGTGGCCTTTAATTGTCCCCAGCACAAGGTGCACCTGTTTAATCAGCTTCTTGATATGCCACACCTGTGGATGGATTATTTTGGCAAAGGAGAAATGCTCACTAACAGGGATGTAAACAAATTTGTGCACAGAATTTGAGAGAAATAAGCTTCTTGTGCATATGGAACATTTCTGGGATCTTATATTTCAGCTCATGAAACATGGGACCAACACTTTACATGTTGCGTTTATATTTTTGTTCAGTATTTTTAAGTTGAAGTTTTACCCTAATTTCAACGTTTACAACGCTGGTTGAAATAAGATGAAAATAGTACTGTTTGATTACTTTTTTCAAATCCAATGTATTTTCGACGTTGATTACAAACCACAATACATTGACACATTTCGTTGAAACAATGTTGATTCAACCAGTGTGTGCCCGGTGGGTAGACTCGTACTACGTCACTATCTCTCATTCCTTTCATCTCTCTCTCTTCTCTCTTTTTCTCTATCCCCCTTTTTCTCATGTATGTTATTCTCTTCATCACATCTTTATGTTTTACTGAAATACAGTGGGGGAAAAAAGTATTTAGTCAGCCACCAATTGTGCAAGTTCTCCCACTTAAAAAGATGAGAGAGGCCTGTAATTTTCATCATAGGTACACGTCAACTATGACAGACAAAATGAGAATTTTGTTTCCAGAAAATCACATTGTAGGATTTTTAATGAATTTATTTGCAAATTATGGTGGAAAATAAGTATTTGGTCAATAACAAAAGTTTCTCAATACTTTGTTATATACCATTTGTTGGCAATGACACAGGTCAAACGTTTTCTGTAAGTGTTCACAAGGTTTTCACACACTGTTGCTGGTATTTTGGCCCATTCCTCCATGCAGATCTCCTCTAGAGCAATGATGTTTTGGGGCTGTCGCTGGGCAACACAGACTTTCAACTCCCTCCAAAGATTTTCTATGGGGTTGAGATCAGGAGACTGGCTAGGCCACTCCAGGACCTTGAAATGCTTCTTACGAAGCCACTCCTTCATTGCCCGGGTGGTGTGTTTGGGATCATTGTCATGCTGAAAGACCCAGCCACGTTTCATCTTCAATGCCCTTGCTGATGGAAGGAGGTTTTCACTCAAAATCTCACGATACATGGCCCCATTCATTCGTTCCTTTACACGGATCAGTCGTCCTGGTCCCTTTGCAGAAAAACAGCCCCAAAGCATGATGTTTCCACCCCATGCTTCACAGTAGGTATGGTGTTCTTTGGATGCAACTCAGAATTCTTTGTCCTCCAAACACGACGAGTTGAGTTTTTACCAAAAAGTTATATTTTGGTTTCATCTGACCATATGACATTCTCCCAATCCTCTTCTGGATCATCCAAATGCACTCTAGCAAACTTCAGACAGGCCTGGACATTTACTGGCTTAAGCAGGCGAACACGTCTTGCACTGCAGGATTTGAGTCCCTGGCGGCGTAGTGTGTTACTGATGGTAGGCTTTGTTACTTTGGTCCCAGCTCTCTGCAGGTCATTCACTAGGTCCCCCTGTGGTTCTGGGATTTTTGCTCACCGTTCTTGTGATCATTTTGACCCTACGGGTGAGATCTTGCGTGGAGCCCCAGATCGAGGGAGATTATCAGTGGTCTTGTATGTCTTCCATTTCCTAATAATTGCTCCCACAGTTGATTTCTTCAAACCAAGCTGCTTACCTATTGCAGATTCAGTCTTCCCAGCCTGGTGCAGGTCTACAATTTTGTTTCTGGTGTCCTTTGTCAGCTCTTTGGTCTTGGCCATAGTGGAGTTTGGAGTGTGACTGTTTGAGGTTGTGGACAGGTGTCTTTTATACTGATAACAAGTTCAAACAGATGCCATTAATACAGGTAACGAGTGGAGGACAGAGGAGCCTCTTAAAGAAGAAGTTACAGGTCTGTGAGAGCCAGAAATCTTGCTTGTTTGTAGGTGACCAAATACTTATTTTCCACCATAATTTGCAAATAAATTCATAAAAAAATCCTACAATGTGATTTTCTGGATTTTTTTTTTCTCAATTTGTCTTTCATAGTTGACGTGTACCTATGATGAAAATTACAGGCCTCTCTCATCTTTTTAAGTGGGAGAACTTGCACAAATAGTGGCTGACTAAATACTTTTTTGCCCCACTGTAAATAGCTGGTAGAAGAAGAAGAGGAGGCAGAAAAGTAGGGGGAGTAGTGTGCGTTTGAAGTGTGTTATTGACAGTTCTCCTCTCCTCAGACAGCTGAAGGTGAAACTCTGTCTCGAAGCGTTAGCTGCCCATCATCCTAACAACCAAAGCCAACACGGCATCGTGCCATCCGCTGGCACACACATAAACACAGACAAACACACATACCCGAGTGCCATAAAATATCACTTCCTCCTCTCACCCTCGTCCTTTCTTCACCACTTCTCCCCCTCCTCTCTTTCTCAAAGTATCCTTCTCTTCTCCCTTCTGCATCTTCTCCTCTCCAACCTAACTTTCATCTTCTCCTCCCCTTTCCCCTCCTCAATTTCTACTTTCCAATCTATTTTTCCTCCTCTTTCCCCCTCCCTTTCTCCCCCTCTCCTTATATCCCCTTCTCCCCATTTAAATCCCCCTCCCCTCCTCATCTTCTCCTCTCCAAATTATTTATCCTCATACTCTCCTCCCTTCCTCCTTATCCCTCCTCTTCCTATCCTCATCCCTCTCTTACCACCGATAGAGACACCAGTTGGCCTCACCAACTGTGTGCCACTTCTCCCATCTTTCCTTCTCTCCTCCCCTCTTTCACACTCAATCTTTCTCTATCTTCCTCCAGATACCCATCACTCTCTCTCATCCTAACCCTGTCTTCCTCTCTCCACTTACTCTACTCCATCAATCTTTTTCCTTCTCTCCCTCTCTCTCCCTTTACCCATTGTCTCATTTGCCCCATTCCATCTCTCTCACATAAACCCTTCTCCTTTTCCCTCTCTCTAATACAGGACCTCAGTGGACCTTTAAAGTCAAGGCATTATGGCATAGACACCCTCTCTCTCTCTTTTCATCTCTCCATCTCTCTCTTAATCTGTCTCTCTCCCTCTCTCACTCTCTCTCACTCTTTTTATCTCTCCAACTCTACATCCATTTATCCTCCTTTTAAAGTAGCAATTACCTTGTGGTCCTCTTAACAGTTACTCACCCGCTCTCTTCACTCTCTCCCTCTCTCTCTTTTCCTCTCTCCTTCCATCTCCTCCACCATCCTCCTGTCACTTCCTGTCCATCACTACTGCACTATAAACACACAGACACACAAAGTGAGTAGGAGTGTTGTGTGAGGGCCTCGTCATCTGTGTCTTAGTGTTTTGCAGTATTAGTTTATTATAGTTTATATTTGTATGTGTCTGGGTTTGTGTGTGTGTGAGCTTGCAGACTGACTGATGGATGGATGGACAGACAAACAGAGGCTGCCTAAGAAAGACAGAGAAGAGAGAGAGAGAGAGAGAGAGAGAGAGAGAGAGAGAGAGAGAGAGAGAGAGAGAGAGAGAGAGAGAGAGAGAGAGAGAGAGAGAGAGAGAGAGAGAGAGAGAGAGAGAGAGAGAGAGAGAGAGAGAGAGAGAGAGAGAGAGAGAGAGAGAGAGAGAGAGACAGAGAGTGTACTAGAGAAAACTGGTGTAAAACCATATCTTCGTCTCAGAGGCATTTCCCGTCTGTTCTATTCCCCTGTCTAACATGGAGCATTAGCCATGCAAACACTTTCCTGTCGGGCAAATAAAGACTGTTCACTTTGAACAAAAAAAACAAGAGAGAGAGAGAGGGAGAGTTTTAAGGAATAATGGCTCTCTCCGGATACACTGTCCCCGTTCATTCAGACAGCAGGGTTCTCCGTCCAGGAAGAAATAACTTTCTGGGAAAAACTAAGGTGGAGGTGTATGTTTCATGATTAACTATTCATTGTGTGATTGTGGTAATGTACAGGAACTCAAATCTTTTGTTCTCCCGATCTGGAATACCTCACTATTAAATGCCAACCGCATTTATTCCCAAGATAATTTTCTTTGTTCATAGTCACGGCCGCGTATGTTCACCCCCAAGCCAACACCGAGACAGCTCTCAAGGAACTACACTGGACTTTGTGTAAATTGGAAACCGCGTATCCTGAGGCCGCCTTTATTGTAGCAGGGGACTTTAATAAAGGAAATCTGAGGAAAACTCTACCAAAGTTCTATCAACACATTCCTGTGCTACTTGCGCATCGAGCCCCCTCGACCAAACCTACTCCCCCGTCCGGAACAGCTACAAGGCCCTCCCCTGCTCTCCCTTCGGCAAATCAGATCACGCATCCATTTTGCTCCTCCCCTCCTATAGTCAGAGACTTAAACAGGAAGTACCCGTGATAAGGACCGTTCAACACTGGTCTGACCAATCGGAATCTATGCTTCAAGATTGTTTTGATCAAGCCGACTGGGAAATGTTCCTGGTTGCCTAGTATTGCCATATACACTGACTCAGTGACTGAGTTCATCAGGAAGTGCATAGAGGATGTTGTTCCCATTGTGACGATTAAAACTTATCGTAACCAAAACCCGTGGATAGATGGCAGCATTTGCGCAAAACTGAAAGTGCGAACCACCGCATTTAACCACGGAAATTCGACTATTAACATGGACGTGTACAAACAGACCAGCTATGCCCTCTAAGGCAATCAAAGAGGCAAATCAACAGTACAGGGACAAAGTGGAGTTGCAATTCAAAGGCTCAGACATGAGACGTATGTGGTAGGGACTCCAGACAATCATGGATTATAAAGGGATAGCCAGCCATGTCGCGGACACCGACGCCTCGCTCCCGGACAAGCTAAATACCATCTTTGCCTGCTTCGAGGAAAACCCTGAGTCGCCGCCGCGGGCCAACGCTGCTCACGAGGACTGTGATCTCTCGTTCTCTGTGGCTGACGTGAGTAAGACATATAAGCGTGTTAACCCTCGCAAGGCTGCCGGCCCAGACGGCATCCCAAGCCTCGTCCTTAGAGCATATGCAGACCAGCTGGCTGGAGTGTTTATGGACATATTAAATCTCTCCCTATCCCAGTCTGTTGTCCCCACTTGCTTCAAGATGTCCACCATTGTTCCTGTACCAAAGAAAGTGAAGGTAACTGAACTAAATGACTTCTGTCATCATGAAGTGCTTTGGGAGGCTAGTTAAGGATCATCTCACCTCCACCTTACCTGACACAGATAAAGCAATCACCATCGCACTGCACACTGCCCTATCCTATCTAGACAAGAGGAATACCTATGTAAGAATGCTGTTTATCGACTACAACTCAGCCTTCAACACCATAGTGCTCTCCAAGCTTATTGCTAAGCTCAGGGCCCTGGGTCTGAACCCTGCCCTGTGCAACTGGGTCCTAGACTTCCTGACGGGCCAACCCTAGATGGTGAAGGTAGGCAACAACACCTCTGCCATGCTGATCCTCAACACGGGGGCCCAACAAGGGTGCGTGTTCAGCCCCCTCCTGTACTCCCTGTTCACTCATGACTGCGTGGCCACGCATGTCTCCAACTCAATCATCAAGTTTTCTGACGACACAACAGTGGTAACAATGACGAGACAGCCTACAGGGAGGAGGTGAGGGCACTAGCGGAGTGGTGGCAGGAAAATAACCTCTCTACAGCACCCGGTGTCACAGGAAGGCAAAGAAGATCATCAAGGACCTCAGCCACCCGAGCCATGTCCTGTTCACCCCGCTACCATCTAGAAGGCAGAGACAGTACAGGTGCATCAAAGCTGGGACCGAGAGACTGAAAAACAGCTCCAGGGCATCAGACTGTTAAATAGTTACCCCTAGCCGCCCTCTGCCCAGTACCCTGTCCTGAACCTTATTCACTGTTACTAGCTGGCTACCACCTGGTACTCTACCCTGCTTCTTAGAGACTGCTGCCCTATGTACAGTATATAGTCACTGAACACTGGTCACTTTAATACTGTTTACATACTGTTTTACCCACTACAGATTGAATACTGTTTACATACTGTTTTACCCACTTCATAGGTATATTGTATATTGTATTCTAGTCAAGGCTCATCCTATATAACTACTGCTGTACACACCTTTTCTATTCATATACTGTCCATACTCTCTATTTCACACTGTATACAAATGTATTTGATTTTAAAAAGAGAGAGAGAGAGGGCGGGGGGGAGAGTTTAAGAGAGATTTCTGCTGAAACCAAAAGAGAGAGATTCTGCAGAGAGAGAGAGAATAAGAGAGAGAGAGAGAGAGAGAGAGAGAGAATGAGAGAGAGAATGAGAGAGACAATGAGAGAAAGAGAGGCTATAGCACTGGGAATTGTGGAAGTATTAAGGAGCAGTCATCACACTGCAATGGATTTATAATTACTGTGATTTACACTACCGGTCAAACGTTTTAGAACACCTACTCATTCAAGGGTTTTTCTTTATTTTTACTATTTTCTACATTGTAGAATAATCTTTGCAGCAATTCGACCATGAAGGCCTGATTCACTCAGTCTCCTCTGAACAGTTGATGTTGAGATGTGTCTGTTACTTGAACTCCGTGAAGCATTTATTTGGGCTGCAATTTCTGAGGCTGGTAGCTGTAATGAACTTATCCTCTGCAGCAGAGGTAACTCTGGGTCTTCCATTCCTGTTGCGGTCCTCATGAGAGCAAGTTTCATCGTAGCGGTTGATGGTTTTTGCGACTGCACTTGAAGAAACGTTCAGTTCTTGAGATTTTCCGTATTGACTGACCTTCATGTCTTAAAGTAATAATGGACTGTCGTCTCTCTTTGCTTATTTGATCTGTTCTTGCCATAATATGGACTTGGTCTACCAAATAGGGCTATATTCTGTATACCCCTCCTACCTTGTCACAACACATTTGATTGGCTCAAAAGCATTAAGAAGGAAAGAAATTCCACAAATTAACTTTTAAGAAGGCACACCTGTTAATTGAAATGCATTCCAGGTGACTACCTCATGAAGCTGGTTGAGAATTCTCGCCAAGAGTGTGGAAAGCTGTCATCAAGGAAAAGGGTGGCTATTTGAAGAATCTCAAATATAAAATATATTTTGATTTACTTAACAATTTTTTGGTTACTACATGACTCAATATGTGTTATTTCATAGTTTTGATGTCTTCACTATTATTCTACAGTGTAGAAAATAGTAAAAAATAATTTAAACAAATATGTGTAGGTGTTCTAAAACTTTTGACCGGTGGTGTATATATACACACACACACTGTAGATTAAGAGAGAGGGAGAGGGAGAAAGATGAGACAGAGTTTAAGAGAATATACTGTATATAGAGAGGGAGCAAAAGAAAAAGAGAGGAAGTGAGCGACAGAGAGAAAGAAAGGAGGTGGCGGGGTGGGTCTCTGTTCACTAATTAAAGTGTGTGTAAGACCACACAGGCATGATCACAGGGCTGTGGGTGTGTTTGTGAGTGTGTGTGTGTGTGTGTCAGAAGGGTTGAAGAATAACCACAGGGACAAAACCGCTGCTAAGAAAATAGAGGGAGGGAGGGATCGAGGGAGGGAAGGGAGAAGGAGAGAATAACCAAGAGAATCAGAGAGAGCCAGCGTGTACAATAAAAAGAGACTTTCTCATCCACCCTAGAGAGAGAGAGAGAGAGAGAGAGAGAGAGAGAGAGAGAGAGAGAGAGAGAGAGAGAGAGAGAGAGAGAGAGAGAGAGAGATATGTAGGGAAAACTATGACTGAGCTATTAGATGGTTTTATTCAGTTAAATTGCCTTGGCAATAACTGTAGGTGGTTTTAATGCCAGCCAAGCACCTTTAGGTTCTATTGAGTAAAAACAGACAGAGACGGATGGAGGTGTGAGAATAAGGGAAGAGGAGAAGAGAGGAAAGGAGCGGTTGATTCTACCTTTTCTGCTGAAAACCTAAAAATACATATAAGAAAGTAAGAGAGAGAGAGAGAGATGGAGAGCGAGAGAGACAGAGGGGGTGAGAGAGAGGGGATAGAAGGTGAGAACTGAAGGTCAGAAATGAGTAAAACATGAATGAGAGAGAGAGAACTTTTGGAACTTCTGAGTGTTCACTTCACTTTTGTTTACTATCTACTTCACTTGCTTTGGCAGTGTTAACATACGTTTCCCATGCCAATAAAGCCCTTAAATTGAATTGAATTGAATTGAGAGAGAGAGAGCGAGAGAGAGAGAGATGTAATGTCTTTATTCTTTTGAAACTTTTGAGTGTAATGTTTACTGTTAATATTTATTGTTTATTTCACTTTTGTTTACTATCTACTTCACTTGCGTTGGCAATGTTAACACACATTTACATTACATTTTAGTCATTTAGCAGACGCTCTTATCCAGAGCAACTTACAGTTAGTGAGTGCATCCATTATTTTTTTTATTTTTATTTTCATACTGGCCCCTCGTGGGAATCGAACCCACAACCCTGGCGTTGCAAACGCCATGCTCTACCAACTTAGCTACATCCCTGCCGGCCATTCCCTCCCATACCCTGGACGACGCCGGGCCAATTGTGCGCCGCCCCATTGGTCTCCTGGTCACGTTTCCCATGCCAATAAAGCCCTTAAATTGAAATTGAAATTGAAATTGAGAGAGAGAGAGAGAGAAATGTAATTTCATTGGAAATAATATACCAAACAACAGAGCAAACTGGAAAGCTATTTGGCCCTAAACAGAGAGTATACACTGGCAGAATTCCTGACCACTGTGACTGACCCAAAATTAAGGAAAGCTTTGACTATGTACAGACTCAGTGAGCATTACTATTGAGAGAGGACGCTGTAGGCTGACCTGGCTCTCAAGAGAAGACAGGCTATGTGCACACTGCCCACAAAATGAGGTGGAAACTGAGCTGCACTTCCTAACCTCATGCCAAATGTATGACCATATTAGAGACACATATTTCCCTCAGATTACACAGACCCATATTTTCTTTTTTTAACTAATCCAATTTTTATAAACTCCCATATCTATTGGGTGAAATACCACAGTGTGCCAACACAGCAGCAAGATTTGTGACCTGTTGCCACAAGAAACACCATCGTAAACACAACCCATATTTATGTTGATTTATTTTCCCTTTTGTAATTTAACTATTTGCACATTGGTATAACACTGTACATAACCATAATATGACATTTGAAATGTCTCTATTCCTTTGGAACTTTTGTGAGTTTAATGTTTACTGTTCTTTTTGATAGTTCATTTGATTATTATCTATTTCACTTGCTTTGGCAATGTAAACATATATTTCCTATGCCAGTAAAGCCCTTTGAATTGAATTGAATTGAATTGAATTGAGAGAGAGAGAGAGAGAGAAAGAGAGAGAGAGAGAGAGAGAGAGAGAGAGAGAGAGAGAGAGAGAGAGAGAGAGAGAGAGAGAGAGAGAGAGAGAGAGAGAGAGAGAGAGAGAGATGAGGTGAAATTAAGAAAATGAGTTTGGGAAAAGTGTAGAAGAGAGAGAACAAAAACAGATAAAGGGATATTTGAAAGATGTTTCCACAGCAAATACAACAGATGAAATGATGAAAGAAGAGACGGAGAGAGGAAGAGGAAGACTAGAGAGGAAGAAAGAGGGAGAGAAAAAGAGGGCATGTGGAATAGAAATATTGAATAGGGAGAGAAACCAATGATGAAGTTATCCCTTATGCCCCTAAGGCTAGCTTTTGTCTGACAGAAGATGGCGCTGGATGGGATGGCTGCCGACTGGCTCCGAATCTCTTTGGATGTGGCAGGGCTTGCAAACTATTAAAGACTACAAAGGGAAGCACAGCCGCGAGCTGTCCAGTGACACAAGCCTACCAGACAAACTAAATTACTTCTATGCTGGCTTCGAGGCAAGTAACACTGAAACACCAGCTGTTCCGGACGACTGTGTGATCACGCTCTCCGTAGCCGATGTGAGTAAGACCTTTAAACAGGTCAACATTCACAAGGCCGCAGGGCCAGACGGATTACCAGGACGTGTACTCAGCGCATGCGCTGACCAACTGGCAAGTGTCTTCACTGAAATGTTCAACCTCTCCCTGTCTGAGTCTGTAATACCAACATGTTTCAAGCAGACCACCATAGTCCCTGTGCCCAAGAACACTAAGGTAACCTGCCTAAATGACTACCGACCCGTAGCACTCACGTCTGTAGCCATGAAGTGCTTTGAAAGGCTGGTCATGGCTCACATCAACACCATTGTCCCAGAAACCCTAGACCCACAACAATTTGCATACATCCCTGACAGATCCACAGATGATGCAATCTCTATTGTGCTCCACACTGCCCTTTCACACCTGGACTAAAGGAACACCTATGTGAGAATGCTATTCATTGACTACAGCTCAGCGTTCAACACCATAGTGCCCTCAAAGCTCATTACTAAGCTAAGGACCCTGGGACTAAACACCTCCCTCTGTAACTGGATCCTGGACTTCCTGACTGGCCGCCCCCAGGTGGTAAGGGTAGGTAACAACACATCCACCACGCTGATCCTCAACAGGGGGGCCCCTCAGAGGTGCGTGCTCAGTCCCCTCCTGTACTCCCTGTTCACTCATGACTGCATTGCCAGGCACGACTCCAACACCATCCTTAAGTTTGCAGATGACACAACAGTGGTAGGCCTGATCACCGACAACAACGAGACAGCCTATAGGGAGGAGGTCAGAGACCTGGCCATGTGGTGCCAGGATAACAACCTCTCCCTCAACGTGATCAAGACAAAGGAGATGATTGTGGACTACAGGAAAAAGAAGAGGACCGAGCACGCTCCCATTCTCATCGACGGGGCTGTAGTGGAGCAGGTTGAGAGCTTCAAGTTCCTTGGTGTCCACATCACCAACAAACTAACATGGTCCAAGCATACCAAGACAGTCGTGAAGAGGGCACGACAAAACCTATTCCCCCTAAGGAGACTGAAAAGATTTGGCATGGGTCCTCAGATCCTCAAAAGGTTCTACAGCTGCACCATCGAGAGCATCCTGACTGGTTGCATCACTACCTGGTATGGTAACTGCTCGGCCTCTGACCACAAGGCACTACAGAGGGTAATGCGTACGGACCAGTACATCACTGGGGCCAAGCTTCCTGCCATCCAGGACCTCTATACCAGGCGGTGTCAGAGAAAGGCCCTAAAAACTGTCAAAGACTCCAGCCACCCTAGTCATAGACTGTTCTCTCTGCTACCGCACGGCAAGCGGTACTGGAGCGCCAAGTCTAGGTCGAAGAGTCTTCTAAACTGCTCCTACCCCGAAGCCATAAGACTCCTGAACATCTAATTAAATGGCTACCCCCCCTTTAACGCTGCTGCTACTCTGTTTATTACCCATGCATAGTCACTTGAATAACTCTACCTACAAGTACATATTACCTCGACTAACCGGTGCCCCCGCACATTGACTCGGTACCGGTACCCACTGTATATAGCCTCTCTATTGTTATTTTTACTGCTGCTCTTTAATTATTTGTTACTTTTATTTCGTATTATTTTATATTGTATTTTTTTGTGATTTTTTTTTGTATTCTTTCTTAAAACTGCATTGTTGGTTAAGGGCTTGTAAGTAAGCATTTCACTGTAAGGTTGTATTCGGCTCATGACAAATAACATTTGGTTTTTATTTTTTTTATTTTTTTATTGCACCCCCTATACCTTCTTGGGAGAAAGAAGATGGGAATGGAGGGGGATGGGGGAGAGGGAGGTGGACAAATTCCAATCAAATTGTATTTGTCACATGTTTTTTGTAAACAACAGGTGTAGACTAACAGTGAAATACTTACTTACGGGCCCTTCCCAACAATGCAGAGAAAAAATATATACACTGCTCAAAAAAATTAAGGGAACACTAAAATAACACATCCTAGATCTGAATGAATGAAATAATCTTATTAAATACTTTTTTCTTTACATAGTTGAATGTGCTGACAACAAAATCACACAAAAATTATCAATGGAAATCAAATTCATCAACCCATGGAGGTCACACTACAGGCTGATCCAACTTTGATGTAATGTCCTTAAAACAAGTCAAAATGAGGCTCATTAGTGTGTGTGGCCTCCACGTGCCTGTATGACCTCCCTACAACGCCTGGGCATGCTCCCGATGAGGTGGCGGATGGTCTCCTGAGGGATATCCTCCCAGACCTGGACTAAAGCATCCGCCAACTCCTGGACAGTCTGTGGTGCAACGTGGCGTTGGTGGATGGAGCGAGACATGATGTCCCAGATGTGCTCAATTGGATTCAGGTCTGGGGAACGGGCGGGCCAGTCCATAGCATCAATGCCTTCCTCTTGCAGGAACTGCTGACACACTCCAGCCACATGAGGTCTAGCATTGTCTTGCATTAGGAGGAACCCAGGGCCAACCGCACCAGCATATGGTCTCACAAGGGGTCTGAGGATCTCATCTCGGTACCTAATGGCAGTCAGGCTACCTCTGGCGAGCACATGGAGGGCTGTGCGGCCCCCAAAGAAATGCCACCCCCACACCATGACTGACCCACCGCCAAACCGGTCATGCTGGAGGATGTTGCAGGCAGCAGAACGTTCTCCACGGCGTCTCCAGACTCTGTCACGTCTGTCACATGTGCTCAGTGTGAACCTGCTTTCATCTGTGAAGAGCACAGGGCGCCAGTGGCGAATTTGGCAATCTTGGTGTTCTCTGGCAAATGCCAAACGTCCTGCACGGTGTTGGGCTGTAAGCACAACCCCCACCTGTGGACGTCGGGCCCTCATTACCACCCTCTTGGAGTCTGTTTCTGACCGTTTGAGCAGACACATGCACATTTGTGGCCTGCTGGAGGTCATTTTGCAGGGCTCTGTCAGTGTTCCTCCTGCTCCTCCTTGCACAAAGGAGGAGGTAGCAGTCCTGCTGCTGGGTTGTTGCCCTCCTACGGCCTCCTCTATGTCTCCTGATGTACTGGCCTGTCTCCTGGTAGCACCTCCATGCTCTGGACACTACGCTGACAGACACAGCAAACCTTCTTGCCACAGCTCGCATTGATGTGCCATCCTGGATGAGCTGCACTACCTGAGCCACTTGTGTGGGTTGTAGACTCCGTCTCATGCTACCACTAGAGTGAAAGCACCGCCAGCATTCAAAAGTGACCAAAACATCAGCCAGGAAGCATAGGAACTGAGAAGTGGTCTGTGGTCACCACCTGCAAAACCAGTCCTTTATTGGGGGTGTCTTGCTAATTGCCTATAATTTCCACCTGTTGTCTATTCCATTTGCACAACAGCATGTGAAATGTATTGTCAATCAGTGTTGCTTCCTAAGTGGACAGTTTGATTTCACAGAAGTGTGATTGACTTGGAGTTACATTGTGTTGTTTAAGTGTTCCCTTAATCTTTTTGAGCAGTGTATATTGAGAAAAATTATTGAAAAAATAATAACACGAGGAATAAATACACAATGAGTAACGATAACTTGGCTATATACACAGGTTACCAGTACCGAGTTGATGTGCAGAGGTAATTGAGGTAGATATGTACATATAGGTAGGGGTAAAGTGACTGGGCAACAGGATAGATAATAAATAGTAGCAGCAGCGTATGTGATGAGTCAAAACAATTGGTACAAAAAGGGCAATGCAGATAGTCCAGTTAGCTATTTAGCAGTGTTCTGGCTTGGGGGTAGAAGCTGTTCAGGGTCCTGTTGGTTCCAGACTTGGTGCATCGGTACCGCTTGCCGTGCGGTAGCAGAGAGAACAGTCTATTACTTTTTTCTATACATTTTTTGGGGCCTTCCTCTGACGCCACCTGGTATAGAGGTCCTGGATGGCAGGGAGCTCGGCCCCAGTGATGTGCTGGGCCATACGCACTACCCTTTGTAGTGCCTTGCAGTCAGATGCCAAGAAGTTTCCATACCAATCGGTGATGCATCCAGTCAATATGCTCTCAATGGTACAGCTGTATAACTTTTTGAGGGTGTGTAGATCGGGGCGTGCTTGGCCCTCCGTTTCCTTTAGTCCACGATCAGCTCCGTTGTCTTGCTGAAGTTGAGGGAGAGGTTGTTTTCCTGGCCTCACACTGCCAGGTCATTAACCTCCTCCCTATAGGCTGTCTCGTCGTCGGTGATCAGGCCTACCACTGTCGTATCGTCAGCAAACTTAATGATGGTGTTGAAGTCGTGCGTGGCCACGCAGTCGTGGGTGAGCAGGGAGTACAGGAGGGGACTAAGCACGCACCACTGAAGGGCCCCCGTGTTGAGGGTCAGCGTGGCGAATGTGTTATTGATTACCCTCACCACCTGGGAAGTCCAGAATCCAGTTGCAAAGGGAGGTGTTCAGTCCCAGGGTCCTGAGTTTAGTGATGAGTTTGGAGGGCACTATGGTGTTGAACACTGAGCTGTAGTCGATGAACAGCATTCTCACATAGGTGTTCCTCTTGTCCAGGTTGGCGAGGGCAGTGTGGAGTGCAGTAGAGATTGCGTCATATGTGTATCTGTTGGGGCGGTATGTGAATTGGAGTGGGTCCAGGGTGTCTGGGATGATGGTGTTGATGTGAGCCATGACCAACCTTTCAAATAATTTAATGGCTACAGATGTGAGTGCTATGGGGAGTCCTGGTAATCCGTCTGGCCCCACGGCCTTGTGAATGTTAACCTGTTGAAAGGTCTTACTCACATCGGCTACGGAGAGCGAGCTCACTCAGTCGTCCAGAACAGCTGGTGCTCTCATGCATGGTTCAGTGTTGCTTGCCTCGAAATGAGCATACAGTAGAAAGCATTTAGCTAGTCTGGTAGGCTTGCGTTACTGGGCAGCTCGCGGCTGGGTTTCCCTTTGTAATCTGTGATAGTTTGCAAGCCCTGCCACACTGCCACATCCGACAAGCGTCAGAGCCTGTATTGATGCTTTGCCTGTTTGATGGTTTGCTCTGGCCCTATATAAGTCGTTGAGTGCGGTCTTAGTGCCAGAATCAGTTTGTGGTGGTAAATAGACAGCTATGAAAAATATAGATGAAAACTCTCTTGGTAAAAAGTAAGGTCTGCAGCTTATCATGAGGTATTCTAACTCAGGCGAGCAAAAACGTGAGACTTCCTTAACGTTAGAGATCGCGAATGGGGGAAAAAGGGGGAAGGAGTGAATCTAGATGAGAAATACATCAATAAGCCTGAATCAAGGAGGAATGAGGAGGGGGAGGGAATGGAGAGAAGGAGGGGAAGAAAAGATGGGGAGAAATAGAGGGAGGAGGGTTGGAAAAAGGGAGAGAGAATGAGCGGAAGAGGGGACGAAAGTGGGAGGAGGGATGAGGAAAGGTATCGATCAAGCAGTGTAGTTAACTATTCAACATCAATGCCTTTCTGTAATCCCTCTCTCTCACCAGCTTTCCCATGAACAACAGAATCTAAAAAGGCTCACTCTCCTTTCTTCTCATCTTTCCCTTTCTTCCTGACCTCCTTTCATCCTCCTCTTATATCAATACTACTCCTTCTTTCACTCGCTATCACTCATTTAGTCATTCATATCTATTTTTACATCACAGCACACACACACAGTCAAACACAAACACACACACACTGGATATGACACACACACACACACACACTAAAGTTTGAGCTGATAGACACACACACAAACATCAGAGCTACACTCTCACCTATTGACTTCAGTCATGTTTAGAGGGAAGACATGCAAATGCTGCATCAAAGACTCACTTTCTCTCTCTCTCCTTCCATCAAACACACACACACACTTTGTGCCCTTGTCGTGACATTATCCTGTCGTCTGGCTGGTATCAGTTGGCATGCTTCTGGACCACTATGTCAAGATGTCACTAAAACATACACACAAACACACACGCAGGCATGCACGCACACACACACACAATCTCTCTTTCAAACCTTCTCAGCGGGGTAGCTGTAAAAGAGCAGCTCTTGGACAGCCCTGACAGTGCTGGGTTACTTGACAGACAGACACACACACACTCACTCACTCACACTGGCTGTCAAAGCACTCACATAGATACAGCACTGTCATTCGTCTCTCTTTGACTGAAGTGTTATGATTGAGAGAGAGAGAGAGAGAGAGAGAGAGAGAGAGAGAGAGAGAGAGAGAGAGAGAGAGAGAGAGAGAGAGAGAGAGAGAGAGAGAGAGAGAGAGAGAGAGAGAGAGAGAGAGAGAGAGAGACGATCATGGAACAAAGGATCATACGAAAAGACAAACATTCACACACGTCTGAGTCACAGACATATAATTGAGATTGAGAGTGAGTGTGAGCTTGAAAGAGAAAGAAAGTCAATCATGGAACGAAGGATCTCAGAAATGAGAACAGTCAGACTCACATAGTCTCGTCGTTCTGGAACTCCAGTTTTCCCGACACCTCTTCGTAGTCCTCTCCTCCCCGTGCTGTCCCGTCTACGGTCCTGTAGGGCACCACTACGAGCCCCCGCGCCCCCGCGCAAGATGAGAAAAATTGTTAGAAAGAGAGAGAGAAAATAATTAGGCCAATATCCACCAATAATAAAAACTCAAAAAGAGCAATTACGTTTTGGAAACATCTCAAATACAGTGACCCCCCTCTCATATCATTACCAAGCCCTGCAATGCCAAGAGCTAAGCAAAGAAAAGAGTCCCATCATCCAGCTGGTCCTGGGGCTGAGTTCACACACCTGTTTTACTAACACACTCAGGACCAGAACATCCAATCAATCAGAATAAACCAAATTACAACACAGTCAAAACAAAATTACATTACCTATTGGGAAACACAAGCATAAAGCAAAATTAAGTGCTATCTGGCCCTAAATCGACAGTACACCATGGCAAACTATTTGACCATGGTTACTGATCAAAACCTTAGGAAAACCTTGACAAGGTACAGGCTCAGTGAGCACAGCCTTGCCATTGAGAAGGGTAGAGACAGGAAAACCTTGCTCCCTGTAGAGGAAAGGATGTGCAACCACTGCACCACAGCAGGACCCGAGACAGAGCTGCATTTCCTGACAAAATGTCAAAAATATAAAACAATTAGAGAGTGTCATTTCCCCAAATTTGAAACCCTCATTCAAGGTTTTAAAGACCTCTCTGATGAGAATAGGCTACCCGTCCTGTTGGGGGAAGACGCAGAGAGCTGTGGGTTGGTAGCACACTACATTGCTGCCTGCCATAAACTGAGGGACAGTGTCTGACAGACCAACCAACCTGCACATGTCCTCTATGCCATTGTTATTGTTATTGTCAATTGTATGGTTATTTTTACCCTTGATTATTGTTGTTACTGATTGTCCCGTTGACAATATTGATTATTATTATTTAAATTATGTTAATATAGTAAATGTATCACTTAATCTCCAAAGTACGCTTTGGCAATATGTACTGTACATTGTTACGTCATGCCAATCAAGCAAATTTAAAAGTGATTTCATCATGCAAAAATATCTGAGTAGTCCATCCTATCCTCATTTCCCTCCTCCTTTCTCGGTCTGCTCTTCCCCCTCCTCCCCCTCTCCTCCCCCTCCTCCCCTCTCCTCCCCCCTACCTTAACAGAAGCACTTGGATGTCCTCCATGCCTGACTACAGTGTGTTTGAGGGATCCACAGTTCTCTCACCCCCTCCCATGCCCCTACTCCTCACCCTCTCCTTCCCCTACCATAACAGAAGCTCCTGGGTCTCCCCCATGTCGGGCCACGGTCAGTTTGAGAGATCCACAGTTCTCGAAGCACTGGTAGTGAGAGGGTTCAAACTCCATCCGGGTCGTGTGGGGGTTATCCTCCTGGGGGTGGGGCTCGTGGGAGCTCACCACCTGAAGGAGAGTGATGTAGAGAGTTTGATCGATGGATAACATGTTTCTGATTTTGACTATTCCATTGATAAATTGATAACTGAGCATTTGGGTGCAAGTTCAAAATTCAGATATGATCAGCAGAATGAAAAATCAAAGAAAAAGTTTGGTACAACATTGGTTTGAGAATAGGTGCAATGGACAGTCCGTACCTTCCTAGCCTGGTCTGCAGCATGCTTCTTCAGAATGTTCCCTGCTCCAATCATCATCCTGGTTGCCTGTATACGGTAGAATGCTCGGCTCTTCTGTTGCTGGACCAACACCTGACAGGAGAGATAATAAAGGATTTAGTCCAGACTCTGTTAATAAATTATATGTGAAGCATCTATTTAGTGCTTATGAAGTCCATATGAATACTCTATAAAGATTTTATAAATTGTTGTTCATTTATATTGGGACCCAATAATTACACAATATCTAAAATGTCAATGTAAAGCGTAAAGCAGCTATGTTGTGCTTATGAAGTCTCCATGAATGCTCTATGAAGCCTTTATAAGCTGGTTACCTGGTAGTTGGCCATCTCTATGAGCTGCTCTGTGTCTTTATCAGGATGTCTTGCTTTCAGCTCCTTCAGCGTCCTCGCCATATCTCTCCTCGCCACGTCCTCCAGATCCCTCGTTCCTCCCAGTCCTCCATCCTCTATAATTTCTCCATCCATCCGTTCATCCACCGCCTGTCCATCCAGCTCCATCATGTCTGTCTTAGTGAACCCTCCTGGCCCCAACACCCCTCCTCGTCTTCCCATCCCTCCATCCATCCCTCCCTCCGTCTCAATGATGATGCCTCGGTGCTTGTCGGCGCGGTAACGCTTGCGGACGTACTTGTAGAAGAGGAGTCGTCGATCGGCTACCCATGCCTGAACCACGCACCTGAGAGAGGGGAGAGAGAGAGCGAGAGAGAGAGAGAGAGAGGTGAGTGTGTGTGAGTGTGTGTGTGTGTGTGTGTGTGTGTGTGTGTGTGTGTGTGTGTGTGTGTGTGTGTGTGTGTGTGTGTGTGTGTGTGTGTGTGTGTGTGTGTGTGTGTGTGTGTGTGTGTGTATGCATGCATGCATGTGCGTGTGCCAACACGTGCATGTGTGTGTATCCTACTCACAGGGGGAAGAACAGAAAGGTGATCACGGCCTCCCAGACTTCCACCTCTCCTGGAGAGAACACAGACAGGATGAGGTAGAGCCAGATGTATGCGAACACACTCCACGCCGCAGTCACGAAGAAAACACGCAGGTGTTTAATCTTCCTGGTCTCTCCATCAGGGACCACGTAGACACACAGGGCTATGATGACGAACATGTTGAAGGCTGCGCTGCCCACAATGGTGGAGGGGCCCAGAGAGCCTGCCTCGAAGCCATGGCCACAGACCTGAAGGAGAGAGGGCGAGACAGAGAGCAGGATAGAGAGGGGTGTGAACAAGGATTAAGAGACTAGAAGTGTACCTGGGGGCAAACTGTGCCAATAAACTATGAAAGTAAATAGTTTCATGTGTTCACATCATGTGATTATTGGATACACTTTATTGATGAGCTCAATAAATGAGAATGGACCCCGGGAAGATAAGCTGTCGTCATGGTGTCAATTAATGGGGATCCCAATTAGGTTAAAGATAAAGTAAGAACTGTTAATTTCTCTGTTCTGCTTCGCTTTTCTTCAGCATCAGGTCAAGTTGATACATCGTACAGTATGCTGCAAGTGAGTGAGTGACCAGTTACTTTAATAAAGAATGTTTGATTCATGTATCCAGACATACATCACACCTCTATAACAGAGAGCAGTATCTCAGGTGTGTGTGTGTATGTGTGTGTGTTACCTCTATAACAGAGAGCAATATCTCGGGGGCGGATGACCCCAGAGCCATGAGAGTGAGGTTAGAGACCGTCTCGTTCCAGATCCTCACTGTAGCCGTGGTCGTCTCCCCGTCCGACTTCTTTATGGTTAACTCCTTCTCCTGAGATGTTATAACCTGGAGGAGTAGAGTAGAATAGAATAGAACAGAACCAAACAGAGTAGAATAGAAAAGCACAGAATAGAACTAAGTGGAGTAGAGTAGAATAAAACAGAATTAGGGCTGTCAAATGATTAAAACAATTAAGTGAGTTAATGTACAGTGAGGGAAAAAGTATTTGATCCCCTGCTGATTTTGTACGTTTGCCCACTGACAAAGAAATGATCAGTCTATAATTTTAATGGTAGGTTTATTTGAACAGTGAGAGACAGAATAACAACAAAAAAATCCAGAAAAACGCATGTCAAAAATGTTATAAATTGATTTGCATTTTAATGAGGGAAATAAGTATTTGACCCCTCTGCAAAACATGACTTAGTACTTGGTGGCAAAACCCTTGTTGGCAATCACAGAGGTCAGACGTAGTTGGCCACCAGGTTTGCACACATCTCAGGAGGGATTTTGTCCCACTCCTCTTTGCAGATCTTCTTCAAGTCATTAAGGTTTCGAGGCTGACGTTTGGCAATTCGAACCTTCAGCTCCCTCCACATATTTTCTATGGGATTAAGGTCTGGAGACTGGCTAGGCCACTCCAGGGTCTTAATGTGCTTCTTCTTGAGCCACTCCTTTGTTGCCTTGGCCGTGTGTTTTGGGTCATTGTCATGCTGGAAAACCCATCCACGACCCATTTTCAATGCCCTGGCTGAGGGAAGGAAGTTCTCACACAAGATTTGACGGTACATGGCCCCGTCCATCGTCCCTCTGATCCTGTCCCCTTAGCAGAAAAACACCCCCAAAGCAAAATGTTTCCACCTCCATGTTTGACGTTGGGTATGGTGTTCTTGGGGTCATAGGCAGCATTCCTCCTCCTCCAAACACGGCGAGTTGAGTTGATGCCAAAGAGCTCAATTTTGGTCTCATCTGACAACAACACTTTCACCCAGTTCTCCTCTGAATCATTCAGATGTTCATTGGCAAACTTCAGACGGGCATGTATATGTGCTTTCTTGAGCAGGGGGACCTTGCGGGCGCTGCAGGATTTCAGTTCTTCACGGCGTAGTGTGTTACCAATTGTTTTCTTGGTGACGATGGTCCCAGCTGCCTTGAGATCATTGACAAGATCCTCCCGTGTAGTTCTGGGCTGATTCCTCACCGTTCTCATGATCATTGCAACTCCACGAGGTGAGATCTTGCATGGAGCCCAGTCCGAGGGAGATTGACAGTTCTTTTGTGTTTCTTCCATTTGCAAATAATCACACCAACTGTTGTCACCTTCTCACCAAGCTGCTTGGCGATGGTCTTGTAGCCCATTCCAGCCTTGTGTAGGTCTACAATCTTGTCCCTGACATCCTTGGAGAGCTCTTTGGTCTTGGCCATGGTGGAGAGTTTGGAATCTGATTGATTGATTGCTTCTGTGGACAGGTGTCTTTTATACAGGTAACAAACTGAGATTAGGAGCACTCCCTTTAAGAGTGTGCTCCTAATCTCAGCTCATTACCTGTATAAAAGACACCTGGGAGCCAGAAATCTTTCTGATTGAGAGGGGGTCAAATACTTATTTCCCTCATTAAAATGCAAATCAATTTATAACATTTTTGATATGAGTTTTTCTGGATCTTTTTGTTGTTATTCTGTCTCTCACTGTTCAAATAAACCTACCATTAAAATTATAGACTGATCATTTCTTTGTCAGTGGGCAAACGTACAAAATCAGCAGGGGATCAAATACTTTTTTCCCTCACTGTATGGTGTTCTGTATAGTTAACTATGATTCATCACAATTTTAGAAATTGTTCAAATTTGACCCTAATTGAAGATGTTTCAATTTACAACTCAAAACTCAAATGAAATGTTATTTCAAATCAAATTTTATTTGCCACATGCGCCGAATACAACAGGCATAAAAAGCAAGGGCATTGAAGATGAAACGTGGCTGGGTCTTTCAGCATGACAATGATCCCAAACATACCACCCGGGCAACGAAGGAGTGGCTTCGTAAGAAGCATTTCAAGGTCCTGAAGTGGCCTAGCCAGTCTCCAGATCTCAACCCCATAGAAAATCTTTGGAGGGAGTTGAAAGTCCGTGTTGCCCAGCGACAGCCCCAAAACATCACTGCTCTAGAGGAGATCTGCATGGAGGAATGGGCCAAAATACCAGCAACAGTGTGTGAAAACCTTGTGAAGACTTACAGAAAACGTTTGACCTGTGTCATTGCCAACAAAGGGTATATAACAAAGTATTGAGAAACTTTTGTTATTGACCAAATACTTATTTTCCACCATAATTTGCAAATAAATTCATTAAAAATCCTACAATGTGATTTTCTGGAAAATAAATTCTCATTTTGTCTGTCATAGTTGACGTGTACCTATGATGAAAATTACAGGCCTCTCTCATCTTTTTAAGTGGGAGAACTTGCACAATTGGTGGATGACTAAATAATTTTTATCCCCACTGTACAAGCCCCTAACCAACCATGTAGTTTTAAGAAAAATAAGTGTTAAGTAAAAAATAGATAAGTAGGGAGGCTATATACACGGGGTACCGGTACAGAGTCAATGTGCGGGAGCACAGGTTAGTCGATGTAATTGAGGTAATATATACATGTGGGTAGAGTTAAAGTGACTATGCATAGATAATAAACAGAGAGTAGCAGCAGTTTAAACGAGGGGGTGGGGGGACAATGCAAATAGTCCGGGTAGCCATGATTAGCTGTTCAGGAGTCTTATGGCTTGGGGGTAGAAGCTGTTAAGAAGCCTTTTGGACCTAGACTTGGCGCTCCGGTACAGCTTGCCGTGCGGTAGCAGAGAGAACAGTCTATGACTAGGGTGGCTGGAGTCTTGGACAAGTTTTAGGGCCTTCCTCTGACACCGCCTGATATAGAGGTCCAGGATGGCAGGAAGCTTGGCCCCAGTGATGTACTGGGCTGTACGCACTACCCTCTGTAGTGCGTTGCGGTCGGAGGCCGAGCAGTTGCCATACCAGGCAGTGATGCAACCAGTCAGGATGCTCTCGATGGTGCAGCTGTAGAATTTTTTGAGGATCTGAGGACCCATGCCAAATCTTTTCAGTCTCCTGAGGGGGAATAGGCTTTGTCATGCCCTCTTTACGACTGTCTTGGTGTGTTTGGACCATGCTAGTTTGTTGGTGATGTGGACACCAAGGAACTTGAAGCTCTCAACCTGTTCCACTACAGCCCCGTCGATGAGAATGGGGGCGTGCTCAGTCCTCTTTTTTTCCCTGTAGTCCACAATCATCTCCTTTGTCTTAATCACGTTGAGGGAGAGGTTGTTATCCTGGCACCACACGGCCAGGTCTCTGACCTCTTCCCTATAGGCTGTCTCATGGTTGTTGGTGATCAGGCCTACCGCTGTTGTCTCGTCGGCAAACTTAATGATGGTGTTAGAATCGTGCCTGGCCATGCAGTCATGGGTGAACAGGGAGTAAATGAGGGGACTGAGCACGCACCCCTGAGGGGCCCCTGTGTTGAGGATCAGCGTGGCAGATGTGTTATTACCTACCCTGTAGTCAACTAATAGCATTCTCACTTAGGTGTTCCTTTTGTCCAGGTGGGAAAGGGCAGTGTGGAGTGCAATAGAGATTGCATCATCGTTAGTACAAGCAGTGGTTTATGTTGGAATTACGTTTTTTGTGTTTATTCTAGCTTCTAAAGTCTGCTAGGGTGCTAGGCTAATTAAGCTATCGAATCGCCATTGACATTACATTGTGTGTTAGCATGTTAGCTCCCGCTTTTGTTGTAATTTAGCTTAATGTTGTACAAAATGTATCTAGCTCTTTTGAGTGTTAAGATATAGTTGTCTTACAAGGTAATATACTTGTGGAAACGTTACATGTCTATTTACAGTTGTTTTGTGGCACTTTTTTTGTCAAGCGAAATGGTCAGCAAGCTATTTCTGCAAGTCAATTTGCTTTGGCTAGCAATCTTCTATGTTAGCTCGTTGTTGGAATGTATGCAGTCATTCTATTCAGTCATATTTGTTTGCTTTATATTTATGTCATTTGGATACAATAACTTGTATGAAGCTAATGTAAAAACAATTTACATCCAAATCATCAAATCATAATATTCACATAGAAATTAATGTAATTAACTTTTGTTGTTATGCTAGCTCTTTATGACTGTGAGTACAAATGTATTTCTACTCGGTTTGTTTGGATGATTTTTATTAAATAAACTTCACCCTGAATTGTTTGGCTTTACTGTATTTCAAAACATGCATCCTGTTTGCAATAAGGAACTGCACTGGTGGTGCCCCGATCCCGCAGCTGAATCAACTTTAGGAGACGGTCCTGGCGCTTGCTGGACTTTCTTGGGCGCCCTGAAGCCTTCTTCACAACAATTGAGCCTCTCTCCTTGAAGTTCTTGATGATCCTGTAAATGGTTGATTTAGGTGCAATCTTATTAGCAGCAATATCCTTGCCTGTGAAGCCCTTTTTGTGCAAAGCAATGATGACGGCACGTGTTTCCTTGCAGGTAACCATGGTTAACAGAGGAAGAACAATGATTTCAAGCACCACCCTCTTAAAGCTTCCAGTCTGTTATTCTAACTCAATCAGCATGTCAGAGTGATCTCCAGCCTTGTCCTCGTCAACACTCTCACCTGTGTTAACGAGAGAATCACTGACATGATGTCAGCTGGTCCTTTTATGGCAGGGCTAAAATGCAGTGGAAATGTTTTTTGGGGATTAAGTTCATTTTCATGGCAAAGAGGGACTTTGCAATTAATTGCAATTCATCTGATCACTCTTCATAACATTCTGGAGTATATGCACATTTCCATCATAACAACTGAGGCAGCAGACTTTGTGAAAATTTATATTTGTGTCATTCTCAAAACTTTTGACCACGACTGTATATTACATTGAAATAGTGGTGTGACTAGGTATTTACATAGTTATTAGCTTTATTTATTTTTTAGCTGTATTTTCATAGGGAAATCATACTGAAACTAGGGTCTCTTTTACAGATGAGCCCTGCATAAATACATCAAACACATACAATATACAATATTACAAAACATATTAAGAAAAACAGACACATTTATCAACATATAGGTCTCTGACCAGAACATCTAATTTCAGAGAGCTCTGTAAGTTGTTCCACATAAACTAAAAGCAGCTTTACCCAACTCTGTGGAGACCGAAGGGTATCTGTCAACAAGCCAGACACCAAGATATTTGTAGGAAGGAACTCGCTCAATTTGTGTACCGTTCAAACAAGTCATTACATATTCATTTAAATCTGGGTTATGGGACCTAGAAAAAAGCATTCATTTTGTTTTGTTTGCATTTAGCACTAACTTTAGATCCAATACTGACCTCTGCAGTGCTTGGAAATCAGACTTCAAATGTGAAAAGGCTTGGCCAACCGATGGAGCAATGGAATACAACACTCTACCATCTGCATACAAATGAATATATATATATATATATATTATTATTTTTTACAGCATTACCAATGTTATTTACTGTACATAGATTCTAAACAGTAGTGGGCTGAGTATGAACCTTGGGGCACCCCTTTATGTAACTAAAGGAACTCAGATTGGACGCCATCTACCTTGATGGACTGAGTTCTGTTATTGAGATCATTATGAAACCATCGGCAAGCATCAGTACCCAAACCTATCGAGGACAGCATATTAAACAGAATGACATGGTCTACAGTATCAAAAGCTTGTGACAAGTCTACAAACATAGCAGCACAATTATTTCTATCATCTAAGACATTTGCAATATAATTTACAAAAAGCATGGTAGCCGTAGTGGTGCTATGTTTAGGTCTGAATCTGGATTGATTAACATTAAGAATACCATTTACAGATAACTGGTACTTAGTTGTACCTACCTTCATACTTACTTTTATAATGACATTTTGTGACTTTGTATTTACTATTTAAGTATGTAGTACTTACATCCTTGGTAAGTACATTTAAGACTAAATTTCATTTGTCTTACTATGTATTTACCTAGTAAAAATTAAGAGGTAATTAACAGGCTGTACATTTAAGGATTACCAACGTTTTTGCTTTTATTAAAGAAGCCCCTGGGAAGTGTTTATTGTTAAACTTTGTATGTTTTCCTTAAAAGTTGTTGCTCAAACTTGCATAGATAGTGGATGGTTTCAGCACAGAGTTTCTAAACCCAAAGGACCAACATCACAATATTTCTGGGAATGCTTTGCGAAGCACTCGACAGACCGGGTTTGGGAAGTCAATGAGAGAAGTGAAAAATTCTTCCTTAGTTGTTACATTTCTCGATTTTTAAAGGCACAACCTAAATTCGAGCCAATGTCTTAAGAAGCTGAACATGTTATTTTTCCAACCTCGTGAAAGTGACAATCTGAGTGATTTTGATTTGACGGCCTGCACATGCGCAGTTCGGTGTGACACAACCATTAGACCCGATGACGTGTTCTGCGCATGAGTTTAGCTAGCTAGAAGAATGGTGTCGGAGGGGATGGCTGCCGTTTTACGGGCTCCTAACCAATTGTGTTTTTCCGCATTGTTTATAACTTATTTTGTACATAATGTTGATGCTACAGTCTCTTATGACCGAAAAGAGCTACTGGATATCAGAACAGCGATTACTCACCTCGAACTGGACAAAGATTTTTTATTTAATGAATCGGACGCGAAGGATATAATGTTGCTCTCAGACAAGGCCCAAATACCTGTCATTCGCATGAAGAAAATAAGGAAATACATGGGGCGGAGATCAAGGTGCCTTGGATAATTTGTCGGCGAGTGGGTAACCCACCTCTACCAGCCATTCTATTAGCCAACGTGAAATCACTGGAGAATAAACTGGATGAGTTCCGTTTGAGACTATCCTACCAACGCCACATTAAAAACATTAATAACTTATGTTTCAACGAGTCGTGGCTGAACGACGACACGGATAATATACAGTTGGCTGGGTTTTCCGTGCATCGGCAGGACAGAACAGCTACGTCCGGTAAGATGAGGGGTTGGGGTGTGTGTCTAATTGTCAATAACTGCTGGTGCACGATGTCTAATATTAAGGTAGTCTCGAGGTATTGCTCGCCTGATGTAGAGTACCTCATGATAAGCTGTAGCCAACACTATCTCTAGACCACCTTTACTACACACAGAGACGCGTACAAAGCTCTCCCTTTGTGATTTGACCATAATTCTATCCTCCGGATTCCTGCTTACAACTAAAAAACTAAAGCAGGAAGTACCAGTGACTCGCTGAATACGGAAGTGGTCAGATGACGCGGATGCTAAGATACAGGACTGTTTTCCTAACACAGACTGGAATACGTTCCGAGATTCATCCAATGGCATTGAAGAGTATACCACCTCAGTCACCGGCTTCATCAATAAGTGCATCAACGACGTCGTCCCCACAGTGACCATACGTACATATCCCGACCAGAAGCCATGGATTACAGGCAACATCCGCACCGAGCTAAAGGCTAGAGCTGCCGCTTTCAAGGAGCGGGACACTAATCAGACGCTGTGCCCTCAGACGAACCATCAAACAGTTAAAGCGTCAATACAGGTCTAAGATTGAATCCTACTACACCGGCTCTGGCGATCTTCGGATGTGGCAGGGTTTGCAAAGTATTAAGGACTACAAAGGGAAACCCAGCCGCAAGCTGCCCAGTGACGCGAGCTTACCAGACGAGCTAAATGCCTTTTATGCTCGCTTCGAGGAAAGCAACACTGAAGCATGCATGAGAGCACCAGCTGTTCCGGATGCCCGTGTGATCACGCTCTCCATAGCCGATGTGAGCAAGACCTTTAAACAGGTCAACATTCACAAGTCCGTGGGGCCAGACGGATTACCAGGACGTGTACTCAGGGAATGCTTGGATCAACTGCCAAGTGTCTTCACTGACATTTTCAACCTCTCCCTGACCGAGTCTGTAATACCTACATGTTTCAAGCAGACCACCATAGTCCCTGTGCCCAAGAAAGTGAAGGTAACCTGTCTAAATGACTACCGCCCCGTAGCACTCACGTCGTAGCCATGAAGTGCTTTGAAAGGCTGGTCATGGCTCCTATCAACACCATCATCCCGGAAACCCTAGACCCCCTCCAATTCGCATACCGCCCCAACAGATCCACAAATGACGCAATCTTAATCGCACTCCACTTTCCCACCTGGACAAAAGGAACACCTATGACCTATGTGAGAATGGTGTTCATTGACTACAGCTCAGCGTTCAACACCATAGTACCCACAAAGCTCATCACTAAGCTAAGGACCCTGGGACTAAACACCTCCCTCTGCAACTGAATCCTGGACTTCCACACATCTGCCACACTGATCCTCAACACGGGGGCCCCTCAGGGGTGTGTGCTTAGTCCCCTCCTGTACTCCCTGTTCACCCATGACTGCATGGCCAAGCACGACTCCAACACCATCATTAAGTTTGCTGACGACACAACGGTGGTAGGCCTGATCACCGACAATGATGAGACAGCCTATAGGAAGGAGGTCAGAGACCTGGCAGTGTGATGCCAGGATAACAACCACTCCCGCAACGTGAGCAAGACAAAGGAGAAGATCGTGGACTACAGGAAAAGGAGGGCCGAACATGCCCCCATTCACATCGACGGGGCTGTGGTGAAGAGGGTCGAGAGTTTCAAGTTCCTTGGCATCCACATCACCAACAAACTATCATGGTCCAAACACACCAAGAAACTTGTGAAGAGGGCACGACAACGCCTTTTCCACATCAGGACACTGAAAAGATTTGGCATGGGTCCCCAGATCCTCAAAAAGTTCTACAGCTGCACCATCGAGAGCATCGTGACCGGTTGCATCACCACCTGGTATGGCAACTGCTTGACATCCGACCTTAAGGCGCTACAGAGGGTAGTGCGTATAGCCTAGTACATTACTGGGTCCTCCAGGTCCTACATACTAGGTGGTGTCAGAGGAAGGCCAAAAAAATTGTGAAAGACTCCAGTCACCCAAGTCACAGACTGTTCTTTCTGCTACCGCACAGCAAGCGGTACCGGAGCGCCAAGTCTAGGTCCAACAGGCTCCTTAACAGTTTCTACTCCCAAGCCATAAGACTGCTGGAACAATTATTCAAATGGAAAACCCGGACTATTTGCATTGACCCATCCCCCCCCCTTTGTTTTTACACTGCTGCTACTCGCTGCATAGTCACTTTACCCCTACCTACATGTACAAATTACCTCGACTAACCTGTACACCCGCACATTGATTCGGTACTGGTACCCCCTGTATATAGCCTCATTATTTTTATTTTATTGTGTTACTTTTTTCAATCTTTTTTTTAACTTTATTTTATTTCGTAAATATTTTCTTAACTCTATTTTTCTTAAAACTGCATTGTTGGTTAAGGGCTTGTAAGTAAGCACTTCACGGTAAGGTCTACACATGTGACAAGTACAATTTGATTTGAAGTGTGATCAGGGATTTTATAGATGAGTTAGCTGACAAAGTCATAAAAACGATGTGAACGCTTCAACGGGGCAGAAGTCCGTGAGTTGTTATGATTCTGGATGGCCAGATAGCTACCAACAATGACAAGAAGCTGCCATGTGGGGAATCGTAAGTGACTCATTTCAGCTAGTTTCATCTTGTTCTTGATACCATGACTTGTTTTGGTGTTTTGACTGATTTCATGTCAATGCTAATATATTCAAAATTCGCAAGCTAACCAACAACTGTAACGATGTATTTGAGAGACAACAAGTGCTCATTGTGCAAATGTATTAATGTTTTCAATAAACATTGGAGACAAAATATATACTGAACAAAAATATAAACACAACATGTAAAGTGTTGGTCCCATGATTCATGAGCTGAAATAAAAGATCCCAGAAATGTTCCATACGCACAAAAGGCAGATTTCTCTCAAATGTTGTGCACAAATTAGTTTACATCCCTGTTAGTGAGCATTTATCCTTTGCCAAGATAATCCATGCACCTGACAGGTGTGGCATATTGTCACGTTCGTTCATCGACGGGTCAGACCAAGGCGCAGCGTGAAATGCATACATGTTTATTTGACTATTAAACACAACGACAAAACAAGTCCAAGGTACACAAACAACATACCTAACACGGAACAAGATCCCACAACCCACTAGTGCCAATAGGCTGCCTAAGTATGGTCCCCAATCAGAGACAACGAGCGACAGCTGCCTCTGATTGGGAACCACACAGGCCAACATAGATCTATACATACTAGAATGTACAACATGGACAAACACAGCAAGAAAAATACACACCCTGACTCAACATACAAGCGTCCTCTGAGTCAGGGCGTGACACATATCAAGAAGCTGATTAAACAGCATGATCATTACACAGGTGCACTTTGTGCTGGGGACAATAAAAGGCCACTCTAAAATGTGCAGTTTTGCAACACAATACAATGCCACAGATGTCTCAAGTTTTGAGGGAGCGTGCAATTGGCATGCTGACTGCAGGAATGTCCACCAGAGCTGTTGCCAGAGAATGTAATGTTGATTTCTTTACCATAAGCCGCCTCCAACGTCATTTTAGACAATTTGGCAGTATGTCCAACCGGCCTCACAACCGCAGACCACGTGTAACCACGTCAGCCCAGGACCTCCACATCCGGCTTGTTCACCTGCGGGATCATCTGAGACCAGCCACCGAGACAGCTGATGATACTGTGGGTTTCACAACCGAAGGATTTCTGCACAAACTGTCAGAAACCGTCTCAGGGAAGCTCACCTCGGGCTGTTACGGTGACCGTATTACCGCCATGTGACCGCTTAGTCACGGTAATTAGGCTTCTCCAAGCTCTGATGCTGCTGATGGTCATTAGTAGCCTACCAAACTTGCTAACTGCCTGGTACTCAGCACTCTATTGTACCTCTAATCACTCTGACATCAATGCAAATGTGTTTGAAAATCAAATCAAACATTTCATGAGAGCCCATGTTGCGCAACATTTCTATAGGCTATGCAATTGTGCGAGAAAACAGAGTGATGACCTCTATTAAATAGAGGAGGATCCCATCAGCTTTCTATAGGCTTGGTCTAATATATTTATTATTCAACTTTCCTAATGTTAAGCACATTGCTTATCTTTACAACAGGAGTACAGCCAACCTGGCTGGCATGAAAATGAACCACAGGAAATAGTCCTCCATTCGCTATTGTCACGTTCGTTGAAAGAAGGGACGGACCAAGGTGCAGGGTGATATGCATACATGTTTATTTTAACTTAATAAACACTCGACAAAACAATAAACGAAACGAAACGAAACGAAACGTGAAGTCCAAGGTAGCACACACAACATACCTTACACAGAACAAGATCCCACAACCCACTAGTGCCAATAGGCTGCCTAAGTATGATCCCCAATCAGAGACAACGAGCGACAGCTGCCTCTGATTCGGAACCACACCGGCCAACATAGAACTACACATACTAGAATACAAACATAGAAAACGCACAACAAAGAATATACACACCCTGACTCAACATTTAAGCCTCCCCTGAGTCAGGGCGTAACAGTACCCCCCCCCCCCCAAAGGTGCGGACACCGACCGCACAACATAAACATTACAGGGTAGGGGCCGGGTGGGCATTCCGCCTCGGAGGCGAATCCGGCTCGGGGCGTGACGACCTCTCACTCTCCGCCTCCCTGTTGCGCCCCTGGTCTGGTCTGGACCTCGGCGCGCTGCTTCCCCTCTCCTTCCTCCCACGATACGCCAGGCCCTGTCTGGACCCTGGTGTGGGAGACCCCGAACCTGGAGAGGGGCTGACGTCATGGTCTGGACTGGAGCCGCTGACCGGAGCTGGACTGGGCACCGGTGGAGCGGACTGCTCTGGCTCCGGAGTGGAGCCGCTGACTGGAGCTCGATCAGGCACCGGTGGAGCGGAATGCTCTGGCTCCGGAGTGGAGCAGCTGACCGGTGCCTGACCAGTCACCGGTGGAACGGGCACGGGCCGTGCCGGACTGGAGACACGCACCACTGGCTTGGTGCGAGGAGCAGGAACAGGCCGGGCCGGGCTGGCGACGCGCACCACTGGCTTGGTGCGAGGAGCAGGAACAGGCCGGGCCGGACTGGTGACGCACACCACTGGCTTGGTGCGAGGAGCAGGAACAGGCTGGGCTGGGCTGGCGACGCGCACCACTGGCTTGGTGCGGGGAGCAGGAACGGGCCGGACCTGACTGGCGACACGCACCACTTGCTTGGTGCGAGGAGCAGGACTGGGTTCCTTTATTAACCCCCGCTCCTTCTGCTGCCTAACAAGCTCCTCTCGCCGTGCCTATACACCTTCCTTCTCCATTCTAGCCTCCTGTAGCACCTCCCTCTGACCGAATACCTCCTGCTCCCTTTGAACCAATAGCCCCCGTAATATGGTGGCCTCCTCTCCTAACCAGCAGATCCGCCCTGTCGCGGCCTCCTGCTGCCTCGTCGTCCACACCGTGTGCCCCCCCAAATTTTTTTCTTGGGGTTGCCTCTCGGGTCTCCGTCGTCGGCACTGTTGGCGCCGTTTCTCCTCTCTATACCGGGGCCTCCACTGTCTCTTCCCAAGGATGGCGATCCATCCCAGCCTGAATCTCCTCCCAAGTCCAGGATCCCTTACCGTCCAGGATCTCCTCCCAGGTTCAGGCTGTCTGCTCCTGGACACGCTGCTTGGTCCTCGTTTGGTGGGATCTTCTGTGACGTTCGTTGAAGGATGGGACGGACCAAGGCGCAGCGTGATATGCATACATGTTTATTTTAACTTAATAAACACTCGACAAATTTCACACTGTGATTTGTGATTTGAAGGAGTCAGGCGCAGGAGGGCAAATCACAGAATAAAAGGTTTATTCCGAACACAGTAGTATGCAGCAATGCATCAAACACTTCAGTGCGGAAAACAGGCACACTGGAAAACAACAAAGCACACGGGTGAAAATAACCCGGTGATAGAAAATAAAATAGAGCTCCACCGAGCTTATTGAACCTCCACAATAAACAATCACACACAAAGACAAGGGGGCAGAGGGAACACTTATACAGGTACTGATGAGGGAATATGAATCAGGTGTGTGTAATAAACAAGACAAAACAAATGGAATGATGAGATGAGGAGCGGCAGTGGCTAGAAGGCCGGTGACGAGGAACGCATAAGCCTGCCCGAACAAGGAGAGGAGGCAGCCTCGGAGGAAGTCGTGAGAGTACCCCCCCTTTGACGCGCAGCTCCAGCAGCACGCCGACACCGACCTCGGGGACGACCAGGAGTACGCGGAGCAGGGCGAGCCGGATGGCGACGGTGGAAATCCCGCAACAGGGAGGGATCGAGGATATCCCTCACCGGGACCCAGCACCGCTCCTCCGGACCATACCCCTCCCACTCCACGAGGTACTGAAGGACCCCCACTCGACGCCTCGAATCCAGGATGGAACGGACGGAGTACGCCGGGGCCCCCTCCATGTCCAGAGGGGATGGAGGGACCTCCCGCACCTCAGATTCTTGGAGCGGACCAACCACCACCGGCCTGAGGAGAGACACATGGAACGAGGGGTTAATGCGGTAATCTGGAGGGAGTGGTAACCTATAAGTAACCTTGTTTATTCTCCTCAGGACTTTGAACGGCCCCACAAACCGCGGGCTCAGCTTCCGGTAGGGCAGGCGGAGTGGCAGATTCCAGGTCAAGAGCCAGACCCGATCACCCGGTACAAAGACCGGGGCCTCACTGCGGTAGGTAATGTGTACAGTTCTTCCAATATCTTCAATATGCACCTCGGAATTGGATAAGGACGCGTGCAGTTGCGTCCCCTATGTGTCTGTCTTCACTTGTACCCTTTGAGAAAGACCCGATCACGTGATGGAGAGCCATGTGAGGGAGAGGGGCTTAGGAGCGCACAGTACTCAGGGAGAAGGGCACAACGCAGCACTCCGGGCCAAGGGCACAACGGCCACTGACCGCAAAAGGCATGGATTGTTTTAGGGTGCGTTATGGTCACAAAGGGGATGCCGCCGTGAAATTCAAGGCATTATCAAGTGCTTGTCAAATTGTGAATGAGAGACTAGTGTACAGCCTGCACATAAAACAAAGCAGAGCTCATGCCTTTCAAGCAACTTTTTTCAAATCGTCATTAGAGTCGCATCATGCAACCTTACAATGTAATAAAAATCTAAACATATAGCCCAACGTTTGTAGAACAACTAAAGTTACATTAATAACTCTAAATTAAGCACATATGAGTCACTATTTATTTGTTAACCGCTCAACACAGAATAGCCGCATGTGCGCACTCCCTCAAATCGATTGGAGAAAATATTTATATTTTATTCAGCTTTGTTCAATTGTATTCTTCATACTATAAAATAATATAAAATAATGCCACGGAATTCTAAGCAAACCATGTCTGCTAAATGAACTAGTGTAGCCCACAGCCATTTGGCATAGCCAGATCAGGACAACTCAGGGTACGCTATTCTGTTCTTCTGAAATAGACTACATTTTCTTCATATCATGCTTCTTTAGACCTGTTTAAAATAAATAATGGGTTTATTGTGAAGGTGTAGGCTATATTACATGTTCCAAAGGTCTGCATCAGTGGCTTGTAGGCTATGTGTGAAAGCCAGGAGATGCTAAATGTGTTCATGTTAATTAACAGTCAATTACCGTGAGACCGACAGTTATTTGCTTGACAGTCACTGGCTGATGAAATATTGTGACCGCCTCCGCCACAGCACCTGTGTGTTCTTCATCCTCACCAGGGTCTTGACCTGACTGCAGTTCGGCGTCGTAACCGACTTCAGTGGGCAAATGCTCACCTTCGTTGGCCACTGGAGAAGTGTGCTCTTCACGGATAAAACCCGGTTTCAACTGTGCAGGCCGACAGCGTGTATGCTGATGTCAACGTTGTGAACAGGGTGCCCCATGGTGGCAGTTGGGTTATGGTATGGGCAGGCAAAAGCTACAGACAATGAACACAATTGCATTTTATTGATGGCAATTTGAATGCACAGAGATACCGTGATGAGATCCTGAGGCCCATTGTCGTAACATTCATCCGTCACCATCACCTCATGTTTCAGCATGTTATGCATGGCCCCATGTCGCAAGGATCTGTACACAATTCCTGGAAGCTGAAAATGTCCCATGAGTGTGTTTGGAATGCTCTAATCGACGTGTACGACAGCGTGTTCCAGTTCCCGCCAATATCCAGCAACTTTACACAGCCATCAGCCATCGAAGAGGAGTGGAACAACATTCCACAGGCCACAATCAACAGCCTGATCAACTCTATGCAAAGGAGATGTGTTGCGCTGCATGAGGCAAATGGTGGTCACACCAGATACTGACTGGTTTTCTGATCCATTTTAAAGTCCAAAGAAGAAGAAGAAGCCTGAAGGAGGAGAGATTACTAGAAAACAAACTTTTACCATTTTATCTGTGGATTAATTGTCGGAGTAGAGGACCTTGTGCATTTCAGGTAAAATAACAACCCAATGTTTATATCCCAGGACAAATTAGCTAGCAACAGCAAGCTATCTAGCTAAATTGCCATTAATGTTTAATGCTTTTCGACCTGTCCCCAAATTAATATAATTGGTTCAGAGTTTATTTTGATATTTCAACCTGCGTGTCCTGATCGCGTCTGGTGTGGGGGGACAAAATAAACTTGCCTGCATGCGGTCTGGGTAGCATGTAAGGCAACACGGTCTGTTTTGCCCAATAGTTGACACGCTTCGGTTTTGTTGCTATAGAACCAACCCATCTATTGAAGCAGTTTCTAGGCATCTTCATAATAAACCATCTTTGATTTCAGCAACACAAGAAAGACAGACAGCTGTACAGCTGCTGCAGCTGCTAGCTGCCGATTACCAAGTGTGTTGTGCTCTAAAGGCTCATTACAAAAACACAGAGATGCGATTAAGTGCGCAAGAAAAAATAAACGGTGTGAAAAATTCAAAAAGTTAACTTTAACTAAAGTGTTAATTTTGATAGCCTTGAATAGAATAGAATACAAAATGAATGAAACCATTGATGGCAATCTTAAAGGCCCAGTGCATTCAAAATTCAGTCTTTCCTGTGTTTTATATCATATTGTGTACAACAGCTGATGAAACTAACACTGTAAAAATGTGATGAAATTTGATCAGTGTTATTTCCTGATAGTTGCTGGTTGAAAATACAATTTACACAGGACCTTCTAATCAGCAGGTTTGAATGGGCGGGAGTTTCAGCTTTCCATGGTGACATCACCATGCAGTAAACTGATAAATAGACCAATAACAAAGAGAGTTCCAAACTTCTCTGTCAATAACAGCCAGTTTTCCGTTTTCCCCTCCCCAATCAGACCACTCCCAGACAGTTCTAGCATTTCTTGCTTGAGAAATCGTTTTTAGCTAAAAAGCTATTTTTGCCCAATTATGTGAAATCTATTACAGTATGGTACTTACTTAATAGTTACCCAGAAATGATTTGATATTGATATAAAAACGGCTGCATTGGGCCTTAAAAAATATACAAATGATATATAAATGTTACTTTTTTATTTAGTTATAGCTGCTCAGTGCGTGATGTACGTGTATGTGCATGTGTATGCAGGTGTGTATGTGTGTATACATGCATGCATGCACGTGTGTGTGTGTATGTTTATGCAGGTGTGTGTGTGTTCTCACCTCTATAGAAGACATGAATCTATCAGCGATGATGGACATCCCCAGGAACATATAGATGAGAGCTACAAAGTAGACGATGGCCCTCGCCACCTAGATTAGATTAGAAAAACTTTAATGTCCTCAATGATGCAATTCAGTTCACAGCATACAGACAAAATACAGACAATAAGGCCGGGATTCACTTGCATGCTTGACATTAAAAGGTAATTTCCTATTGAGCTGACATATGCAGCGTTTACCGTGAATGCGGGAACACATTGCCTTTAAAAGCTGCATTGTCAACAGTGCTCTATAACGTGCAATCGGCTGCTACTTAAAAAAATGAAAAAAAGAATAACAACAGATTTCAAGCCATGGTCACCTTGTCTCCTACAGAGGGATTTTGGGGGTTCCAGATGGGCAGTACCACCCCTTCTTGACAGGGGTCTCCTGTAGCCGTGCAGTTAGCCTTAAAGTGACCCCCCTCTGATGGAGGAGTGGAACCGGCCAGGGCCAGGCTGGGAAGGGACAGGAGGAGCACGGAAGAGAGGAAGAGGAGGAGGAGGATGGAGGAGGGAGAGGAGGGATGGAGGGATGGGAGGTGGAGGTGTAGGTGTGACATGGCTGCAGAGGTTCTTCTGAGAGAGAGAGAGAGAGAGAGAGAGAGAGAGAGAGAGAGAGAGAGAGAGACAGAGACAGAGAGACAGAGAGAAACGCTGAATTTAAAAGGAAACACTTTGAGCCAACACATAAAACTGTTGTGTACGACCAACACCAGCAACCTAATCGACCTAAGGAAATCCTAGCGACCCTGTAACCAGCAGAGAGAGAGCAAGCGAGAGAAAGGTAGCTCAGTTGATAGAGCATTGTGTTTGCAACGCCAGGGTTGAGGGTTTGATTCCCACAGGGGGTAGGAAAAAAATAATGTATGCATTCACTAACTGTAAGTCGCTCTGGATAAGAGCGTCTGCTAAATGACTAAAATGTAAAGGGGGAGTGGGGGGGAGTTGAAAAGCAGCTGTCTCTCCTCTCTCTCTCTCACCACGTTTCACCCTTCTCTCTCTCATTCATCCCTTTCCCCGCTCTACCTCACGCAACAAGCAGACAACAACGTCCCAACCAGAGGGTTGACTGTCCTCCGACTGTGTGTGTGTGGCACTGTCTAACAATGAAATGTCATGAATGGCCATGCTGTGTGTGGTCTGTCATAAGGATTAATGTCAACAAGACTCATCCATAGGGAGATAGAGTACACAAACACACACACACATCATCTCTGTGTCGGTCTGTCTCTCACGCTCAATTTTTTCCCCATAACTTCTCATTTAGACCTGTCAAAACACAAAATTGGATTTAGTATACTGTGGCCACACACACACACAGTAGTGTCTCGCTGACACACACATTCACAAATATTATCATCTATCTCCCACTTTGCTTGCACACACATCCCCCCCCCCCCCCACACACACACATGTCCCCATACACCCCCACCACACACACACAGCTCACCCCAACTGCTGAGTTGTTGTGTTACATGTTTATCTACTAAAATTACAGAAAATATAAGCATACAGTGCCTTCAGAAATTAGTCGTATACCTTGACTTATTCCACATCCTGAATTCAAAATGGATTAAATAGATTGTTTTGTCACCATAATACACAATACCCCATAATGACAAAGTGACAACATGATTTTTGACATTTCTGCAAATGTATTGAAAATTAAATACAGAAATACCTAATTTGTATAAGTATTCACAGCCCTAGGTCAATACTTTGTAGAAGCACTTTTGGAAGTGATTACAGCTGTGAGTCTTTCTGGGTAAGTCTCTAAGAACTTTCCACACCTGGATTGTGCAACATTTGCCCATTATTCTTTTCAAAATTCTTCAAGCTCAGTCAAATTGGTTGCAGATAATTGCTAGACAACCATTTTCAGGTCTTGCCATAGATTTTCAAGTAGATTTAAGTCAAAACTAACCTGGCCACTCAGGAACCTTAACTGTCTTCTTGGTAAGCAACTCCAGTGTAGATTTTGCCTTGTGTTTTAGGTTATTGTCCTGCTGAAAGGTGAATTCATCTCCCAGTGTTTGGAGGAAAGCAGACAACCAGGTTTTCCTCTAGGATTTTGCCTGTGCTTAGCTCCATTCTGTTTCTTTTTATCCTGAAAAACTCCCCAGTCCTTAATGAACGATAACAAGCATACCCATAACATGATGCAGCCACCACTATGCTTGAAAATACAGAGAGTGGTACTCTGTAATGTGTTGTATTGGATTTGCCCCAAACATAACATGTTGTATTCAGGAGAAAAAGTGAATTACTTAGACACATTTTTTGCAGTATTACTTTAGTGCTGTAACGTAATATGTGGTAGGAAGACCAGAGAGAAGGATAAAACAGCAGGATTTAGAGAATCTGTCAACAACGGCAGGTAGCTTAGTGGTTAAGGGCATTGTGCCAGTAACCGAAAGGTTGCTGGTTCTAATCCCATGGCCAACTAGGTGAAAAATCTGTCGATGTGCCCTTGAGCAAGGCACTTAACCCTAATTGCTACTGTAAGTCGCTCTGGATAAGAGCTTCTGCTAAATGACGTAAATGTTTTGTGGTCCTCTGTCACGCTCTGGCTCCGGGACTGTGTAGTTTGAGCCAGGGTGTATTCATTTGGTTGTGTTGGGTATAGGGTGTGTTCATTTGGTTGTGTTTGGTTTTGGTTGTAGTGTCTTGTCTCGTCATGTGACTCCCAATCGGAGGTAACGAGTGTCAGCTGTCGGCTCGTTATCTCTGATTGGGAGCCATATTTAACCTGTCAGTGTTCACCTTAGGGTTGTGGGTTTTTGTTCCATGTTTCAGTCTGTGTACTGAGGACTTCACTATCCGTCATTGTTTATTGTTTTCTCGTTCGTGCACTTTAACTTTAATAAAGTCATGTTCGCTACAAACGCTGCGCTTTGGTCCACTCCTTCCGTAGACGGCCGTGACAGAAAAACCCACCACAAAAGGACCAAGCAGCGTATACAGGAACACCCGCAGGAGAGAACGCTGGTGGATGTCCTCCAAGCCAGGGGTACGAGTCGTCGGCCTGGTCCAGCCCGTTCCTGCTACTCGCACCAAGCCAAGGGTGCGAGTCGTCAGCCTGGTTCAGCTCGTCCCTGCTACTCGCACCAAGCAAAGGGTGCGAGCCGTCAGCCTGATCCAGCCCATTCCTGCTACTCGCACCAAGCCAGGGATGCGAGTCTTCAGCCTGGTGAGGCCTGTTCCGGCTCCACGCACCAGGCAAAGGGTGCGTATCGTCTGCCAGGTCCGGTCCATTCCTACCTCACGCGCCAAGCCAGGGGTGCGCGTCGGAGGTCCTGATCCAGCAAGCGGGGTCAGATCAGACCGGGGGCACTACGGGGGGAGTGAAGTGGGGTGGTGGTCAAGCCCGGAGCCGGAGCCGCCTCCGAGGAGCAACACCCACCCAGCCCTCCCCTATTTTGGGGTGTAGGCGCGGTCGGAGTCCGCGCCTTTAGGGGGCGGTACTGTCACGCTCTGGCTCCGGGACTGTGTAGTTTGAGCCAGGGTGTATTCATTTGGTTGTGTTGGGTATAGGGTGTGTTCATTTGGTTGTGTTTGGTTTTGGTTGTAGTGTCTTGTCTCGTCATGTGACTCCCAATCGGAGGTAACGAGTGTCAGCTGTCGGCTCGTTATCTCTGATTGGGAGCCATATTTAAACTGTCAGTGTTCACCTTAGGGTTGTGGGTTTTTGTTCCATGTTTCAGTCTGTGTACTGAGGACTTCACTATCCGTCATTGTTTATTGTTTTCTCGTTCGTGCACTTTAACTTTAATAAAGTCATGTTCGCTACAAACGCTGCGCTTTGGTCCACTCCTTCCGTAGACGGCCGTGACAGAAAAACCCACCACAAAAGGACCAAGCAGCATATACAGGAACACCCGCAGGAGAGAACGCTGGTGGATGTCCTCCTCGGCTGGGGACATATTACGCAGGAGGAGGCCGTCCGGTACCGGAGGGCGATGAAGGGGGAGAACCTGGCAGGAGAGGAGCAACGGGCGTCAGCAGGGCCATCGTCGGAAGGACGAGAGGCACCCCCAATAATTTTTTAGGGGGGCACACGGCATGGGCGACTGGGCAGCAGGAGGCTGCCACAGGGAGATGTGGAGAGAAGGCTATCGGATTACGGGAGCCATTGGCGAGTAGAGGAGGGAAGTTGTTGTGGCACGGCGTGAGAGACTGATGTGTGTTACCAGTCCGGTCCGGCCCGTTCCTGATCCCCAGTTAAGGCCAGTGGTGTGTGTTCCCGGTACGGACCGGCCTGTTCCTACTCCACGCACCAAGCCCACGGTGTGCGTCGCCAGTCCAGCCCGGCCTGTTCCTACTCCACGCACCAAGCCCACGGTGTGCGTCGCCAGTCCAGCCCGGCCTGTTCCTGCTCCACGCACTAAACCTACGGTGTGCGTCGCCAGCCCAGCCCGGCCGGTTCCTGCTCCACGCACTAAACCTACGGTGTGCGTCGCCAGCCCAGCCCGGCCTGTTCCTGCTCCACGCACCAAGCCTACGGTGTGCGTCGACAGCCCTGCCCGGCCTGTTCCTGCTCCACGCACTAAACCTACGGTGTGCGTCGCCAGCCCAGCCCGGCCTGTTCCTGCTCCACGCACTAAACCTACGGTGTGCATCGCCAGCCCTGCCCGGCCTGTTCCTGCTCTACGCACCAAGCCTACGGTGTGCGTCGACAGCCCTGCCCGGCCTGTTCCTGCTCTACGCACCAAGTCTACGGTGTGCGTCGCCAGCCCGGTCCGGCCTGTTCCTGCTCTACGCACCAAGCCTACGGTGTGCGTCGACAGCCCTGCCCGGCCTGTTCCTGCTCTACGCACCAAGTCTACGGTGTGCGTCGCCAGCCCAGCCCGGCCTGTTCCTGCTCCACGCACTAAACCTACGGTGTGCATCGCCAGCCCTGCCCGGCCTGTTCCTGCTCTACGCACCAAGCCTACGGTGTGCGTCGACAGCCCTGCCCGGCCTGTTCCTGCTCTACGCACCAAGTCTACGGTGTGCGTCGCCAGCCCGGTCCGGCCTGTTCCTGCTCCACGCACCAAGTCTACGGTGTGCGTCGACAGCCCTGCCCGGCCTGTCCCTGCTCCACGCACCAAGCCTACGGGGTGCGTCGTCAGCCCTGTCCGGCTCGTTCCTGATCTCCGCACCAAGTCTGTGGTGCGCGTCGCCAGCCCATTCCGGTCCATTCCTGTTCCACGCACCAAGCCAGGGGCGCGTGTCGTCAGTCCGGCTCCGGCCAGCGGGGCTAGACAGGACCAGGGGTACTTTGGGGGGTTGGAGAGGAAGTGGGGATCTAGGGCCGGAGCCAGAACCACCGCCGAGGAGGTATGCCCACCCAGCCCTCCCTTGTTTAGCCCTTATTGAGGCGCGGTCGCAGTCCGCGCCTTTAGGGGGGGGTACTGTCACGCTCTGGCTCCGGGACTGTGTAGTTTGAGCCAGGGTGTATTCATTTGGTTGTGTTGGGTATAGGGTGTGTTCATTTGGTTGTGTTTGGTTTTGGTTGTAGTGTCTTGTCTCGTCATGTGACTCCCAATCGGAGGTAACGAGTGTCAGCTGTCGGCTCGTTATCTCTGATTGGGAGCCATATTTAACCTGTCAGTGTTCACCTTAGGGTTGTGGGTTTTTGTTCCATGTTTCAGTCTGTGTACTGAGGACTTCACTATCCGTCATTGTTTATTGTTTTCTCGTTCGTGCACTTTAACTTTAATAAAGTCATGTTCGCTACAAACGCTGCGCTTTGGTCCACTCCTTCCGTAGACGGCCGTGACATCCTCTGTAGCTCAATTGGTAGAGCATGGTGCTTGTAACGCCAGGGTAGTGGGTTCGATTCCCGGGACCACCCATACGTAAATATGTATGCACATATGACTGTAAGTTGCTTTGGATAAAAGCTTCTGCTAAATGGCATATTATATTATAACTATAATAGTGGTACAACCATCAGAAAGGGGGAGATCAGTTCTGAAGTCTATGGACAGATGTGACCAAGGCCGCTGAGGCAAGGAGTTTCCCTGCTGAAGGGAAAGGAGTTTCCCTGCTGGAGCCTGCCAGGGAGATTAGATTTGGGCACATAGGGAGCAGGAGTTGACATAGCGGGCAACGTCCTGCACCAAGGTGGGCCACCAGTACTTATCGGAGTGGGATTGGATAGTGCGGGTGATACCTGGGTGTCCAGCAGCGAGGGATGTGTGTGCCCAGGTCAACAGTTGATTCCTTACCCCCATGGAAACAGGTGCGCTCTGGAGGGCAGGTAGCCGGCACGGGTTCCCTCTCCAGAGCCTGGTGGGATGTCCACGTCTACGTCCCAGAGAACGGAAGCAACGATTCGAGAGGGTGGAATGATGGTCGCACTCGGGATCGGAACCTCTCCCGAATTGTGGAGACGGGACAGGGCATCGGCTTTGATGTTCTTAGTACCTGGGCGATATGACAGGGTGAAGTGAAATCTGGTGAAGAAAAGGGCCCACCTTGCTTGGCGCGGGTTCAGCCGCTCCTGGCTCCTTGGCGCCCTCCAGCTAGTGTCTCCACTCCGCTAATGCCAACTTCATCGCCAGGAGCTCCCGGTCGCCGACGTCACAGTTCCTCTCTGCAGGAGACAATGTTTTTGAGAAGTATGCACATTGATTCAATTTCTGTTGGTTACCTTGGCGTTGGGACAGGATGGCTCCCACACCTACTTCTGAGGCGTCCACCTCCACCATGAATGTGGTAATCTACCAATAGGTACCCTTCTTTGCGAGGCATTGGAAAACATCTCTGGTCTTTTTGGTTGAATCTGGGTTTGAAATTCACTGCTCGACTGAGGGACCTTACAGATATTTGTATGTGTGGGGTACAGAGATTAGGTAGTCATTCAAAAACATGCAACTTATTAATTGACTTTTTAATCACATTTTTACTCCTGAACTTATTTAGGCTTGCCATAACAAAGAGGTTGAATACTTATTGACTCAAGACATTTCATCTTTTCACTTTGACATTATGGGGTATTGTGTGTTGGCCAGTGACACAACATCTCAATTGAATACATTTTAAATTCAGGCTGTAACACAACAAAATGTGGAAAAAGTCAAAGGGTGTAAATACTTTCTGAAGGCAGAAGAGAACACATTGAGAAAGGAAATCAGGAATAAAATCTCCCCTCTGTAATGTACAGTTCGGAGAAAAGAGAACTGCTACTACACCAGACTACTAGAGCGTGATTTCTAGTGGAGTGTGTGTGTGTGCGTGAGCATGCGCGTGCTTGCCTGCGTGTGTGCATGTGTGTGTGTCTGTGCTGCAGGAGTGTGAAGCTGCTGTTCATGTGTGTGTTTCTGTACCATTAACCATTTGTTTAGGCTACACCTTGTTCAGTCATGTTACCTCATTAGCTAGCTATGGCTAACAACCTGGGGCGTGTTCAGCAGGATGCAACGTTTTGGAACATTCAGATAGAAATATGCTATGAAGAACAAACATGCCTCTGACATGTTGAATAAGAAATAACGTTGGCTCAATTCATGGGTTGTCTATCTGCAACGTTCGAGAGCGTTTTGCGACTGAATGTGGCCCTGGTAACATTACCAGTAGCCTATATGCAAACATTTGGTGGTACAGAAAGAAAGGAAAAGAGATAGCAAACAATTTATTGAAAAAATTCCTCTTGCCACTACACTATATCTGGGTAAATAACTTTATTTTGAGTTAATGTGGACCCAATGACTCAGACTTGAGCACTTGGACCAGGACTCGAGCACTGGGATTCGGACCTCAGCCATAGGGACTCGTGACTCGACCATTGGTGACTTGGACTTGGAGGTTTAGTGACTCGACTACATCACTGGGCGAAACAGTCATTAGCTCCCGTATACTTATTTTCCACCATAATTTGCAAATAAATTCATAAAAAATCCTACAATGTGATTTTCTTGAAAAAAAAATCTCAATTTGTCTGTCATAGTTGACGTGTACCTATGATGAAAATTACAGGCCTCTCTCATCTTTTTAAGTGAGAGAACTTGCACAATTGGTGGCTGACTAAATACTTTTTTTCCCTACTGTATATTACATACAGTATGTCACGCCCTGGCTCTGTGGACTCTTGTATGTTGAGCCAGGGTGTTAGTTTCTTTGTGTAGTGTCTATGTTTCGTTTCCTGTGTTCTGTTCTAGGTTATGTGTTTCTATGTTGGCCGGGGTGGTTCTCAATCAGAGGCAACGAGAATCAGCTGTTGCTTGTTGTCTCTGATTGGGAACCATACTTAGGCATTCTTTTGTGCACTTGTGATTCATGGGATCTTGTTCCGTGTAGGTTTGTGTACATGACCGAGGACTTCACGTATCGTTTTGTTGTTTTGTAATTGTTGTTTAAAGTACTAATTTAAGTATGTACTCATATCACGCTGCGCCTTGGTCCACTCATTATGACGATCGTGACAGAAGATCCCACCATCAAAGGACCAAGCAGCGTGACCAGGAGCAGACAGCCTGGACTTGGGAGGAGATCTTGGACGGGCAGGGGTCCTGGACTTGGGAGGAAATCCAGGCCGGAAAGGATCGCCGTCCGTGGGAGGAGACGGTGGAGGCGCGCCATAGAGAAGAGCAGCGGCGCCAACCGGGTCGACGTCGGACACGCAAGAGGCAACCCCAAGACATTTTTTTGGGGGGGCACACGGCATGGACGACGGGGCTGCTGGAGGCAGCTACAGGGCGAGTTTGGGGATTAGGAGAGGAGGCCACCGGGTTTGGGGGGCTGGAAGGGAGGTTGGCGGAGCCTAGAGGTAGAGCAGAGCCAACTCCCCGTACTCAGGCTAGGCAGCGTGAGACTGGGCAGGTTCCGAGGTATGCGGAGCTGCGTACTGTGCCGCGAGTGGTCCGGCACAGTCCGGTACGTCCTGTGCGAGCACCACACACGTGTCGTGCTAAGGTGGGCATGCAGCCAGGACGGAGTGTGCCGGCTCAATGCTTGTGGCCTCCAGTACCCCTCCTCGGTCCCGGATATCCTGCGCCAGTGTCATGTGCTGTAGTGCCAGTACGAGTACACAGCCCTGTACGTCCTGTGCTGATGCCTCACACAGAGTGTGTAAAAATAGGCATTCAGCCAGGACGGGTTGTGTCAGCTCTTCGCTCCAGACCTCCAGTCCGTCTCCACAGCCCGGTCCGGCCTGTCCCTGCTCCCCGCACCAAGCCTGTGGTGCGCGTCGCCAGCCCGGTCCGGCCTGTTCCTGCCCCTCGCACCAAGCCTGTGGTGCACGTCGCCAGCCCGGCCCGGCCTGTTCCTGCTCCCCGCACCAAGCCAGTGGTGCGCATCGTCAGCCCGGTCCGGCCCGTTCCTGCTCCCCGCACCAAGCCAGTGGTGCGCGTCGTCAGCCCATTCCGACCCATTCCTGCTCCCCGCACGAAGCCAGTGGTGCGTATCGTCAGCCCGGTCCGGCCCGTTCCTGCTCCCCGCACCAAGTCAGTGGTGCGCGTCGTCAGCCCGGTCCGGCCCATTCCTGCTCCCCGCACCAAGCCTGTGGTGCGCGTCGGCAGTCCGGCACAGCCCGTGCCTGTTTCACCGGTGCCTGGTCAGGTACCGGTCAGCTGCTCCACACCGGAGCCTAAGCAATACGCTCCACCGACGTCCAGTCCAGCTCCAGCCAGCGGGACCAGACCAGGGGCGCTACGGGGGGGTTGTTACTAATTTAAGTATGTACTCATATCACGCTGCGCCTTGGTCCACTCATTATGACGATCGTGACACAGTATAACAATCCAGAATGCCAGTATTACCTTCCTCATCATGAGAATAACTACAGATCATTATCTCAATGCATTCTTAGTACTATTAATTTAGTAGTGTTTATACCTCCTACCCAAATTAGCAAATGTAGATAAATCCAAATGTATTATCGACACAGCTAGCCAACTCCTTCCTTCACTGGCACTCAATCTTCTGGCGTATGTTCATTATCCTCTTCAGACAGTCCCACCTTCATCCGAGTCACCACCATCTCTTCACCCCATTCTGTCTTGTCCCTTTGCCAACCAGTATACTAACAACATGAGAAATGTTGTATTTGAACAGATCTCTCTCCATCCTCACTCCTCGTGGACTCCCGTCACACTCCTGCGAGAAAAGCATGAGATAAAAGACAGTTGATAGCTTCGATTGGATGTATTACACCGGTTGCAGGTAGAAGTGGTGCTGTACAGGAACGTCTTCAACGCCTCTGATATTCATCTTCAGCCGGTTCAGTTTTTTTTCCTTCTTTTTCTTTACAACTTTCTAGGCCAAATTATCCCTGATATGCATCAAGACACCATCTGTATTTACCTCGAGAGAAGACCGAACATAACAGTTTAGTTGTGGTCATTTCTAATCCAAGAAATCCATATAAGCATTGACTATATGAGAAATTATTATGTTTTACCAATTATTCTTAATACCAATTTCTAATATACTCCCCAATTTCTGTTAGGGAAACCATCCAGACAGAGAAATGAATGGTGTGAATGTCAGGTGATTCTTGAAATTCTAGAAGATCTTGAAGTTCTTGGATGTTCTTGGAGGTCTGTCCCTCCACAGAGGGAATCAGCCAGAACACATAGCTCATCAGTAGCATTCCCCTTGCCATCGTCTCCCATCACCTGATCCTTGTCAGCTCCAGCGTCCTCAGCTCCCTCATCTCTAGGTCGTCGGTTTCCTCGTAGTACTCTGTTGCAGTGGTTTAGATGATACCAGGTCGATCTCCCCTCTATCCGTACATCCGTTGGTGTAGCCTGGGTGATGATCTATGGTCCCTTTAGCTCTGAACCTTCTTCCGTCACTAGGGTCTCGGATCATGCAGAGTCCTTCTCCATTTATCAACATCGTTCTGTGGAGTGTGTCTTTCTGGCAGCGTCCCAATAGGGAAGTTGAGAGTCCCTGCTGCAAAGACACACAGACAGACACAAAATAAAACAATGCTCCGCAGTGGCGGTGCCATCTTCCTCCTCTGGGTTTGACCACTCCTACAGTGGGACACATGGATGCAGGTATCTTTCTCTGCTACCTTCCCCTCCATCGATGTAGCCAACAACACCTAGTACTGACCTCCCCACCTAGGTTTTGTCCATCTCTTACTTCTGTAATCATTTACCGCCAGTCTCCAGGGCGCAGACAATGCCCAGATTCTCCTGTTAGGTTGGGCAGAGAAGCCTTCACCCGTGGGAAGAAAGTCTTAGGAACATTGTTCGGTGAGACACCGTATGCTACTATACCCTGTCTTCTTATCAGAGCCTTGAGATTAGGAAGTGCACATTCTTGCAGCTTATAGGTCACTAGTTTCAGAGACAGGCCTCCTCTACACCCTGCCTCCTACCAAAAATACACTTGCACATAAAACATTTAATCTAACCCATAACACATTAATTACTACTGCTCATATTCTTTATACAATTTGAACATTTACCAAAAAGCCCCATGCGACCAGTACTTCCCCCTTTGGACACATGACTCACATCGTGATTCATGCGTTCAAAAGTTGCCTTCCAAGCCAAAATAATAAATTAAATTAAAATGACAAACTTTTGATAATACCTTAACTTAATTGTATCCCATAAGGTAATTCAAGTAATATTAAAATTGACTAGCGACATGTGTTCATCATTCAGGACTAGCTCTCTCACTCTGTCCTTGTTATGGTCCGAATCCTATATAGGACTATTGCCAAATTATAAACTTCTTCATAATTATCAGTATTATAAATGACCCTCAACTCAATAAATTACCTTAAATTCCTCATCCTATGCCTCTTGGCTTTCCAGTGTGGGTGATCAATTCACACTAGAAAGTCAGGACAGAGTTCAGAGGTCATTCAAACCCTTCAAAGAAGTGAACAGTCAAAACATTTCATAAATTTTGTATCCCAAGTGTACAGTAAGTCCTCATTACATTTCTTCTCAAAAGAAATTATGTGTTTACCCAAAACAAAACAAAAAACTTCAGAAAAGTCCATGTGTGTGCCACTTTAAGACATCTCTAACCTGTTAAAACCCCCTAAAATCAAAATCAAAACCCTATATAACCATTATAATAGGTGGGTTGTGTGTGGTTATTTGAAAAAGCATATTGGAAAACAACAAACAAAAATAGCCAGGCCTTATTTAATTTGGTAGCTCCCTCTTATGACCTAATTATAAGACTGCCAAATTTTACTAACTGCTCCCCCTAGCCCACAGACTTTGGAAACATTCCAATGAAAGATAAGGAAATCCCAATTTTCCTGGAAGAGAAAGTATACATTTAGTTAACATTCAGTTATAATCAGCAATCCAAAAATAGTAATTACACACAAAACGTGATGCAGATATACAGTGGGGAAAAAAAGTATTTAGTCAGCCACCAATTGTGCAAGTTCTCCCACTTAAAAAGATAAGAGAGGCCTGTAATTTTCATCATAGGTACACGTCAACTATGACAGACAAATTGAAAAATCACATTGTAGGATTTTTAATGAATTTATTTGCAAATTATGGTGGAAAATAAGTATTTGGTCACCTACAAACAAGCAAGATTTCTGGCTCTCACAGACCTGTAACTTCTTCTTTAAGAGGCTCCTCTGTCCTCCACTCGTCACCTGTATTAATGGCACCTGTTTGAACTTGTTATCAGTATAAAAGACACCTGTCCAAAACCTCAAACAGTCACACTCCAAACTCCACTATAGCCAAGACCAAAGAGCTGTCAAAGGACACCAGAAACAAAATTGTAGACCTGCACCAGGCTGGGAAGACTGAATCTGCAATAGGTAAGCAGCTTGGTTTGAAGAAATCAACTGTGGGAGCAATTATTAGGAAATGGAAGACATACAAGACCACTGATAATCTCCCTCGATCTGGGGCTCCACGCAAGATCTCACCCCGTGGGGTCAAAATGATCACAAGAACAGTGAGCAAAAATCCCAGAACCACACGGGGGGACCTAGTGAATGACCTGCAGAGAGCTGGGACCAAAGTAACAAAGCCTACCATCAGTAACACACTACGCCGCCAGGGACTCAAATCCTGCAGTGCCAGACGTGTCCCCCTGCTTAAGCCAGTACATGTCCAGGCCCGTCTGAAGTTTGCTAGAGTGCATTTGGATGATCCAGAAGAGGATTGGGAGAATGTCAAATGGTCAGATGAAACCAAAATAGAACTTTTTGGTAAAAACTCAACTCGTCGTGTTTGGAGGACAAAGAATGCTGAGTTGCATCCAAAGAACACCATACCTACTGTGAAGCATGGGGGTGGAAACATCATGCTTTGGGGCTGTTTTTCTGCAAAGCGACCAGGACGACTGATCCGTGTAAAGGAAGAATGAATGGGGCCATGTATCGTGAGATTTTGAGTGAAAACCTCCTTCCATCAGCAAGGGCATTGAAGATGAAACGTGGCTGGGTCTTTCAGCATGACAATGATCCCAAACACACCACCCGGGCAACGAAGGAGTGGCTTCGTAAGAAGCATTTCAAGGTCCTGGAGTGGCCTAGCCAGTCTCCAGATCTCAACCCCATAGAAAATCTTTGGAGGGAGTTGAAAGTCTGTGTTGCCCAGCGACAGCCCCAAAACATCACTGCTCTAGAGGAGATCTGCATGGAGGAATGGGCCAAAATACCAGCAACAGTGTGAAAACCTTTTGAAGACTTACAGAAAACGTTTGACCTGTGTCATTGCCAACAAAGGGTATATAACAAAGGGTATATAAAAAAAAATATATATAAATAAAAATAAAAATTGTGTAAAGTGGTTTTCCCACTGGCTATAGGGTGAATGCACCAATTTGTAAGTCGCTCTGGATAAGAGCGTCTGCTAAATGACGTAAATGTGCCCTTGAGCAAGGCACTTAACCCTAATTGCTCCTGTAAGTCGCTCTGGATAAGAGCGTCTGCTAAATGACTAAAATGTAATGTAAATGTATACTTAGGCAGCCTTTTGTGCACTTGTGATTCGTGGGATCTTGTTCCGTGTAGGTTTGTGTTATTGACCGAGGACTTCACGTATCATTTTGTTGTTTTTGTTGTATTTGAAAAGTACCTATTAAAGTATGTACTCATATCACGCTGCGCCTTGGTCCACTTTTCATGACGATCGTGACAGAAGATCCCACCAAAACTGGACCAAGCAGCATGTGCAGGAGCAAACGCCGGGTAAGGAGCTGGAGCGGTTGGCGATGGCCCAGGTGGGCCAATGGTGGTCCTGGGAGGACATGTTCGCGGGCAAAGGGCCATGGGCTAAAGTTAAAGCCCTGGCGAGAGAGGAGGTACGGCGCCAACAGTGTTGTCGTCGGACAGGTGAGAGGCAACCCCAATAAATGTTTTGGGGGGGGCACACGGCATGGATGACGGGGCTGCTGGAGGCAGCTACAGGGCGAGTTTGTGGACTAGGAGAGGAGGCCACCAGGTTACGGGGGCCATTGGTCATGAGGAGGAAGGAGAGTGTAGAGGCACGGCGAGAGGTACTGGGGTGTGTTACCAGTCCGGTCAGGCCCGTTCCTGATCCCCGCACAAGGCCAGTGGTGTGTGTTCCCAGTACGGTCCGGCCTGTTCCTGTCCCTCGCACCAAGCCTGTGGTGCGCGTCGCCAGCCCGGTCCGGCCTGTTCCTGCCCCTCGCACCAAGCCTGTGGTGCGCGTCGCCAGCCCGGCCTGGCCTGTTCCTGCCCCTCGCACCAAGACTGTGGTGCGCGTCGCCAGCCCGGCCCGGCCTGTTCCTGCCCCTCGCACCAAGCCAGTGGTGCGCGTCGCCAGCCCGGCCCGGCCTGTTCCTGCCCCTCGCACCAAGCCAGTGGTGCGCGTCGCCAGCCCGGCCCGGCCTGTTCCTGCCCCTCGCACCAAGCCTGTGGTGCGCGTCGCCAGCCCGGTCCGGCCTGTTCCTGTCCCTCGCACCAGGCCTGTGGTGCGCGTCGCCAGCCCGGTCAGGCCTGTTCCTGCTCCCCGCACCAAGCCAGTGGTACGCATCGTCAGCCTGGTCCGGCCCGTTCCTGCTCCCCGCACCAAGTCAGTGGTGCGCGTCGTCAGCCCGGTCCGGCCCATTCCTGCTCCCCACACCAAGCCTGTGGTGCGCGTCGTCAGTCCGGCACAGCCCGTGCCTGTTTCACCGGTGCCTGGTCAGGTACCGGTCAGCTGCTCCACACCGGAGCCTAAGCAATCCGCTCCACCGATGTCCAGTCCAGCTCCAGCCAGCGGGACCAGACCAGGGGCACTACGGGGGGGTTGTTAGAGGGTGGTGGTCACGCCCGGAGCCGGATCCGCCTCCGAGGTGGAATGCCCACCCGGCCCCTCCCCTGTTGGGTTTATGTTGGCGCGGTCGCAGTCCGCGCCTTTGGGGGGGGGGGTACTGTTACGCCCTGGCTCTGGGGACTCTTGTATGTTGAGCCAGGGTGTTAGGTTCTTTGTGTAGTGTCTATGTTTCGTTTCCTATGTTCTGTTCTAGGTTATGTGTTTTTATGGTTCTCAATCAGAGGCAATGAGAATCAGCTGTTGCTTGTTGTCTCTAATTGGGAACCATACTTAGGCAGCCTTTTGTGCACTTGTGATTCGTGGGATCTTGTTCCGTGTAGGTTTGTGTTATTGACCGAGGACTTCACGTATCGTTTTGTTGTTTTTGTTGTATTTGAAAAGTACCTATTAAAGTATGTACTCATATCACGCTGCGCCTTGGTCCACTTTTCATGACGATCGTGACAGCAACACATACCAACAGTTAAATTACACTCAGAAACCCAGATTTATAGCCCAATTACACTGGTTTATTGTCTTACCATCTGATTCAAAATGAAATTCCTTCACTTCATCACCTTAGCTGTGCAATGATAATTAGTTTAATGGAAACCCTAAATTGGCGTTGTACTATGTTATAAGTTACTTCTTTAAATTCCACTCCTTATGGGCAGTTCATTTCTTAAACCTTATCTCTATCAAATGATCCATTAACGGATCAGAAAACCTTTATTTATTATTTCCCACCCCTGATGTACGACTACGTTTGGGTGAGGAAGTTAATACATACAGTGGGGAGAACAAGTATTTGATACACTGCCGATTTTGCAGGTTTTCCTACTTACAAAGCATGTAGAGGTCTGTAATTTTTATCATAGGTACACTTCAACTGTGAGAGACGGAATCTAAAACAAATATCCAGAAAATCACATTGTATGATTTCTAAGTAATTAATTTGCATTTTATTGCATGACATAAGCAGAACTTAATATTTGGTACAGAAACCTTTGTTTTCAATTACAGAGATCATACGTTTCCTGTAGGTCTTGACCAGGTTTGCACACACTGCAGCAGGGATTTTGGCCCACTCCTCCATACAGACCTTCTCCAGATCCTTCAGGTTTCGGGGCTGTCGCTGGGCAACACAGACTTTCAGCTCCCTCCAAAGATGTTCTATTGGGTTCAGGTCTGGAGACTGGCTAGGCCACTCCAGGACCTTGAGATGCTTCTTACGGAGCCACTCCTTAGTTGCCCTGGCTGTGTGTTTCGGGTCGTTGTCATGCTGGAAGACCCAGCCACGACCCATCTTCAATATTCTTACTGAGGGAAGGAGGTTGTTGGCCAAGATCTCGCGATACATGGCCCCATCCATCCTCCCCTCAATACGGTGCAGTCGTCCTGTCCCCTTTGCAGAAAAGCATCCCCAAAGAATGATGTTTCCACCTCCATGCTTCACGGTTGGGATGGTGTTCTTGGGGTTGTACTCATCCTTCTTCTTCCCCAAACACGGCGAGTGGAGTTTAGACCAAAAAGCTCTATTTTTGTCTCATCAGACCACATGACCTTCTCCCATTCCTCCTCTGGATCATCCAGATGGTCATTGGCAAACTTCAGACTGGCCTGGACATGCGCTGGCTTGAGTAGGGGGACCTTGCGTGCGCTGCAGGATTTTAATCCATGACGGCGTAGTGTGTTACTAATGGTTTTCTTTGAGACTGTGGTCCCAGCTCTCTTCAGGTCATTGACCAGGTCCTGCCCTGTATTTCTGGGCTGATCCCTCACCTTCCTCATGATCATTGACGCCCCACGAGGTGAGATCTTGCATGGAGCCCCAGACCGAGGGTGATTGACCATCATCTTGAACTTCTTCCATTTTCTAATAATTGCGCCAACAGTTGTTGCCTTCTCACCAAGCTGCTTGCCTATTGTCCTGTAGCCCATCCCAGCCTTGTACAATTTTATCCCTGATATCCTTACACAGCTCTCTGGTCTTGGCCATTGTGGAGAGGTTGGAGTCTGTTTGATTGAGTGTGTGGACAGGTGTCTTTTATACAGGTAACGAGTTCAAACAGGTGCAGTTAATACAGGTAATGAGTGGAGAACATGAGGGCTTCTTAAAGAAAAACGAACAGGTCTGTGAGAGCCGGAATACTTACTGGTTGGTAGGTGATCAAATACTTATGTCATGCAATAAAATGAAAATTAATTACTTAAAAACCATACAATGTGTTTTTCTGGATTTTTGTTTTAGATTCCGTCTCTCACAGTTGAAGTGTACCTATGATAAAAATTACAGACCTCTACATGCTTTGTAAGTAGGAAAACCTGCAAAATCGGCAGTGTATCAAATACTTGTTCTCCCCACTGTACATATTATTCTAATTATTACTTAATCACCGCTCTAGTAATCGATTACACACACATAAAATTCATCCTATTTTCATATCTTCACATACTCCATATGGAAAGTTAGAAACTCCTAGGTACTCACATCAAACATTTTTTTTTTTAAAGATTCTCAATAGACACAAATCAACTTCTTCAAACATACTCCCAGCAGAACCAAAAAACAAAACAACTTTTTTTTCCCGGACACTGACCTTCCTGTCATGGGATCCTCACCGGTTCTCTAACCTCCAGGAAACCCTGTCAAAGTCAAGCCTCTCATTAAAACATAGACTTTTCCACTACTCTCTAAAATAACCTCACACTCTCCATACCACTCCTTGATATTCTATGACCTAATTGTGTTATACATCGAAACTTCTTATCTCAACTTATATCAAATTATCATACACATTCATATAATTTATTATGCACCCTTTCAGATAAAAATTACTTTGAGCTTTTTTTTTCCGAAAATAGCCTATGTAGTTCCATTTAATTACTTAACGTTGTTAGCAAATTTTTCGCGCTATCTTTAACCTATCCCCTTTAAAAAATAGATTATTGAGGATCCTCATTATCTGTCCATGCTGATAAATCACTAATATATGGTTCCCCATAGAAAAATCCTAATTTACTTAACATCCTTTCGCACATTGTCTGATTTTCACTACTTTAAAAAAATACTTGTTTTAAATGCGGATTTGTCTGTAATAATTTTGTCATTTCCTTTCTCTCTCTTCAAGGTAAATGAAGCTCTGATTTAATCTTAATGGTGACTGTCTTTCCAGACACCGGTCTACTAAGTTGACTATCCATTACTTTTATTAGTTCATGTAATATTATTAATCAAATACTTGAATCAAATCCCCAACTTGATCTTTATTAAAATTTCATTTACCTATTTTGTCATTGGTGCCATGATTCAACATGCTTAATTGTATCTGCTCTGATTCTTTATGCTGTATGAGTTATTATTATTATTATTTATTTTTTTTTACCTTTATTTAACCAGGTAAGCCAGTTGAGAACAAGTTCTCATTTACAACTGCGACCTGGCCAAGATAAAGCAAAGCAGTTAGATAAAAACAACAACACAGAGTTACAAATGGGGTAAAAAAACATAAAGTCAAAAAATAGAAAAGAAAATATATATACAGTGTGTGCAAATGTAGCAAGTTATGGAGGTAAGGCAATAAATAGGCTATAGTGCAAAATAATTACAATTAGTATTAACACTGGAATGCTAGATGTGCAAGAGATTATGTGCAAATTGAGATACTGGGGTGCAAAAGAGCAAAATAAATAACAATATAGGGATGAGGTAGTTGGGTGGGCTAATTACAGATGGGCTGTGTACAGGTGCAGTGATCGGTAAGGTGCTCTGACAACTGATGCTTAAAGTTAGTGAGGGCGATAAGAGTCTCCAGCTTCAGAGATTTTTGCAATTCGTTCCAGTCATTGGCAGCAGAGAACAGGAAGGAATGGCGGCCAAAGGAGGTGTTGGCTTTGGGGATGACCAGTGAGATATACCTGCTGGAGCGCAGACTACGGGTGGGTGCTGCTATGGTGACAAATTAGCTAAGATAAGGCGGGGATTTGCCTAGCAGTGATTTATAGATGGCCTGGAGCCAGTGGGTTTGACGACGAACATGTAGTGAGGACCAGCCAACAAGAGCGTACAGGTCACAGTGGTGGGTAATGTATGGGGCTTTGGAGACAAAACGGATGGCACTGTGATAGACTACATCCAATTTGCTGAGTAGAGTGTTGGAGGCTATTTTGTAAATGACATCGCCGAAGTCAAGGATCGGTAGGATAGTCAGTTTTACGAGGGCATGTTTGGCAGCATGAGTGAAGGAGGCTTTGTTGCGAAATAGGAAGCCGATTCTAGATTTAACTTTGGATTGGAGATTCTTAATGTGACTCTGGAAGGAGAGTTTACAGTCTAACCAGACACCTAGGTATTTGTAGTTGTCCACATACTCTAGGTCAGACCCGTCAAGAGTAGTGATTCTAGTCGGGTGGGCGGGTGCCAGCAGCGTTCGATTGAAGAGCATGCATTTAGTTTTACTAGTGTTTAAGAGCAGTTGGAGGCTACTGAAGGAGTGTTGTATGGCATTGAAGCTCGTTTGGAGGTTTGTTAACAGAGTGTCCAATGAAGGGCCAGATGTATACAAAATGGTGACGTCTGCGTAGAGGTGGATCTGAGAGTCACCAGCAGCAAGAGCGACATCATATATATACACGGAGAAAAGAGTTGGCCCAAGAATTGAACCCTGTGGCACCCCCATAGAGACTGCCATAGGTCCAGACAACAGGCCCTCCGATTTGACACATTGAACTCTATCTGAGAAGTAGTTGGTGAACCAGACGAGGCAGTCATTTGAGAAACCAAGGCTATTTAGTCTGCCAATAAGAATGTGGTGGTTGACAGAGTCGAAAGCCTTGGCCAGGTCGATGAAGACGGCTGCACAGTACTGTCTATTATCGATCGCGGTTATAATATCGTTTAGGACCTTGAGCGTGGCTAAAGTGCACCCATGACCAGCTCGGAAACCGGATTGCATAGCGGAGAAGGTACGGTGGGATTCGAAATGGTCGGTGATCTGTTTGTTAACTTGGCTTTCAAATACTTTCGAAAGGCAGGGCAGGATGGATATAGGTCTGTAACAGTTTGGATCTAGAGTGTTACCCCCTTTGAAGAGGGGGATGACCACGGCAGCTTTCCAATCTCTGGGGATCTCAGATGTTACGAAAGAGAGGTTGAACAGGCTAGTAATAGGCGTTGCGACAATTTTTAGAAAGAAAGGGTCCAGATTGTCTAGCCCAGCTGATTTGTAGGGGTCCAGATTTTGCAGCTCTTTCAGAACATCAGCTGTCTGAATTTGTGTGAAGGAGAAGCGGGGGGGCATGGGCAAGTTGCAGCGGAGGGTGCAGAGTTGGTGGCCGGGGTAGTGGTAGCCTGTTGGAAAGCATGGCCAGCCGTAGCTTGTTGAAATTCTCGATTATTGTAGATTTATCGGTGGTGATAGTGTTTCCTAGCCTCAGTGCAGTGGGCAGCTGGGAGGAAGTGCTCTTATTCTCCATGGACTTTACAGTGTCCCAAAACTTTTTGGAGTTCGTGCTACAGGATGCAAATTGTTCTCTCTCTCTCCTGACCATTTTGAGTAATTCACCAAGGACTAATTCTCTCATAGTGCTTTTACAATATTGTTGAGGACTTGAACCTCCTAACACATCTAACACTATATGATGATTCTTTAACACCACAGGACTCAAACCTATTTATTACACTTTATGATGATTCAACAACAAAGGACTTATTTATGTCACACCCTGGCTCTGGGACTCTATATGTTGAGCCAGGGTGTGTTCTTTCTGTTGTGTTTATTTCTATGTTGGCCAGAGTGACTCCCAATCAGAGGCAACGAGTGTCAGCTGTCGTTGGTTGTCTCTGATTGGGAGCCATATTTAAACTGTCTGTTTTCCCTTTGTGTTTGTGGGTTCTTGTTCCGTGTTGGTCATTGTTACCGTGGACTTCACGAGTCGTTTCTTGTTTTGTTTATTGGTGTCTATTATCACTAAAGATAATAAAGTTAAACATGTTCGTTCATCACGCTGCGCCTTGGTCTATTCCCTACGACGATCGTGGCAGAAGAACCCACCAAGTAAGGACCAAGCAGCGTGTCCCGGGGCAGAACTTGGACTGGACATGGGAGGAAGCGCCGGGAGAGGCCCTGGCGAAAGAGGAGCAGCGGCGTCAGCAGTGTCAACGTCGGACAGGCGAGAGGCAACCCCAGAAAATGTTTAGGGGGGGGCACACGGCATGGACGACGGGGCTGACGGAGGCAGAAAAGGGGCGGATTCAGAAGGCCACCAGGTTACGGGTACACCGCCCTGTACGTCCTGTGCGGATGCCTCACACAGAGTGTGTGAGGGTAGGCATTCAGCCAGGACGGGTTGTGGCCGCTCTTCACTCCAGGTCTCCTATCCGTCTCCACAGCCCGGTTCGGCCTGTCCCTGCTCCACGCACCAAGCCTACAGTGTGCGTCGCCAGCCCAGTCCGGCCTGTCCCTGCTCCACGCCCCAAGCCTACGGTGTGCGTCGCCAGCCCAGTCCGGCCTGTCCCTGCTCCACGCACCAAGCCTACGGTGTGCGTCGCCAGCCCAGTCCGGCCTGTCCCTGCTCCACGCACCAAGCCTACGGTGTGCGTCGCCAGCCCGTCCGGCCTGTCCCTGCTCCACGCACCAAGCCTACGGTGTGCGTCGCCAGCCCCGGTCCGGCCTGTCCCTGCTCCACGCACCAAGCCTATGGTGCGCATCGTCAGCCCGGCCCGGCCTGTTCCTGCCACTCGCACCAAGTCTACGGTGCGCGTCGCCAGCCCGGCCCGGCCTGTCCCTGCTCCACGCACCAAGCCTATGGTGCGCATCGTCAGCCCGGCCCGGCCTGTTCCTGCCACTCGCACCAAGCCTACGGTCCGCGTCGCCAGCCCGGCCCGGCCTGTCCCTGCTCCACGCACCAAGCCTATGGTGCGCATCGTCAGCCCGGCCCGGCCTGTTCCTGCCACTCGCACCAAGTCTACGGTGCGCGTCGCCAGCCCGGCCCGGCCTGTTCCTGCCACTCGCACCAAGCCAGGGGGTGCGAGTCGTCAGCCTGGTCCGGCCCGTTCCTACTCACGCACCAAGCCAGGGTGCGAGTCGTCCAGCCTGGTTCGGCCCGTTCCTACTCACGCACCAAGCCAGGGGTGCGCGTCGTCAGTCCAGCACAACCCGTGCCTGGGTCACCGGTGCCTGGTAAGGTACCGGTCAACTGCTCCACTACGGAGCTGAAGCTAACCGCTCCTGCTACGTCCAGTTCAGCTCCAGCCAGCGGGGCCAGACTGGACCAGGGCGCTATGGGGGTTTATTGGAGGGTGGTGGGCAAGGCCGGAGCCAGAACCGCCGCCGAGGAGGAATGCCCACCCCGCCCCCCCCTGTTTTGTTCAAGTTGAGGCGCGGTCGCAGTCCGCGCCTTTAGGGGGGGGTACTGTCACACCCTGGCTCTGGGACTCTATATGTTGAGCCAGGGTGTGTTCTTTCTGTTGTGTTTATTTCTATGTTGGCCAGAGTGACTCCCAATCAGAGGCAACGAGTGTCAGCTGTCGTTGGTTGTCTCTGATTGGGAGCCATATTTAAACAGTCTGTTTTCCCTTTGTGTTTGTGGGTTCTTGTTCCGTGTTGGTCATTGTTACCGTGGACTTCACGAGTCGTTTCTTGTTTTGTTTATTGGTGTCTATTATCACTAAAGATAATAAAGTTAAACATGTTCGTTCATCACGCTGCGCCTTGGTCTATTCCCTACGACGATCGTGACAATTTATCACACTTTATAATTGTCACGATCGTCGTATCGAGTAGACCAAGGCGCAGCGTGTTGAGCGAACATACTTTATTTAATTAAAGTGCACACACGAATAACAAAACAACAAACGATACCGTGACATCCTAAGTCTAAACACAACCAACTGGAACAAGATCCCACAAACACTAAGGGAAAACCGACAGTTTAAATATGGCTCCCAATCAGAGACAACCAGCCACAGCTGACACTCGTTGCCTCTGATTGGGAGTCACTCAGGCCAACATAGAAATAAACAAACTAGAACTCCCAACATAGAACTTCAACACATAGAATGAACACACCCTGGCTCAACATATAGAGTCACAGAGCCAGGGTGTGACAGTACCCCCCCCTAAAGGCGCGGACTGCGACCGCGCCTCCACCAGAGCAAAACAGGGGAGGGCTGGGTGGGCATTCCTCCTCGGCGGCGGTTCTGGCTCCGGGCTTGCCCACCACCCTCCAATAATCCCCCCATAGTGCCCCTGGTCCGGTCTGGCCCCGCTGGCTGGAGCTGAACTGGACGTAGCAGGAGCGGTTAGATTCAGCTCCGTTGTGGAGCAGTTGACCGGTACCTGATTAGGCACCCGTGACCCAGGCACGGGTTGTGCCGGACTGACGACGCGCCTTCCTGGCTTGGTGCGTGAGGCAGGAAAGGACCGGACCGGGCTGACAATGCGCACCCCTGGCTTGGTGCGTGGAGCAGCAATGGGCCGGACCGGGCTGACGATGCGCACCCCTGGCTTGGTGCGTGGAGCCGAACGGGCCTCACCCGGACTGACGATGCGCACCCCCTGGCTTGGTGCGTGGAGCAGCAACGGCCGGACGGGCTGACGATGCGCACCCCTGGCTTGGTGCGTGGAGCCGGAACGGGCCTCACCGGACTGACGACTCGCACCCCTGGCTTGGTGCGTGGAGCAGCAACGGGCTTTACCAGCCTGACGACTCGCACCCCTGGCTTGGTGCGAGTAGCAGGAACAGGCTGGACCAGGCTGACGACTCGCACCCCTGGCTTGGTGCGTGGAGCAGCAACGGCTTTACCAGGCTGACGACTCGCACCCCTGGCTTGGTGCGAGTAGCAGGAACAGGCCGGGCCGGGCTGGCGGCGCGCACCGTGAGGCTTGGTGCGAGTGGCAGGAACAGGCCGGGCCGGGCTGGCGACGCGCACCGTAGTCTTGGTGCGAGTGTCAGGAACAGGCCGGGCCGGGCTGGCGACGCGCACCGAGGCTTGGTGCAGTGGCAGGAACAGGCCGGGCCGGGCTGGCGGCACACCGTAGGTTTGGTGCGAGGGGCAGGAACAGGCCGGGCCGGGCTGGCGACGCGCACCGTAGGCTTGGTGCGAGTGGCAGGAACAGGCCGGGCCGGGCTGGCGACGCGCACCGTAGGCTTGGTGCGAGTGGCAGGAACAGGCCGGGCCGGGCTGGCGACGCACACCGTAGGTTTGGTGCGAGGGGCAGGAACAGGCCGGGCCGGGCTGGCGACGCGCACCGTAGGCTTGGTGCGAGGGGCAGGAACGGGCCGGGCTGGCGACGCGCACCGTAGGCTTGGTGCGAGTGGCAGGAACAGGCCGGGCCGGGCTGGCGACGCGCACCGTAGGCTTGGTGCGAGTGGCAGGAACAGGCCGGGCCGGGCTGGCGACGCACACCGAAGGCTTGGTGCGAGGGGCAGGAACAGGCCGGGCCGGGCTGGCGACGCACACCGTAGGCTTGGTGCGAGGGGCAGGAACAGGCCGGGCCGGGCTGGCGACGCGCACCGTACACTTAGTGCGGGAAGCAGGAACGGGCCGGACCGGACTGGTGACACACACCACTTGCTTGGTGTGAGGAGCGGGACTGGGTTTCGTCGTCACCCTCCGCTCCCTCAGCTGTCTACCGAGTTCCTCTCGCCGTGCCTCAATTCTCACCCTCTCCCTTATCGCCTCCAATAGCTCCACCCTCTGTAACACTAACTCCTGCTCCCTCTGCGCCAATAGCCCCCTTAACCTGGTGGCCTCCTCACCTAATCGCCCTGTGGCAGCCTCCTGCTGCGCAGTCGCCCATGCCGAGTGCCCCCCCCTAAAAAATGTTTGGGGTTGCCTCTCGACCGTTCGACGACGACACTGATCACGCCGTTGCTCCTCTCTCCGTCGCGCCTCTACCGTCTCACTCCATGGCCGGCGATCCATCCCGGCCAGGATTTCCTCCCAGGTCCAGGACCCCTGCCCATCTAAGATCTGCTCCCACGTCCAGGCTGCCTGCTCCTGGACATGCTGCTTGGTCCTTGTATGGTGGGATCTTCTGTCACGATCGTCGTATCGAGTAGACCAAGGCGCAGCGTGTTGAGCGAACATACTTTATTTAATTAAAGTGCACACACGAATAACAAAACAACAAACGATACCGTGACGTCCTAAGTCTAAACACAACCAACTGGAACAAGATCCCACAAACACTAAGGGAAAACCGACAGTTTAAATATGGCTCCCAATCAGAGACAACCAGCCACAGCTGACACTCGTTGCCTCTGATTGGGAGTCACTCAGGCCAACATAGAAATAAACAAACTAGAACTCCCAACATAGAACTTCAACACATAGAATGAACACACCCTGGCTCAACATATAGAGTCCCAGAGCCAGGGTGTGACAATAATCTCTTCTTGTGGAGGACTTGAACCTCTTTACAACTTTATAATGAATTTTCACATTAAAGGACTCAAACCTCTATCTTTCTAATGTCATAAACATCAAAAGACCCTACACCCAATCTTGTTAAACCCACTCTCCTTCTCCTCTGTTGTTTTTTACTCATTACTCTGAACAAACCTGTTTAGAATCATAGCACCATGTCATTGTCTAATTTGATATTTCTTTGATATCTATTTATGTACTTGAATACCACTCATCTGTTCCACTCAAACATTTTTTTTGAATTTTAAACCTTCGTCACAGCTCAGCTTTACCACAAATAAGCAGAATTTAACCTAATCAAAAAACGAGTCTGCTTACCTGTTAGTTCGGCTGTAAACTGCATCCTGTTCGTTTAGACGGCAATCTGTTATGACGAGTTTCTCTGGTATCGAGTACTTCAGGATGTAAAAGAATAGTTAAACACTTAGATGGAGAGTTGGTTTAGTGTTATTTAATATTACAGTACTGGATTCACATAAGCGGTACGGGCGTAGCCTATTGTCATCTGAATGATAGGCATACAAAATCTCTCAGTTTATTTACAGCTTTGCAAGCTAATTCCATCCAACAGTTGCCAACCATTATTGACTGTCACTCCCAACAACAATAGTATCATCTTGCAACCCAGTCAGCTCGCACCCTAATAAGGATATTCCATCACGTACTCATTCTAAGATTAACACAAGTGGCCCCCAAGCTATCTTGGCACGCAGACCTCCTGGCACCCACCAGTGACATAAATAATTACATGGCATGTCCTCATCCTCCCAATCCCACGCAGCTCATGAAATCAAAGACATTAACAAATACTGTATAAAAAGACGTTATATCACCTATTTAACCCCTTGTTTTTGTTGTCACAAAACTACCTCTATACTTCCATTCGTTTGCATGGGTTACCTTCAGACGAGTCCCTTGACACTTGTGGGGGTCGTAGAGCAAAATGGAGAACACCATTGTGTTCGTGAGATCATAATAGTTTGTAGGCTGACGCTACAGATAGAAGACCGAATTTCTGGGATGTCTCATGGTCTGACAAACACCACTGTAGCTCGGCCACCTTCCACCGCAGATGCGGAAGGCTGACATAGGCGGATGCGGTAGATTGAGCCCATGCAAAAATATCGGATTTTGATGGGGATTTGTTTTATTATGTTACTTAAATTGACGCACGGGTGCGTCAATAGAAGCTTAAGGATTAAAATCGATAGATCAATATATCCCGAGCAAATTGGAAAGTGTGAGCGGTCAGTTGTACACAACAGCGAACCAAATCTATGAGCAAAGCAACACTGAGACTCAAACCCAACAAGCCATGGCTTCCCTTAAAGGAAAAGACAAAGAACAACTTGGAGATACAAATGAAAGCAACGAACAGCTGAAGGATATGCAGGAAAACAGAGCTAAAATGCTCTCAATGCTCACCAAACAAACAAACTGTTACAATCTCCTGTTAAAAAAAGTAGACTTGCTCGAAAGGAAAGTAGAGTCTATCGTGTCAGACATGCATATACAGGG